>NW_026262712.1:53574383-54102499 GCF_021869535.1 Mytilus californianus
CTTGCTACATATGGGGTGAATATCAACAATAAAACTATACAATTAGTGCTAGATAAAACGTCCTGTACAGGTGCAAAAACAGCATTTAAGGAGAAATGAAATAATTTTGATGTTCATAGTACGAAGAAGTGAAAATTTGTAGTAATTCCAAATAATCAAAGCTGGTATATAGACAAGATCCATATTAACATCAAATAACAAAAAAGCATTACAAATAGTATCAACAGGTCAAACCAACAAGAAAGTACGATTTGAGAGTACTACATATGTAGCAGTTACTGACAGCTAGTTAAAAGCCAAAACAATTAATAATAAAAAATCATGCATCAGAGACTAAAATCAACTAAAAAACATCCCAGGGATTTAGTATTTTAACGTCATGAACAGTCAAAGAAGACATGACTTGTGCAATGCCAAAAATAAATGTATCGACAGGTAGTAGGATAGTTAGGAGTGACTTCTTTATAGATAAAAATGAACGTGTGTGTGTCTCCATACATCCTGTTTGTTAACATTCATTTCTAAAAGCTCTTATTTATTCAAGTTGCTGAATATTCAGTGGCAAATCTAACATGCAGAGTCAGTTGGATGAAAATTCAATTAAGTGTCATTGGCTGATTTAGAGTCATCTTATTCTACTACTTCGTACAATATTACGTCAATAATCGTTAAGAAAATCTTTCCAACTCGTATATTTAATGCATTTAATAGCTTTGTACAATCACAAAGGTTCATACGATTTGCAACTAAATTTTTATGATCTCTAGTGAAATACGCTAAAAACTAACCAGCGGTGTTGAAAAAAAATATGGGGAAGTTGCATTTTACATAATTATCATTAATTCATTATCAATATGGAGACTGTTGCTTGGTGCATATAGTTGAGTGCGTACATAATAAAGTTCAAACATTTTGAAGTTCAAAGGTCCAAGAAAAACAAACGAATGTATTATTGTTTATTCATGACAGTCTCGTGAGCTTGAGATTTTCCCAACACTTTTATTTCTAAAAATTGATTCCAAACATGCAGACGAGAGAAATCATACACAAAAAAAACCAGCCGAACAGACGCCATTTGTACGAACAATGAGTCTTATCACATACTGCCATCGTAGCTGATAGTATGAGGCACCGTTTTACGATTTATGAAAAGATGATATCAAAAAATTGATATCAGATAAAAAAAAATTGTATTAGAAATTTGAATTTTTCATATCAGAATTTTTTTTTTATATGTATCAAGAAATTGATTTCCTGATAACAAAAATTCGAATTCCTGACATCAAAAAATCATTTTGTTATATTAAGAGATGTACTTCTTTTTTTATATCAGAAATTAAGGGAAAAAAATAATAATGGCAGCTGTATGTTAATTAACGATCTCTAGCTCACAATATTCCAAACATCAGGAAATATATGCAAATAATGTTCCCGGTAGACTAATTGTGTCATAATTTGGAATACCTCTAGACGATATTGGTCATTATATTGGTTACCCCGGTTCCTTTGGTGCAAAAACAAAATAATTATATCACTGATACTTTAAGTTTTATGAACATGATTGAGACTACAAAACCTCAAGAAAACTGCTATCTAATAACTTTTGATGCCAAAAACATTGTACACTAATCTTAAGTTTAGAGAAATTTTACAAACAACAGAACGAACACTGAATTACCTCGATCCTACTTATTACGAAATTCGAGTACCACCAAAAGACAAAATAATGAAACTGTAAGACATTATTCTAAAAAATAACATATTTACTCATAATAGTAGTTTTTTCTATCAAACGCTTGTAGTTCCAATAGGCAGAAGGGCGCCAGCGGAATTAGTCGACCTACGAATGTACGAAATACTGGAAAGTGTTTAACAAAGATTGACACATCGAAGCATAATACTAATGTGTTCAAGATTTAGAGACGTTGGCTGGATGATATATTCAGGTTTAACGGGCGGAATACAAGAACTTGCCGCCTGACCTAATACAATATATACCAATCTAAAGTTACATTCTAATTTTTCAAAAAATGAAGTTAACTTTCTTGACAAAGTCGTTTGCAAAGACGAACGTTTCAAAAACGAAGATATTTTTCAAATATGAAAACGTACATTAAATCTACTGAAACTTTTCAACTCCTTCACAGAAAAACCTCACATCTAAGAAATGTATTTAAAGGATTTATTAATGCGAGGTATTACGACAAATAAAAAAAAAATAGCAGAGTATCAAAAACGTCTTTTAAAGAGCGGTTGGAAAAAAGACGAAGTACTTTAATATACTAAACATGCACACAGAACTAGCCTACTACATTCATAACATAAACAACAGAAAATAAATTAAAAAAAATAGATAAAAAAAAAACACTGGGGCTTAAGTTCACAAAACCCTGGCTGAACATATATATTTCAGAGGAAATCAATAACTACTTTTAAAAAGACGGGAATTTACAAGATTTTTTTACGAAAGCAACGAATAATTGATATATGAAACACAAAAATGCAAACTGAAATTTACAACTCACAACCGATGTTCAGTTCAATAATACAATTCAATTAAAATGGTATTTATGTAAATAAAACTTTAACACAAAAATACTTATTAGTTAACTACTAATGAAGCTGAGTTCTGAGATATTCGTTCCCTGAACACGAACGAAACACCAAACCTGATGTTTTGGCTAATGGCTGAGCTAGGACGCTTTTATTGACACATTCTTGATATAAAAAAAAATCGATATCAGGAATTCTATTTTTTTATATAATATAAAAATCGATTAATGTAGATGATATAAAAACAAAAGGATTTTTTTTATAGAAAAGAAATTGAATTACTGATATCAAAAACAATTTATCTTAATGTGATGTTATTCTTCAGATAAAACAAGGACCAACACTTAAAACAATAAAATCTAGTTTGTGTTTCACTTACTATTATTGAAGATCAATGAGTTTTAGACGTGGAATAGAGTGTCATAAATTCTTCAAAACGTTCTGATGCTTATCAACATGACTATTAAATATCACTGAAGTATTTTATACTTACGAAATCCCTGTTGGACCAAGCTTTCCAAGAAAAGCTGACACCAGATGAACAACAAATGGTATACCAAAAGTGTACAACAACAGCTTCCAGTCATATTTTCCCAAATGTATATCTTTTCTCAGGTATATCATACTAAAGGCATTAATAGAAACCGCATTGACCATGAACATTTGTGCGGATATGAACTCCCCAATGACGAAGGAGTAAAACATACAAAGTTCTCGTGGCTGTACATGGTTCTTTGTAATGTATATCTGCAAATGTTCCAATGAATGAGTCAGATTAAAAAGACCATCGCATATGGCCATGTAAACTACAAGACGCTCGCTTTTGGTCCTGCTGAAAAATCGGTGATTTGAAGTTCGGAAAGATAAAGCAAGAACAATCACTGAAAACGTTAGACTGATGCTTATGCATGAAAGTGCAGTCAAATGTAAAGATACAAAGTGATTGTTTTCCAGACCAAATAGAGGCAGGTCGTACCCATCTCGTGGCGTATGGATTGTTGTTGTCTTGTTCGAAATGTGAACATCAGAATTTGATGTAAATTCAGAAATGTTAGACATTGAAGCGTTTGCCTTCATTACGTTTACCAGAAATGAATATCTAATAAAGGAAGTTTGATTAATATAACAACTAAGAGCAAATCTACAATCAGAAGATCTTGACCTTTGATAAACTTTAAATTATTGAATTATTTATTCACAAACTAATAGCTGCCAGATTTCCCAACCAGAAATGCATTGTTTTAGATCTGAAGTTAATAATTAGCAAATGGAAAACGGTTGGTACTTCCTGGTTGATTATCTTACCAGCGCAGAGGGTCGACTCGGAGCGGATAAAACAAAGTGGTATTTGATAAAAAAAAAAACAATTCCAATGTTTGTGCTAAAACAATGTTTAGCTTTGTACTAAAAAAATATTTCTATGGCGCCATTTTAATATAAACTGAAAAAATATGTTAATCCGAATACAGTAGAGACCAGTGGGTTTCAATGAGTTTAGATGCACGTCACATTAGATTTACGACATAGATGAAATTTCATGATCACAGTGCATTATAAATGGCTACTAACAACTATCCAGCCAGGACAGCCAATAAGTTTATGTACATATAACATCAATATTTTTTTTACCTATCTATCGTCAACAAAAGTTATAGTGACGTTTTCCCTAATGTTGTTAATAGTTTTATAAGTTCATGAAATTACTCATCCTTCTGGGAATCCAAAATGTACCTTGGCGAGCATTTTAGCGATGGCAGACAGAGAGGTGTTAGTTGTTTTAACTTTGTCAACAAGGTATATCAAACTAATGTTTCTCACGTGTTTACTTGTAACTTAATTCTTGCAAACGATTTTTTTTTTAATTTGGGCAAATGAAAAAAAAAATAGGGCGAATGAAATGCCGATTGACACGAATGCATAACTCAGGTTTTGGTTGAATGCAATATGGTTTTGTAGTGTTCAACGTTTTAAATTTGTTTGGCTTTAGATAGATATAGGAAGATGTGGTATGAGTGCCAATGAGACAACTCTCCATCCAAGTTACAATTTATAAAAGTAAACCATTATAGGTCAAGGTACGGCCTTCAACACGGAGCATTGGCTCACACCGAACAGCAAGCTATAAAGGGCTCCAAAAAATTACTAGTGTAAAACCATTCAAACGGAAAAACCAACGGTCTAATCTATATAAAAACGAGAAACACGTATGAACTACATTAACAGACGACAACTACTGTAATCAGATTCCTGACTTAGGACAGGTGCAAACATTTGCAGCGGAATTAAACGTTTTAATGGTACCAAACCTTCTCCCTTTTCTGAAACAATAGTATAATATCACAACATAGAAAAACACACTATAAAATATCAATTGGAAGGCTTAACTCAATCAAAAAACGTAAATTAACACACAATGAACGAATAAATTTGACCTGTGACACCTGAATGCAAATACACAGTTAATAACAAATTACAAGGGATAAATAATTAAAGTCAAAAGTAAATAAACAGGTTTAAACAAAGTTAAAGTATGATATCACTGTGAAATTTCAAACAATTTATAGAAAATATACACTTCTGAAGAAACCTGCGTCATATTATACACAGGTAAATGAAAATAATTTTGTTGTTAAGTATACTTCTTCTACTGTGTGTATAAAATCTTCCGTTTAGGAATACCAAGAAATTTCCATACTTTTGGTCTCAGTCGTTACTGAAAAATATATTCAAGAAGCACGTGCTGTACCCTGACACAAAACAATTTAACAAATGTTTTCCATAGCAAGAAAAATGTTCAGAGTATTTAGTAATTCATATCAACAAATCATGCAAAATATACAGAAACGATTATATTTATAAAGAATATTTTTATATATGTAATTGAAATTTCAAAGAGACAGCAACACAACAAAAATAAACAACCTTACAAAAGACAGTGGTCAATCCATGGATCTAAAAAAAATAGACAGACATTATACTACATATTGTCTCGACCTTAAGCAAGTTGAGAAGTCCACAGATATTCAATCAGTATTGAAATTCTCTAAACGATGTAATTTATGCTGCACAAATTCTTGTTATTCTTAATCAAATCTAAGATAAATTTATTAAGTTTTAAAAAAGAAAATGTTAAGAATGGTTAATGCGGCTAAATAATCCTAATGGATTAACGAGATTTGGTCATCGGTAATCCACTGTTGCTTCATGTTTACCAGTTTTCTATTTACCACCTAGAGGTACGTGTGGACCTGATTAACTTTGTGTTGATAGTCATCGAACGTGTGGTCTGATTGGTACCATGTAACAATGGTGTTATAAAAGACACTTGCTTTCATGTATATTATTTATAGATTATTAATGGTTCTGAAAACGTTTAATCTCATCAAAGGCAAATAGCCTTGAGATTAGATGTAGCCATAGGTTATCTGTTAATCACTATTTTCCAGACATGTTAATCACTATTTTCCAGACAAGATCAAGGACGTTTCACTTATGACTTCTTTACTTGGCTGATACAAAACAACCCGCTGCATTTGTTTGCACCTGTCATAAGTCAGGAATCTGATGTCCAGTAGTTGTCGTTTGTTGATGTGGTTCATAAGTGTTTCTCGTTTCTCGTTTTTTATATAGATTAGACCGTTGGTTTTCCCGTTTGAATGGTTTTACACTAGTAATTTTTGGGGCCCTTAATAGCTTACTGTTCGGTGTGAGCCAAGGCTCCGTGTTGAATACCGTACAGTGACCTATAATAGTTTACTTTTATAAATTTTGACTTGGATGGAGAGTTGTCTTATTGGCACTCATACCACATCTTCTTATATCTATTGAGATGAAAAATTGTCATACAAAAAGACAAAAAGGAAAATTAAGAAAAAAGGACTACAATTTTCATACTGTGGAGGTTAGAGAAAGTGTATCATTTCGTTTCTGAGTTGATCATCCTTTCATAATTCATGTATACCGTTAGGATCATGTTCTTGATTTTATGTTATTTCTATAGTTATAATAAAAAAAAACAAAGACAGAGCATAGGTCATTTTACATTTGGATGCATACTTGGATAAGTTTATTAATTTCCTGTTTCAGAGTGAGTCGATCATTGAACATCAGAAAAAGAAATTAAGTACATTCTCATTTCAAAATTGAATAACTTTTTCGAACTTTGTGGTAACAATGATTGATAAGACCGGCTTACTGTGTGGAATCTACGCCCGTCTGATTTATCTACCAATATGTAAAAAGATAGAACAAAGGGATTATCTTTGCTATCGGGACATTGTACTCGTTTTAAGATTTTCGCAACATTCTTACAAGTACCAAGAATACAAATTCAAAGATAACTAGTAATACTCATAATGATAGCTGTCTGTTTTCGCTAACTTTCTAAAACTAAAGTTACTTATGCTTTGTGACCCTATAACTTGAATATTTGATTCCCATTTTTGTTAAATCATTTCATCCTTTTCACCTAATTAATAATATGGCTTGAAAACATATGTTCTGTATGGACCTTGATATTCATTTCTTCTCTTTACTCCTGTTTGTGTTTTCTTTTAACTCGGCAACAAATCCATTGTAGACACATTACTGATAAAAACCCTATTGTTATAAAAGTGATAATTACATCTATAAGGTAGAACGAATACCAAGGCATATCTATAGAAGAATGTCGGAAGTGTTCGTTGCCATATTTGGTAACTAAATTAATCAAGTATGCAGCTCGTTCAGGTGGAGTTTGTGGACGGCTATGAAAAATCGCAGAAGCTTTCATTATGTTAGATTTAAAATGGCCCTTGAAGGCAATATTTCTTATATTTTCTACTAAGTTTTGAACTGTAAAATGGTAAAAATCCATAGTTATTCCATAATGTTTGGATGTAATTACGGCAGCATTTGCTGGTTGGTCTACGCCAATGGGGAAAACTATCATTGGGATGCCGTGGTGTAGAGCCTCAAAAACACTACTTTTACCTCCATGAGTAATGAATAACTTAGTCTTCGAATGTCCTAATAAGTCATTTTGTGGTATCCATGGCAACATCAAAACATTTTTCATATATTTTACCTCTTTTCCTGTGGCAACTACGAAAATTAAGTTCGTCACCATATTAAAAGCTTCGAGCATTTTGCCTAATGTGTTCGTTGGAAGAGTTTTAATAATGCTTCCGAATGAAACAACTACGATGCCATCTTGGGAACTTTGAACAAAATCATCTAGTTTGTAAGGTAACTGAATCGCAGGTGTTGCAGCAAGTCCACCACACATAATGACATTTGACGGGACTGGATGTGGAAATTCCAATAACATATCATTATCAGCAATATACATTAAGGACTTTTGTTTTATTTTTTCATTAGAAATACTTTGTTTTTCCGGTACATATCGTTCTGATAAATTCTCAAAAGAAGGTACTGAAGGACGTAATGATAGCATTAGATATCTAACAGTATTTATAATTCTTTCAAGGAAAGTCATTTTATCACTAAAACTAGAAAACAGTGTTGGCATGAATGATGGGTTAAATGGCACTCTGTTCACTGAAGGGTCAATAAAGGCCCCTAAAGAAATAAACGGCAGATTTAATTTGTACGCCATGACAGAGAAGCAGAGAGTAGGTGCATAGTCTACGATGGCATAATCAAAATGCTGGGCGGCTAATTCTTGCACATGCGCCGTGTCATTTAAATATCCATGACAGAGTGCGTTGGTCCCTTTCAACCACTCGGTCAATGCTGTTATTTTAGCTCCTGACATCATCGTTTCTACCATCTCTCTTATAATGTCTTCGAAATAAAATTGATCAAGACTCTTTGCTATAATGGTTGAAATATTAAATCCATCATTTATCAAGTCAGTGTTCATCCTTGATGCCACAGCAAATGTTACTGAATGATTTAACTTATTTAACTCCTTTGAAATTGCAATCATTGGTAACATGTGACTTTTTGACTGTGCCATAATCGCAATAAACTTTTCTGCGTGTACGTGTAAACTTATTTGGTTACTTAAGGACATCAAAAGTAAAAGTATTTTAATCATTTTTGTTTACCAAATAAAGACAGTTGTAGAATACGTAATGAGAATATTTTTCTTATCCTTCATGTATCAACTTATTATTATCATTTGGTTACTTTCATCCTTTTGCGACACCTTTTATAATGTTAAACTCGTGTTGTGTAGATCTATTTTCCAGCAACTTAGTGCATGACCTCTTTGTTGCAAAGGAAATACACTGAAACGAAATAAAAATACAAATATATTAATGTGAAATCCTCTTTGGTGGTTACAATGATTTTAATGTTAATTTGTGTTACTGTTTATGTGTGCATCTTTGTATGTGTGTTTGTGTGTTTGGATTATTGACTCATTCACGTTTTCCCAACATTTCCATTTATTCAACAAATCTATAAATAATAAAACCTTGCAATAACATTATCGAAATGTTTCCTTTGAACGTTTCGGATAAAGGTATTAAAAACGCGTCGGGTGCACTAAATCTATAAAGTTTTACATCATTCGATGTTGTTCTGGTTGACTGTCATTCTATGATGATAAAACTATCAACTTTATGACCACTAATGTTTAGTAATAATATAACTCGATTGATGCATTATAACTAAGTTCTTAGTATATAAATTGTGTAATGATACGAAAACGGGGGTTTCAACTCTCTCATGGAAAGTATTGGACGGTTTCATGCATGGGGCGAATTACATAGCAATGTAATGCATTGTATTCCAATTACTTTGACAAAACCAGCATTATAATACAATCACAATTACTTGTATTTTGGAAAGTAATGCATTACATTAAAATTACTTTACCAAAGTAATGCATTATATTACACATTACATTTTATAAATCTTATAATCAAAAGAAACATTATATATACAATATTTTGTATTGAAATCCTGGTAACCCTTAAATAGGTTTTTTTTAAGTCTACACAAGGTGGTTGTTATATTTAATCATCATTAAAGTTTCAAATGTTTCATCTTTCATACACATTCTGTCTGGTCTGAAAACTTTTCCAGCTTTACTGAATAATCGTTCAACTGGTGCAGATAAAGCAGGAACAGACATATATTTTGATGCTAATTTTGCCATTATTGGAAATTTATTTTCTTGTACTTTCCAATACAAAAGAGGATTGGCATCAGATGTGTCACACTCTTCTCCAATGCAAGTGGCAATACACTGAGTTGATCCTGACATGTGACGTTTTCGCTTAGGAGTACCTCTAGGAAGAAAACTGAACAAATCATCAGTTTTTAATTTTTTTAGCAGAAGAGGAAATGCTGTCAGCATCATCATCCTCTGATTTGAGAGAATTAATCAAAGAAAACTTCTTTTTCAAATCAACCATAAGATCATCAACATCTTCTGTCTTGCTCCATAAAAGTTTAAATCTAGTGTCAAGAATTGATGAGGTTGTGTATACATTATCCTCCTCATATTTACATAGCCTTTTTGAGAGTGATGCCAATAGAGCAGGCACACATTTAGTGCTGTAATCACTTAACAGCTTGCAAATGTTTTGTTCAAGTGTAATGTAACTGGGGTCACCATACTACCACTGACATTTTTCTCTCTTTGACCAAGAAGTGTAGCATCCTCAAAGTGTTTGAGAATCTTACAAATTTTACATAACACCTTTCTGTCATATGCAGTATTGCTTTCACAATCATTTTTTTCCAATTTACATCTAGAATGTTCAAAATTAAACGGATCATGTGCATTTTGCTATTCCACCTAGTAGCATTCATTGCATGCAGTCTTTTTTCATCCTTGAAATTACCCCATGCCTGGACGGTATTGATAGTTTTCGATTGTTGTAATTTGAGTTATACTAAGTACTTGTTTTGCTTCGTCGCCATCTTAAAAGGCAACCTGCAAGCAATCCTTCATCAATCGACCAATACAAATTGTTATCTAGACTGCTCAACTTTAAAAGATATAAAGTTTTTCGAACAATTTTCTTTTGTTAAAGTCTTGTCTTATATATTTTTTACATTGTATATGCCTATAAGTGGATTCTTTTGGAAATAAAATATTATTATTCATATTCGTCACTACGATCTAGTAAAGGTCTTTTATCACATTTGATTGTTCTACCATACCTTTTAGTTTTGTTTAATTACAAAATCAACAAGTTTGATCTTTAACATTGCAGCCAAGGACGATATCTCCAACTCAAATTATGTCAATGGAAATAAACTCATCATAGATATCAGGTTTTAAATATTGTATTTGCGACAAACTATCTATTTAATTGAATGTACTACTCAAAAGTTTTAATGCTCTCCTTTTAATTATTTTGCGTCTAAAACTTTTGATCCTGAGCGTTTCTGATGATGGTCATTGAAGTTGATATCAATATTGAAGACCTACTATTAGCCTACAGATGTCTTATGGTATCTGTTTCGTTGGATTAATGTCTAACTGACATACACCAACGTATCCGTTTTATAGCCTTGGTGGTTTCGATGAAGCTTACTCTCCTCGAGTACGGAAGGTCGTTGGTTCGAACCCCAGCCAGGTCAAACCAGGCACTTGAAAATTGGAATTGTTTGCATCTCCGCCTAGCACACGCCATTTAGAAGAAAGAGCAAATACTGTTCGGCTCGAAGTCAGAACAATGTGTTCGAGTAAGGTGATATGTCTTCCTACGGACTGTTACATTACAAAATATCTAAATAAATATCCGGCTCAGTATGTCAGTCTAGTACAAAGCATGTTTTATATTCATATCTCATGATGCATTAAATTGGCTACTGGACATTAAAAGCCATTCATCATCATCGTTATCACAAATTAATCGTTTTTGTTTCAAAATTACAGATGAAAAATGTTTTCGAAATATCATGCAAATTGTAAAGATCTTTCGCATAATAAAAATTTTATATTTTATTAATTTTACTTCAGCAAAAAGTAATAATTTAGAATTAAACGAGATCCAAAGTTCCTATCAGTAATGAAAACAGCATTGCTCAAATGAGCCCAGAGCCAATGTTGTGGATCCTGGAGATCAACGATAACATTTAGATTGAACTCGGAGCAAAGAGCCATTGTTATCCCCAAATGATATATTATTACACAGTTCGCCTTGTTCCAATACTTTATTTACATGTATAACGTGAAAATTGGTACGCTCTGAAATCGGTATAGTACGTTTATATTACGTTCAGATGGTTTTAATATTAAAAAGGCTTCCATTTACATAGCAACATAACTGTATATAATGAACTGTAGTTTCGACTGTGTGTAATTTCGATAGAGCATTATGCAAATGTTTTAATTTAGATAGCAACACGTCAATTACCGATGCTAAAGTTAAATTCAATGGATAAGTGGTTGACGCCGTCTCAATCGGAAACAGTACGTCTAAAAAAAATGTATTCGAGAAGTTATCTAATAGAAGTCACCGGAGAACGAAACATAGGTTTTTTATATTTTTATGTTATTGTATTTATACGTCTAAATATGTAACAACTTTACGACATATGTTTTCAATCAGATAACCTGCTGTTAAACAGGGCTAACACTATATTTTATACATACTTCGTCACAAATTTAACCCAACAATCTTAGATATGTAAATTGGAACCCCTGCATGTGAGACATCGTGACAACACCGCCTGCACTGTGTCTAACATCCTAGACCACTCGACCAACTAGACTATATAAAATATAGCGTTCGTCGGTCAAGTAATGCCTTTTCTTCGTCGGATTTATCCAGGGTTGTAACACAGAACATGATGTATAGTGGCAAGTAGATGGTTTACCTTGCACATCAGCTGTTATTTTTTCTGTCGTAAAGGATGATAATTTTACTTACTATGCCGTCACATCAAATTTTAGTTATATTATATACGTCTAAATATGGGACAACTTTACGACAGACGTTCTCCATCGGATAACCTGTGGTCATGCAGGGCTAACAGCATATTTTAAACATACTTCGTCACAAATTTAGCCCAACAATGTTAGATATGCAAATTTGAGTTGGAAAATTTTTGTTCCATCCTCAGCCGGAAGATATATATATATATGTCTTTTGATTGAGTTAAGCCATTTTAATTGATATTTTATAGTGTGTCTTTCTATGTTGATATGTTACACTATTGTTTCAGATAAGGGTGAAGGTTTGGTACCATTAAAACGTTAAAATCCGCTGCAATTGTTTGCAGCTGTTTTAAGTCAGGAATCTGATGTTCAGTAGTTGTCGTATGTTGATGCTGTTCAGAAGTGTTTCTCGTTTCTCGTTTTTTATATAGATTAGACCGTTGGTTTTCCCGTTTGAATGGTTTTACACTAGTAATTTTTGGGGCCCTTTATAGCTTGTTGTTCGTTGTGAGCCAAGGCTCCGTGTTGAAGACCGTACTTTGACGTATATTGGTTTACCTTTATAAATTTTGACTTGGATGGAGAGTTGTCTCATTGGCACTCATACCACATCTTCTTATATCTATATACATATGTAGGACTCTAAAGTGCGATGGTAATCCAAAGTGCGATGGTCACGCTAAAGTGCGATGGTCTACGCTAAAGTGCGATGATGTCAGACGCTAAAGTGGTTGTTTGTTTTTTAAATGCGATCAGATGACACTCTAAAGCGCGATTATATGACACGCTAAAGTGCATTGGTATAACACGCTAAAGTGCGATGGTGTAACGGGAATTGTGTTCAGGCTATGGTTTTTGTTTTTTGCTGTGTTCGAGTACCCATCTCTTAAACAAACATGACAAACCATATTGTGAAAAATTGTTTATAAAATAATTCAATTTAAATGTAAAAAGTAGACTTTATTTCACGCAAGTAAATGACATGGGATTACAAACATAGAAGGAGTTTCTAAATCAAATTTGGACGAATTAAATACTTTGACACTTGATGTATTTTGCCGTTTTCACTCTCTTTTACAGTATACACCTTCCCTTTATTATCGTCAGTTTCTCTGTCTATAAGAAGTCCTTTTTTTCCAGAACCCTGACAGAAACACGTTTGTTCCCGCTGACAAAGCTGAATTTGGTTTAAAGTCTATAGTGTCATTAACAACGGGATCAAAGGTTTGCATTTATGTTACTGTGGATGATTTTTTGGGAAATAACTCCTCCGGATACATACCACTGTCCCATTCTTCACGATTCTGAAAATCGTAAAAATAAAGTTACAATGAAATATAACATTGAATCAAAACATGAAAATAACAAATGTAACAAATTGAAACAATTTAAAGAAAAATGTTGAAGTGATTTCGAATTAAACAAAGTCCTCACGTAAAAGAAAATTTTCACTATGAATGCAAATATTATTTTTTTTTGTTTGGTAATTTCAGAATACTTTTATATAGCATTCAATAGTACATAACCAACATATACAAGCATACACTTTTTCGGTCACCTTAAATATAATTTATGTTTTGTCAAAATAAATAAGTTGCTTACTTCAGACACATAAATATCGGTTTCCAAATGACGGCGTTTAAAGCCTGTAATACCGGAATCAGTATGTTGTATGAATCTCCTTGCATATAGGTCCTTATAATATGGGCTAACTTCTGACTGTAAGCAAATACGAAAAGGTTTGAAAATATTCCATAATGTTTAAGCGTGCATAATATTTTGTACATAAATCAGGTCGTTAGTGTTTTCGTTTGAATTGTTTTACATTTGTTATTGCGAAGCCTTTTATATCTGTCTATGCGGTATGTGTTTTTCTCATTGTTGAAGGCCGTACGATTACCTATATTTGTAAACTTTTATGTCATTTGGTCTCTCGTAGAGAGTTGTCTCATTGGCTATCATACTACATCTTATTATTTGTATATTTTAACTTTTTAAAACAAAATTAATAATTGAATAAGTATAGTTTAGACTGCATTGTAACATATGCAATATACAAATGGCATTTAAAAGTAAATCCAGTAAATGACATATCTTTAATGATATTATATTTTATTTAATTTTTATCAAAAATATACATGATGTTGGACAAACGAACAGAGGTAAATTTATTAAAACACTTAGTACGCAAAAATAAATATTAATTTACATTTGTATAAAGTGTTTGAATAATAACTCATAATACTTTAACACACGCCCTGCTGTAAAATCGAAATACATTTCTATACATTTCTTTTAAAAATACCATTGAAGTTGATATTGTTTAGGCTATATTTTTAAGAGCTACTTTTCTCTAAGTTATTAAATTAACGTACTTGATGTAAAGTTGTATTGCGCTTCATTTGTGAATTTGAAATATCTCGAAGTGGCTAAGACATTTGAAGCTGCTGTTGTGACGGAATCATTTCATTCGATCTGTCATAAGTCTGTTAGGTATTGTTTACCTAAAAAAATAAAATTATTTTTTTTTATTAGGGTGTTAATTTTGAAAGTATACTAAGATTCACAAAAGTTAGGTAACCAATTGTACTTTTTTTTTCAAGAGTAAAAAATCAAATGTTATTCCAATACCCAAATTGTCCATATCTATTCTAAACGTTCAATAGTGATCAAACATGTAAGCAACACTTACCTCATAGTTTTCTACGCCATTAGCGGGCTGCATAGAATGCACATTGCTAGTTGTAGTTTCATTTTCCGTTATTACCTAAAATGTAAAGAAAACAATTATAATCATTCATATACAGGTATAATGTACACAAATTCAAAGTACTTTATCTGCTATTATCTATCCCCCCCCAAAGAAACAAATCGATTGTAAATATTAAAGCATTGAAAATTTTAAATAATTATATGAAATGACTTAATTTAAAAACAGTTGGAATAAACAGTTATGTATCATACCGATTCACGTTCATTGATCATGTTGGTAATTCTTGTGTTCCACAACGACTCAACAAATTCCTGATAATCATTTTGAGCATCCACACTGGCAATATCTTGAGCTTTTTTATGCATACTATCACAGTTAATCTATAAAAAGGCAATCAAAATGTGATATAAAGCAAGTTTTATAACAAGAAGGGTGATTTAACCTATTTTAAAAATAGAAAATTATATTATGCAATGTTTTACTTTGTTGTTTTAAAAACATTTTATTGAAATTTGAACAATCAAAATATCTATATCACCAATGCGCTATTACGTAGAACAAGGTTGTAGCACTCACCTCAGTATTTGTATCTGATGCACCAGCTGTCACAGAATTATTGGTTAAGATATTATGTATAATCACAGACTGCTGGTTTTCATTATTTTTCTATGAGAAATCTTTATAATACACTGGTACTTTGTTAGCTAACTCTGCAGGTGGACTATCAGTCCCCGAGGGTATCATCAGCTCAGTAGTCAGTACTTCGGTACTGACATGATTTATAACAAACCTTTCTAAAATTGTCCGTTTATAAATTTTGAAATTATAAAGAAACTAAGGTTTCAACTCCCTCAGGCAAAGTTGGCCTTAGATGAATTTGGTTATTTTTTTAGGTATTTTTGTCATATAGCTCTTCTACTGTTTCGGTACTTATACATCCTCGGATTTTAAATGTTTGGCTTTGAGTGTTCCTGATGAAGGTAAATCCAGAAAAGCGATTCGGACGCATGAAATTATAAAACGTGTTGTTTTCAGTTTTTTAACAAGTAATAGATGTATATAAAATATTGTAATTTCATTACATTTTTTTATTACGACAAATGTGCAATTGACAACTCACATAAATCAAATATTTTGTTTCCCAAAATCCATTATTTTTTTATTTATTTTATTTGAACAAACAACTATTTTCATACCTGTGTAACAATCCCTAGTTCTGCATCAGTAATTCCATTAATTTTGACAGATTTCAAGTTTTCCTCAGATGTCAAGTTATCGTTGTCGTCATCATTTTCCTTAACATCCAAGTGAGCCATCTCCAGAAATTCTTTTTCCTCTTTAGTTAAATTACACTTTGCAACCTTAACATAAATAGTAGAAAAAAATTGTTTAAGTAAAAATGAACAAACGGTGATGCGTGTGATCGTCCTGTATATGCATGTTATATTTGTCACTGTACGTTCAACATGCAAACATTAATTTACATTGTGTGTTATTAAAACTTGAAGAAATTACATGAAATAATAAAACCTTCTACTAATATTCTACATTAACACAATCTTTCAACTTTTTTACTTAAATCTAACTGTTGAATTTGTGTATACAATTGTAGAAATAAGAAGATGTGGTATGATTGCCGTTGCATTGTTTATATGATGATCTTTTAAACTGTACTTTTCAGAGTGGGGTTTGATCAATAAACAAACATCGTATAGTAACCTTTATTTGTTTTTATATACGTGATTTGTATTATAATGGATAGTTGTCCTATTGGCAATCATACCACGTTTTCTTATTTTCATTTTAGATAATATAACTTTTAACCATAACTGTGCGTGGAATGAACAACTCATTATTATTTACTTGTTCTAATGCCATTGAAAAGTTTGGCCACTTGAAAAATCTTTGATGGGGTGTCATTGGTCTAGTAGATTAGTTAACTCTGTTGTTATATTTGTAATAAAATTCTCCAAGTAAACTTGGCCAATCTCGTGTGTCAACAAATTGGGCTCTAAAGAATGTAACAACTGTCATATTAAATCTTTCTACACGTCCTGAAATTACCGTGTAAAAATGTTTTATGATACTTTTTAAAATTCTATATTTAATGAATATAGCATCTTGAAGATAATTGTTCAGTATAGTAATGTAAAGTTATACCGTTTGTCTACAATGAAGGTAATCAAAAATAAGGAATATTCATAAAATAAGTTAAAAAAGGGGGAATAAGTCAGGGTTAAAAAAAGCCTAATTAAAGATGTAAACCTGGACCTAATGTAAAGACAATATATATTTCTCTTTCTATTTCTATTGTAATGATTACGTGATACTAAATTATTATTTAATATTATAGTACAATTAAGTTTATTAACTAACCTTGTGATTGGGGATGGTACGGGCGACCATTATTTTTCTTGTTTTAAACTCATCCATCATTGCACAAAGATCTGCATTGTTAAATTCTTCCCCGTTATCCGTCTGGAGAATCCGAGGTAGACCAAATATGTACATAAATCTTAGGAGCAATTCGGAAACTTCTTTTGCCGTCTTTTGCTTTCAATGTCCACCAAAGGCAAGCCGGCTGTAGCAGTCGACAATATTACATATGTTATTATATCATTTACATGGAGGCATCTTCTTTAAATCCATTTTCCACCGACTATTGGAATAGGTAGCTGGTATTAGTTTTCTAGTTCTCTGTGTCTTCGGTAAATCAACAGCTGCAAGGCATATGGAACATGTTACATGTTGTTTAAAAAGTAATCTAGTATTTTCACTAATTACGGGAAAATATGATTTCCTTAGTGTTTCACTTTTACGGTGATCCACTTTATGATTTTTGTTGGTTTCCACTATCATATCTTCTTTAGATAAGACTCTTCTGTGAGATTCTCCTACCTTTTTACTTCTGTGGTACATTGAACAAGTATCGTCATCATACATACAGATGGCTAAATACTTTCTAATATTTGTTTCTCCCATTTGTAAATTTAGTTCCTCCTTTATTTTTTTGGCACCCCAGCTGTTTTGATCAAATTTCTTTTTACATATCAAGTTAACCTCTTCCAGCACCGACCAAAAATGTTCCGGATTGGGATCATTTGTTTCTCTCTTCTTTCTTTTTTTTTTGTCTAGTAAAAACCCTTCATCGAGACACACACTCTCGTTTACTGGCATTTTTTGTTCGTACAAACTGCTTGTAACGTCATAATGATACTTAACGTTTCAAACGTCCATACTTTCGCGAACAAACGCACTTTCGCGGAAAAACGCACTTTACCGTATTGAGGCATCGGACTTAAGCGTGGTTCATTTAATAGCACAGACCATCCCACTAATGCGTATCAAACCATCGCACGTTAGCGTATGCCATCGCACCTAAGCGTGACCATCGCGTTTTAACGTCCCCATCGCACTTTAGAGTCCTACATATATATGCCTTTGAAAGGGATGCTTTTATCGGTCCCATGTTGCATCATTACGATATTATATATTCGTTACAAAAATACGTCACTGTTTGTGATGTCCTGTGCATTCGTTAATGGAAGATGATCGTTGTTATTCTGCGGTTTACATGTTGTAACGACTATTATATTATTTATTTTTGCGTTTCTCTGTGCTGAGTGTTCTTTCGTTCGTTTGTGCTGTATATCTGTCACATAGTGTTGTCATTTTAGCTATATTTTTTAACATTGCCATATAAACGAGAGGTTTGGCTAGCCATGAAACCAGGTTCAACCCACCATTTGTTATTAAAATGTCCTGTACCAAGTCAGGGATATGGCAGTTGTTATCAAATAGTTCGTTTCTATGTATGTTGGCGTTTGTTTTTGTTGCACTTCAGTGTTTCTGTTGTTCCGTTGTTTTCCTCTTATAGTTGATGTGTTTCCCTCGGTTTTAGTTTGTAACCCGGATATGTTTTCTCTCAATCGATTTATGACTTTTGAACAGCGGTATACTACTGTTGCTTTTATTTATCTTGTACTAAGATATCTAACGTGGATGTTAGAAGTATTCCGATTTTAGAGACCACAAAACGTTTTTCTGCAACTTTTAAACCTCACTGGTGAAGTCAGTTAAGCGTGAGGTGAAGATCAGCTTGACCTTCTTTGGACACCACGAGGCTATTATTAGTACACTTCCCCAGATATATCCAAGTCCCTCTAATAACATATCCTACCCCTCCCCTTTTTCCCTTTTCAGATGCTCCCTTACTTTAGGTCAAAGTACCATTGATTTTTTTCTTTGTTTCTTAGAACGAATTTCATACAATGAACATGCAGAATTCAAATATATGCAGCATGAAATATAGATCAGATTGACCTACGTTTGATGAGAGCTGTTATTTTCGTCCAGGTGAACGTTAAAGCCAGTGGTATACTATCTTAGTAATGCAACAGGATATAAACGACCTAAGCTTATAGTTATGCCCCGCCCATGCTGTAGGTGTCATCATGTATTCGGTTTTTTCGTCCGTCCGTCAGTCATTCGGTCTGTCTGTTCAACCGTCATTCTATAAGAACGTCCCGAAGTTTTTGATAAAAGGTAGTTTGCCATGAAGTAATTTGTCGCATCAACTTGAAATTTAGTACACATTTTCTTTATGATATGAACTTATATAAAAATGTATGCCAAATTAGGATATTGACCCATATTTCATTGAAAATTTAAATGTGATAGTGTAAGCTGGCCATGGTGTCCAGTGGACACATATTCTTGTTTCTCCTCTTAATGTATATGCATAGTTTCATAGAGATGTGTGATTGTATGTAAGATAGTTTCTGTGAAATGAACTTAATTAAGTTACCCAAACAAAAACCAATGAGCCGTGAAATTTAAGTCATGATCTCGTTGCTTAGGATAAATGGTCATACTTTCTAAAATAATGATCGTTTTTTTTTATTGAGTGAGCTCATTATGTTTCTAGTATAATTCATATCAATATTGGAAACACATTCTTTTGGGTCCTCCTTCTGTTGACGAAATAAGCATAGATGAAGAGGTGATGAGGGGTTCGAATGGAAATTTTCCCTCAACATTCTGATTTTTAGATAATTGATCAATTAAATCAAACCGTTTTACTTTTGTTAATTTTTAAGGCGTTTTTTGACTTTAAAAAGTAATTGTTCTGATAAATAAACCTTACCTGTAATTGATGTCGGTTATTCAATTTACATGAAGGACTGATAAAGACACTTCATTATCAGTATCTTAGTACTTAGTACACATCTGGGTCATCGTTCGAATAATAAGTTATCAGTATATTTAACTTTGAAATAATCACAATTTCGTTGTTTATTGTTTTATAAAGGCAAAAATACTCCTTAGGTTTCGTAGCAATATATGCATACGTTTAATATGTTTAACGATTGAAGACTTTCCAACCTAAATCTAAAATGATAAATACTTTGCTTAAGTATCTGACTTATCTCATATAAATGTGATGCATTTGTAATGATTTTCATTTTAGTTAATTTTTAATGAAGATAGTTTTTTTTGTTTGCTTGAGGGGGGTTAACGGGATTTAAACCATATTGCATCACTCATTTTAAATGCATTATTCGCCCGATACCTACTTAAGTCGCAAGTTTGGACGGCTCTTTAATGAACAAATATTATAAGGATATTGCACATGCAATGCAGTGTTCCAATTACGGCCTGTACTATTAACATTTGATGCGGTTACCCTAATATGGGTAAGTTATTACTAATAAAAAATAATCGCCCAACCGTAACGACACTCTTACTTCACCTGTAACGTCTTATGTTATAGCTGTATACCAAATATATAATCAATTGCCTCGCGTATCACAGAACACGTATGGACACCTAAAATGTCCAAGCAATTTATCAATTTCTATAATCACCAACCATCCCTCAATTGAAACGTAACTTCAACTATGTCTATAACTTTTTATGATACAGCTTCAAATCAAATATCAAACCAATAGATAAGGGCATTACAGAAAAAAGTGGGAAAAAAAACAGATTTTCAAGTTTCTAAGGGTGAATCGAAACTCAAACTCGATATCTAACTTCTTCTTATATATATAAGATTATACCAAATATCAAACCAAAAGCAAGTTTCTAAGGGTCACAACTTTTGCAGAATATGCTCAACCTGAAGAAATCTCAAACTCGATCTGGAATATCTTATGGTATGAATAGCTGCCAAATATGAAACCAATTGATATAAACAGTACAAAACGTGCAAAAAACTTACCTAAAGGACATATGAATGGACTGACGGCCAGAGGGAATGCTCATCTGCAGTCCCTTTTAGCTTCGCCAGTAAGGAATAATACAATGGGATGTGGAGTATACGTCAAAGAGAAAACAATTATAGCAATATTCTAGCAGCGCCTGCATACGGAGTATATATCTCCCAGTTGATACGATATTCAAGGGCTTGTTTTTCTTATCATGATTTCCTTGATAGAGGGTTCTGCTCACAAGGAAGCTATTAAACCATGAGTTCCCAGTGGTGAAGTTGAAATCATCTTTTTCACGAGTTGGTTGGCCGTTATGGAATATCTGTTGCACAGATGACAACGTATATGTTCCAACTGTCATAACTACAATCCCATTCCCTTTTCCCCGAATGTGAACTACCGAATTAGACTTTAAATAAATCACCAGATTTGTACTTAACACGAGCAACATGACGGATGCCACTTGGAAAGCTGGATCTGCTTACCCATCCGAAGCACCTGAGATCATCCCTTGTTTTGTTTTAGAGGGGTTCGTGTTGCTCTTGCATTAGTTATAAGTGTTGCTCTTCGTGCTTTTTGATTTTCCAATGTTTGTGTTGTTTATAACGGTAACAATCTCGTCTATCCTTTATCATGAAAAAACATGTTTCAATACCAAAATTTCCCATTCGGTCACGTTTCAGGGTTAGAACATTTTACATGACCGATGGTCTGGAATTTGGTGATGTCTTAGGGTTAGATAAGAGTCAATTACCAATCCGCTATTGCGTGATGTCTAATCACTTGATATAACTTATCAACGTATTTTATAGGAGTAACATAACGGGTGTCGCATGTGGGGGGGGAAATGCTTACCCTTCCGGATCATCTGGGATCATCCCCAGTTTTTGTTGTGGTGGTGTTACTCAGTCTTGAGTTTTCTATGTTGTGTTTTGTGTACTGTTGTTTGTCTGGTTTTTTTTTTCTTTTTTAGCCGTGGCGTTGTCAGTTTATTTTCGACTTATGAGTTTGCATGTCCCTTTGATATCTTTAGCCTCTCTGTTATAGACACAAACATCAAAAAAACATTCGACTCTTTACATATAAAACATCACAAATAATAATACCGTAATACCTACAAAACTTAAAATGAAATGAATTCTGTTGTTCCATCAAACATAATGATTTACTTAACCATCAACATAATGATGTAGTACAGATTATGCAATGTATTGACACATACAAAAACTATTGTTCACAACTCATTCAAAATGACTAGTTTGTCTTGAATACGGATATTGTTTTACCGTCATTATTTGCAATGTAAACCTTAGATAGTTTCTTACTGTAACAGAATGCAAGAGGTTTGAACAAATTGTCTTTCAAAAAGATGTCTTCAAGGGTTCCAGAAGATGTGAGTTTATGAATGTTTTGTGAATCGCGTCCAAGGACGTATATGTTGTCGGCATCATCTATTTGAATATCCCGTGATTGACGAAGATTGGGAGAAGTATAAGTAAAAACAGTATTTCCATCTGACGTTATGCAGTAAATTTCATGATTGAATGAATAACAAATGTTTCCATTTGAGCAAACGGATATGAAGCCAGGATAATGCTCAACTGTTTGCGCATTTATTGTTCTTTCGAAATTTCCGCATAAGTCTAGGACATGTATGTTTCCTTTAGCTCCTACAAATATCTTATCTTTTGTTGCAGTAACACCATCGGTTCCTTTTTGTTTCAATTCTATTTGTTTTAATATTTTTCGTCCATCTATATCGACGAACAGTATGTACGAATTATATGCACAAGACACAACAGCAGTGGTTGTTTGTTGTATTGCTGATATATCCCATGGTGCATATGGATAGCCGATAGATAATAAGAAGGTGTCGTTTTCATCACAAAAATAAACTTTTTTCGTATTTACATCACAGAAAATCAATGTGTTATTGTCTGATATCGTGATGCCTGTTACTCCTTCCAATTTTTCTCCTTGCATGTCAATGTCGTAGAGATAGGTGATGGAGGTAACCTGACGCTTCAGAACGACTGGAACCTGTGACTGCCGCTGCGTGTATGGGTCAATTGAAACGGAACAAGGCGTGTATTTCCATTCTATTGAACCGAGATCCGTTAAATTTTCTTTCGGGACTCTTTCGACGAACCAAAGACTGGTGTCTACAAACGATTCGGTTAGCTCTTTAACTTGATTTTCAATGATATCTAAGATTGGTTTCGATGAATAAATTGAAATAAACGCTTGTTTTTCAGAACCATGATCTCTTATAAATTCAAACACTTCTTTTTGTGTTTTTGTAGATGTTACCAAGTCACCTATATCTTTCTCCTGTCGTTTAATACCAGTGACATCTTTGTTTTTTAGTTCGGATAGTTGTTTAAGAAGTGACTCTTCTAAAGATTCCAAACGCTTGATAATATTTTCTTTTGTTTTCGCTATTTGTTTTCGAATTTGTGTTTCTTCTTGTTCTATTCGACTACAATTTTCCTTTCGATTGGTGTTCAGTCTCTCTAATGCTTCTAAAATAAAGCACAACTGTTCTTTAAAATCCATGAACGTCTCTGATTGTTTAGAACTCTTTGATGCAATATCAATTGATGTAACGTTCTTGCATACTCTGTGATTTTTTGGCAAACATTCCTTACAACATACAATATCATGATCAACACAAAAATAGTCTAAAGGCAAATGTTGATGCATCGAACAATTATTGGATAGATGAATGTTCTTCGGTAGTTTACCTATCTCAACCAAATGGTGACTTCGTGACATTTTTTGGACTTTATGAGCTTCTGTACATTCGGAACACAATGCCTCTTCACATTCGGTACACCATTGGAAGGCTGTTTGGGTCATACCACGTGCAGTGCATGGTTCACAATATTTTGCTATCATATTCCTAGATCTACAATATTATGAAAATATTGTGCATATCATTTTCTGAAGGGAATCTTTTCTTAAATACACTACATGATGTCGAAAGTATTTAGTTTTTGAAATATTCTCATACTAATAAAAATTTTAAAAGTAGGCAGGAAGGATGCAAGAGAGGAAATGTGTGTTATTATATTATCGACAGCACATAAAGGAGAGATACTGTAACGAATAAAACACCGAATATGTGTAATTCTTGAATAAGAAATCATTTTGATTTAAATCAATGTT
The DNA here is from genome assembly GCF_021869535.1 of Mytilus californianus. Lineage (NCBI taxonomy): Eukaryota > Metazoa > Mollusca > Bivalvia > Mytilida > Mytilidae > Mytilus > Mytilus californianus. Next base: position 53,598,877 of record NW_026262712.1, read on the forward strand.
GAAGTCTTCTTTTCAAAGGTCGAAAAGAGGGAGGAGGTCTTTCTCCTAATTGAACTAAACTGTACAATCTAAATTAATTTATAACGATTACGTAATATAATTATCGTTTTCATTGGGTTAATTTTGAATGATGATTTTAAAAGTATTTGTTCTGAAAATAAAACATACCTGTGAACTGTGTCAGTTGGTAAAATTACATGAAGGACTGATAAAGACATTACATTATCAGTAGTTAAGTACACAAGTTTTTATAAACTGGTCGTGTTAAGTGTACCTGCGAGAATTATTTCCATGACAACATGATCTTTTAATTAATTTTGAATGAAAAAGAGGCGAAAAAAGCATACACTACTGAACGAAAAAATATTGTGTTATATGTTTCTTGTGATAACCAATGGTGAATCAGTAAATTCTGTAAAATATTATAAAATCAAAGATGGAAATAATACAGAATAAATAGAGAAAAAATCTTCCAAACCAACAAATAAAAAAAAAATATGGAAAATTGTCTTTGATTATATCTTAAACCATTGTCGTGACGTCAGCCTATTCATTTACCGTGGATTCATTTTCTAGAATCAACGCTTTCTAAATCTGTCGCTGAAATGGATTAACCAAATTATATTCAATTGTTTCCTTTGTGTGCCTAATTTCATTAGGTTTGAATAGCTAATTTACTGATTTCTATTCACTAATGGAATTAATTAAAAAACTGACCTTTAATTTTTGTAATTTTTACATGCCTTCACTGGGGATCGAACCCGTTCTTGAAATCTGTTATGTGTGACTGACATCAACATATCGACGAAACCTCTCGGCTACCAATTGGTTACAATTTAAATGTCTATTTTATATATATAAATGAACCTATGATATACATCGGTACAACGGACACACAGGGCTTGTACCTTTATATATACATATTAGGCAATCGTATAGTATAAGTTGGAAGCCGCGAGATTAGCATGGTTAAGATCAAAAAGTAAAAGAGTCAAGTTAAAGGTAGTGAATTGTCGGTTTAGGTTCGAATCCCTGTATTCTCTTTGTTGTCCCTATTCTTTAGTTTTCCTGATTTTTTTCTTATTTTGTATGTTATTGTGGATATTTTTGTAATAATAGTGAGTTTTACCGTTTAATTTTGGATTATCATTGGCTATTTCACATATTTGAAACGAAAATGATTACATTCAATTTGTCCATTTTTGTTTTATAGATATATAGTAAGATTTCATCTGTTTTACTTCATAATTTTACAAATGTTTATTCGCAAATTCCTATGCGAGTAAATCGTGATGTGCCTAGAATTAGGCTTCTTGCTAGAAATTTCGGTAACATACTTATTATGTAGACTTTATATATGCTCTTTGGTCAGGTTGTTGTCTCTTTGACACATTCCCCATTTCCATTCTCAATTTTATTAGAAATAAGTTCGAATATATCTTAATTGGTAAACACAGATAATATTCAGATGCCTGATAATTTAGAGACAGACGTGTAATGTTATATTTGTATTTTTCTAACCAATTAGTTGTGATCTTATATTTAGTAATGCATCGTTGAACATAATACCATGGTTAAACTCATTAACAATACCTTCTAATTAAGAAAAGGCTTTAATTTTGAAAAGATATCAACACAATAGTTTAAGTTATAGATACAATGGATAAGCGTTGATTCATGAAAAACAAACCATTCGCCCTCCGGGCTCATGGTTTCTTTTTTCAAGAATCAACGCTTTTTTAGTGTATATATTACATAACACAAAAAACTGTAATAAAATTGTCTTTGATTATATCATAACACAGAAAACTGCATAAAAAATCCCGACGAACTCTTTTCAGAGTAAACCAAAGTGCTTCGGAAGAAAACAGAATTGTTACTTAATATGTTGTACTTCTTGGAATTATACATTCTGAATATATATCTAAATTTCACACACATAACTCTAATAAGCCTGTAATGTCACAGTACCCAAATACTGTTCTATAATTGCAACAATTTGTATTTTAATGATTCGACATTATACACGTCTTTCAACATAGGTAAATATTATTAGTTACATGGTGTGTTAGTGATCTAATACGATATATATGGGGTATATATCGTATTAGGTCACTAGCACACCGTGTAACGAATTTATCTTACCGACTATCATCACATGTGGTATTTTGACTAGCGGCCTATCAAAGTGATCAAGTCTTCAATACTTAGTATTAAAATCCTACTTCCATTTGTCTATATAGAAAACAAATACCAACAATAACAACTTTTTAGCTTTAAATTTGTTTTATGAATTTATTTCAATCGTTCATTACATGTATCAATTTCTTCGTCTGTTGAATCCTTTCTTCTTTTTTTTTTTGAAAGGAAAGTAACTCCGTTAGGCCAACAATATCAACTTGTTAGCTTAAATTATATTTTATGAACTTATTTCAACCTTTCATCATCAATTTCTTCGTCTGTTGAATCCTTTCAGATTTTTCCTCAACACCGTGTTGTTTTTATAAAGGGTTGTGACTTCTTTTTTGTTTTGAAAGGGAATTAACTCCTTACTAACCCCATATGGTAACTAACCATGTATGGTAACTAACCCTATATTTTTTAGGACACCCTATATCAAATATACATAGTCACCACGTGTAGTCCTTTATCCAATCATATCTCTATAAATCTATAGGGGGTAAGATAAATGTAAATATACACAAAACGCTCACAGTATGTATCAACAGAAGAAACATTAACTGGAAAAGTAAAATCTACGGAAACGTCGCCGTGCAAAGTTCACAAAAAGTCTTCTTTTAAAAATGAGCAAATAAAATATTTTCCAAGCTTCAATTTCGTGAATGAATAGTAAGCATGGACTAATGTCAAATTGTTCTTAATATTTGAAGAAATAATACAAAACATCTGTTATTCGATTTTTAAGAATGTGAATTTAAGCATGGATGTATTTAGGGTACTCCTCGTCACAGACTCATTGATCTTTTAGGTCGGCTCAAACCTTTTTTCTATGATTCAATATGGATTCAAAATTAAATAAGTATAGCTATAAAGTAAATAAGGATAGGTTTACAAAATAAACACCAAACGGAAACTTTTGTATGAACCATAAAAAAATGGAGGTGAACAAAACTGTCAAATAGGTGCAATTTGGGTTCCCTCACGTTATGTGGCTTGTTATATGACACGTTGTCTGTCCCTATACATCATACCCTCTTTTTATATTGACAGTCTATTCTTTTCACATTATGCTCGATCGGTTCAATCCACCATTTTCTACATTTGAAAATGCCTGTACCAAGTCAGGAATATGACAGTTGCTGTCCATTCGTTTGATGTGTTTTATCATTTGATTTTGTCATTTGATTAGGGACTTTCCGTTTTGAACTTTCCTCGGAGTTCAGTATTTTTGTGATATTACTTTTTTAACCTCCTTGCTGGTTCTACCTATTGTATAGATTGTTAATTCGCTACTGTCGATAATGTGCTACTTTCGTTTATAATACAAATATTTTGTTCTAAAACTAACATTGGTGTTTCTAAAGGAAAGCATATGATGGTTTTGATAGTTTTCGATTGTCGTTATTTCAGTTACACTTATTTCGCTCTGTGCCAAAAATCCATTAAAAATCCATCATATTCAACCTGTTCTCCTTACTGCAAAAAATTTAAGCAAATAAAACATGATCATTTTTTTTTACGTATATGTCTGTTCTAATTCGTCACTATGATCTAGTAAAACAAGTTAAAAAAACTTAAATTTTTAAGCAATTCATTTAATTTCTATGTTCACAAAAAATATCATTACAATAGTTAAAGGCATTACAAGACCTCTTACATGTAAATAAAATGCGACAAAAGTAGATTTCAAAGTCTTTATTAAGGTCACAACTTCTGTTAACATTACCAAGCCCGAACGAAACTCGAATCTGATCTGTCATTTTTTATCACGTGTCTATTTTATTTTTAGAAATTTACCTGTGATAATATAAATACAAAAAAATCACTTGTTGTGACGTTGGTCCATTTATGTGACGCGCAGTGTATACTTTGTTTGTGGTGTCCTAGTGTGCTGTCGTAAATTCGTGGGAAGTGTCCGTTGTCATTCTGCGGTTTACATGTTGTGATGTACTATAATATTATTTATTTATGTATTTATCTGTGCTGAGTCTTCTTGCGTTTGTTTGTACTGTATTCCTGTCACGTAGTGTTATCATTGTAGTGGTATAACATTGCCATATAAGCGGGAGTTTGGGCTAGCCATAAAACCAGGGTTAACACACCATTTTGTCTTCAAATGTCCTGTAAAAAGTCAGGAATATGGCAGTTGTTATCTACGGTCCGTTTCTATGTATGTTGGCGCTTGCTTTTATTGCAGTGAAGTGTTTATGTTGTTCCGTTGTTTTCCTCATATAGCTGATGTGTTTCTCGCTGTTTAAGATTTGTTTTTGCTTAATCAAATTATGATTATTGAAACAGTGGTATACCACTGTTGCCTTCATTTTTCATATACCTGTATGTATAACTGTATACCAATATCAAAAAAATGGATAGACGCTTTACAGAAAAAAAGTATAGTAAGCTAAGATTTTAGGGCAAAAATGTGCTCAACATGAACATAATATCACTTGATTTGGAATTTGTATAATATTATGGATATGAATATGAGCCAAATATTATACCGATATATATAAACATTAACAACATGTACGGAAAGTTAACTGACTATTAGCCCCTTCATGGTTTCTTGGAGAATTCTTCAAGGATCATGACCGGCATTTAAGAGAGCCATACATTTCTGAGTAATAATAGGGTAATTTTATTAACTTCCTGGTTAAAATCGAAAACAAAATTTGGACCATTGTCTCGTACAATTGTCCACCCTTTACATTTCAGAATCACTTAAAATTTCACAGATCGATTTGAAAATTTAATGAATACCCTTTGGTAATAAAAAATTACCTACAAAACTTGAAATGAAATAAATTGTCTCATCAAACAAACTTTTAACCAACAACTTAATGTTGTTAACATTTTATGAAGTGTTTAGCTATGTTTTGACATGTACAAAAACTTGTGTTCAAATTCATTTATAATGTTACTTTTTTGCCTTGAAAACTGAAATTGTTTTTCCGCGATTATTTGCGATGTAGACTTTAGATAGTTCCTTGTTGTAACAGAATGAAAGAGGTTCTGACAAATTATCAATAGATAAAATGTCTACTAAGATTCCAGAAGATGTGAAAATGTCAATGGTTCGTGGATCGCGTCCAAGGACATATATGTTATCGGCATCATCTATTTGAATATCTCGGGATTGAAGAAGATCAGGAGAGGTATAAGAGAAAACAGGATCTCCCTCTGCCGTTATGCAGCAGACTTCATTGGTGATTGAATAACAAATGTTTCCATTTGAGCAAACAGCAATGTAGTCAATGTAATGCTCTATATTTTTCATACTTATTGTTCTTTTGAAATTTCCACGTAAATCTAGGACATGTATATTTCCTTTAGATCCGACATAGATGTTATGTTTTGTTGCATCAACACCACAACCCTGGCTTTGGTTCACTTTTACCTGCTTTGATATTTTGCGCATATCTATATCGATGAACTGTATGCACGCTTCCAATCTACAAGACAGAACAGCAGTGGTTGTTCCTGGTATTGCTGCTATATCCCATGGTTGGTGTGGAGAGCTGATAGATGATAGATAGGTATTGTTTTCATTGAAAAAATAAATCTTTCTCGTAGTTACATCGCAGATAATCAATTTGTTATTGTCCGTTATCGTCATGCCAGATACTGTCTTCAACCTTTCTCCTTTCATGTCGATGTCATTTAGGTAGGTTAAGGATCTAAGCTTCCCACTCGAAACAACTGGCACCTGTGACTGCAGCTGCTTGTAAGGGACCATTGAAACTAAACATGGCGTTTCCTTCAATTCGATTGAACCAAGATCTGTTAAAATGTCTTCTGATACACTTCCGACGAACATAAGACTGGTGTCTACAAACGAATCTGTCAGCTGTTTAACTTTGTTTTCAATGTCATCTAAGATTGGTTTGGATGAATGAATTGAAATAAATGCTTGTTTCTCAGAACCATGATCTCTTATAAATTCTAACGCCTCTTTTTGGGCTTTTGTAGATGTTAATAAGTCACCTATATCTTTCTCCTGATGTTTTATACCAGTTATATCTTTGTTTTTAAGTTCTGTTAGTTGTTTTAGAAGCGACTCTTCGAAATATTCTATACGTTTGATGAGAATTTCTTTTGTTTGGGCTACTTGTTTTCGAATTTGTGTGTCTTCTTGTTCTATTCGACTACTATTTTCATTTCGATTTATGTTCAATTTTCCTAATGCTTCTAAAATAAAGCGCAACTGTTCTTCGTAATCCAGGAATGACTGTGATTGCTTAGAACTCTTTGAAGCTATATCAATTGATGTGACGTTCTTGCATGCTCGGTGATCTTTTGACAAACATTCCTTACAACAAATAACATCATGATCAACACAAAAATAATCAAAAGTTAAAGGTTGATGCTTTGAACAATTATAGGATAGGTCAATTTTGTTTGGTATTTTACCTATCTCAACCAAATGGTGACTTCGAGACATTTTTTGAACTTTATGGGCTTCAGTACATTCGGAACACAGTGCTTCTTCACATTCGGTACACCATTTCAGTGCTATTGGATTCATACCACGTGCAGTGCACGGTTCGCAATATTTGGCTGCCATATTTCTACAAGAAAAAAATCCCATCTGAAATTTGTATTAATAACACTTACTATTTTCTAAACGATATTTTCTTTAAAAATAAAGAGTGTGTCATCTGCAGAAAAAGTGAAATTGCAATTTAAGATTGAGTTACATACTTTGTATGGAATTAACGAGCTCTTACGTAAATCTTTTGAATTCAAAATACTACTACGAAAAGCAAACAATGATGAAGTCAATGTGGTAATTCCCCTGTCGAAGTTATTGAGTTCAGATACATTCAACTGCCTGGAAAAACGCAGAGTGAGTAAACGTATTTTTCTTTGGCTAGAGGTATAGGGGGAGGGTTTAGATCTCACAATATATGTTTAATCCTGTCGCATTTTTGCGCCTGTACCAAGTCAGGAGCCTCTGGCCTTTTTAGTCTTGTATGTTTTTTAAATTTTAGTTCAATATATATCATTGAGTTTGGTTTGACGTCCATTTTTCACTAAACTTGTCCACATTTTTATTTCGGGGGCCAGTTTAGGGCCACTTCAGGGTGAGGGATTTTCTCGCTGCATTGAAAACCAATTGGTTGCCATCGGCTGTTATCTGCTCTTTGGTCGGGATATTGTCTCTTTGACATATTCCCCATTTCTATTCTGTATTTTATTTTTAAATGAATACAATAGTAGGTGGAATTTATTTTAAGTAATTACATCGTTTGCGTGGTATTCGTTGGTTTCTCTCTGTCTTGTTTTCGTTTGTTGTTTTTATCGTAAATGAGTCCATTGGTTTTCTCTTTGTCATTCCGTTTCCTTTTATGGCTAACTATACTATATGAGTGTTTCATTGTTTAGGCTGTACGATGACATATGGCTGCTTACATGTTCGTCCTTTGGTATATTTGTCTCAATCATATTACTTCGGCTTACTTTAACCCATGTTTTTTTTCTAAAAATGTGTTGTATCAAGTCAGGAATATGGCAGTTGTTATCAAATAGTCGGTTTCTATGTATGTTGGCGTTTGTTTTTGTTACACTGCATTGTTTCTTTTTTTTTTCGTTGTTTTTCTCTTATAGTTGATGTGTTTCCCTCCGTTTGCTTTGTAACCCGGATTTCTTTTCTCTCAATCGATTTATGACTTTTGAACAGGGTATACTACTGTTGCCTTTATCTTTATCGACAAAGATTACAACAAAACTACCGATATGGAGGAGGAACTAAGATGAACCGAAAAGAAGAGTTAGAAATCCAGATTACATAATGGTATTAAAAAGCTGGACCCAAGAAAAAAGAGAGGAGAAAAAGTGAGTGGGGTAGAAAAATGTTAAAAATGTATAACATGAAAGTGTGGGGACTTGGGATTACAAGATGGCGATTACTGAAAGGTATGTGACATTCAAAATTTCGAAATCATACACATTACAGTGAAAATTAGTCACAATTATTAGTTTTTACGTTTCATTTTTTTTGTATGTAACAGTTATGTTGGTGTCAAATTACAGCACTCAAATTGCTACGATAGGGTATTGCAGAATTTTTTGGTCATTTAGCATGCACACAGTTAAGACTTTACCTGAAGTTTATTTTTGCATTATATAAAACCAATAACACATGTATATTATGACTGGTTTATAGTATAAATATCGCTTTTGGTCAAATTCTCTAGTGAGTGTTCATGTTGTATTGGGTTTCTTATTGTATCATTTATTACAAAGGAAATTAGTGTATACTTATAGAGGAATTACAAAATCTCACTTAAAATGCAATTTATGACCAGTTTAGCAAGTTGTCTAGATGGGATATACATAAATTGCTCTTGTTGAAACATAAAATTATGTTTTTACCAAATCAATCTCCTTTTTCATCATGTAGAAAAAAGGGTGAAAAAAATTATCAATTATATTTCATGTTTGGACCACGTTATTTATATTCAAGGAAGATTTCTAAGATAACATAGATAAGAACATTGTTATTTCAGTAGATAGTAACAAATAAGAACTAGTAAAAATTTAGAAAGTCTCATCTGCCATTATTAGAATCCATATGGAGTTTTCTTTGTATAACGCATATGTTATTATTAGTCTAAATTGAGCTTGAATTCAGTGAAATAATGTTTTCACAAAAGCATTTTGTGTTTTCATATGCTAGAAACAGATCTTTGAGGAGATAAAGTAAGGCAGAGGTCAATATAACACATTTGATGATGTTGTAGGTATAAAGCCACTAGTTTAGGCCCGGTCGGAAAGAACATACAAAAAAATAGTACATATTTTAAACAAAATAGTTCTTAACCATATTTGTATCTTTGTCAAAAGGTGAAATATTTGGGTAGTTTTTGGTATAAAATGAAAGATTGGTGACTTTGGATCAATGTAGAACACTTGTTGAAAATTTCTTTTGATCGTGAACACTACACTGAATATCCAAATTGTTTTGTCTGCTACAAGTAAACGAGAAAGGAGAAGCGAAACGGAGAAAGATTTGCCTTGTCCGACTCTTCGTAGATTTTTTGAACAGAATAATAAGAACTATATCATTCATGGTCGTTCCAATGAAAAAAAAATATATTCCTTTCCCACTCTTGGCATAATGTGCATGTAATGTGATTTTCTGATGTCAACTTAAATAGAATTCGCTTATTTGTATTAATTTGAAAAGGTCATTTTCTAGCTTGCCTTCTCCAAAAGAAAAAAAGCTGGGTTACTTCCCATAACAAATCATTAGATTCTTTTTTTTTTTATTCAGTAATGAACATTATTGATATTCGTATCAAACATTTTAAATATAAAAATGAAGATGTGTCATGACTGCCAATGAGACAACTCTCCACAAGAGAAGAAATGACAAAGAAATTAACAACAATAGGTCACCGTACGGCCTTCAACAATGAGCAAAGCCCATACCGCATAGTCAGCTATAAAAGGCTCCAAAATGACAAATGTAAAAAAAATTCAAACGAGAAAACTAACGGCTTAATTTATGTACAAATAAAAAAATGAACAAAAAACAAATATGTAACATGTCAACAGACTACAATCACTGAATGACAGGCTCCTGACTTAGGACATGCGCATACATACAGAATCAGGCGGGGTTAAACATGTTAGCGGGATCCCAACTCTCCCCCTAACCTGCGACAGTGGTGTAACAGTACAACATAAGAACGAACTATAAAAATAATTAAAAATAATAAAGAGCATGTTATTCCTAACAACAACCATAATGGCCCTGTTTCTGGAATCGAAATCATAAGCTAAAAGGGTTCGCTAAGGAATTTGGTTTTGTCCCAGCTTATAAGGCTGCCAATAATACCATTATTGTTTGACATAATTGTTACATTGCGGTTCTGCAAAAGGAAATCACGAATTCGCCAAAATTCCAACTGACACCATTTTTGGAAAATGACATCTTTAACAAATATTAACTTTTAGCTTCCTCTGTATTAGCAGCACCAAACCAAGTACAATGAGAGTAACTATGTACTGGCTTCCGAGGCTGTACAACACAACTTACAAATAGATATTTATTTCGTCTTCAAGCCAATGTTCCATTACCAAACTTTCTATTTTTACTAACTAGTGCACTTGGTACAATAAAACACTTGATAATAAATTGTTCAAAATAAGGACTGTAAAAATAGTGGATTTCATTACAGTGAGTGTCAAATTTCGTTTGAAGTGCTTGATAAATTGAATGCTCATGTTGCTGATTTCGAATCTGTTTTAAGTTTTGAATTTTCTACCCTATATACCACTTTATTTCATATTCTCATTAATAAAAAAAATCCACACTCCGAATTAAATGGGCAAGTAAAAGTTAGAATGCGAATAGATATATATATATATATATATATATGTTCAAACTCTTTTATGTCATTTTTTGGTAACAACAAACAAAAGAACTATATGTCAGTTGGACCTGCTTTGATACGACAAATGCACATGACGTTTTATGAGATGTTCAGATTTTGAGCTATAGAGATTCCGTATATCGTAGAGTTATCAGCATTCCAATTGGAACTAACTGTGCAGCACTTATTATGGATATGTTTCTGTACTCAAAAGAAATATATCCTCCTGAACTGAAATAAAGCTAATACTAACAATGAACACTATCCTTTCCTGTATCTTGAAATCTATATCGCTAACGTGGAGCTTAATACCCAAATTTACAATAAAAGAGATGATTTGTCATTTTCTATTGTTAAATATACATTTTCAGATGGTGACGTTCCTTGTAACCATATCATGGTGTTCGTATAGCTCAACTTGTTCGATTCGCTCGTGTAAGTAATAACGTACTTGAGTTTAACGAAAGAAATCTCTGTATTACTAAAAAATTATAACACCAGGGTTTTCGATATCACGAACTAGTCAAAACATTTACTAAACTTTATCATCGGTGCAAGAACATCATTCGTAAATATAGGTCGACATACAGACCTCTTATACTTTAGGTTTTTCCCATAAACTCTTTAATGGTAAAATTCTATACAAATTAAAGCACAAACATGTTCTCATTCACATCAAAAGTTAACCAAACCTTTTAACAGACTAATATAGCGACTGAAAAGCTATATCGACAATAGAGGCCTCTACTTTATATTATATCAAATTGTGTGTGCATAGATGCTCATTTTTAAGACTTGGAAGGACATTGAAGTAGAAAAATTGTAAATAACTGTAACATAATTGTAAGAATAATACCTTAAACAAAATGGCGGTCAGGAACTTTATCACTGGGTACCTGTGTTAGCAAAGTAAGATCGATACGTGTACTTGTGGGATAATTTATTTCGCTGATTTGATATCGCCTAATAAAACTAGTAAATATAGAACTTAATGTATACATTTTTAAATCTCCATTTCGTTATCACCAAAATAATAAAAACATAAAATACGCAGTGTTGTGTGTATAAATGTAAATGTTTAACTAAATGACAGTATGTATCGCATTCTATAATGCATTTACAGTAAGAGACACGATGTCTAATAAGTATGCGTATATGTTTTGGAGTTTAGTGCGACGTTCATTTGATTAGGGACTTTCCGTTTTGAATTTTCCTCGGAGTTCAGTATTTTTGTGATTTTACTTTTTGTCACTGAACTAGTACAACAATTTTGTTGAGGGGCCAGCTGAAGCCAACCTCTGTGTGCTGAATTAAATCCTCGTTAATCGGGATTGTATGTTTGTATTTTGGAAGTCAAATTTAACTTGAAATACCGAGTTAATAATTTATAGAAAAGTTAAACGTCAGTGGATGAAATTGCTATCGCCTAAATAGGAAGCAGCACGCCTAAGTCTTGCCTCGAGAAGTCATCTAATTGAGGTCACTTGAGAATGAAATGTAGGTTAATGGCACATGATGTCTCACCGTTTATCATTAAGTAATTATATTTGAACAAATTTTATGACCTTTATATTTATTTAAGAGGGAGGCTATTATTGTCCTGTTGGTGCATCAAAACTACATTTTTTAGACAAAAAAAAATCTAAAGTCCTTATAATAACTTGCCCTATCCCTCCAGGTCCTCCCGTCAATGTATTTTTGATTTTTGCTCTGTTTTATTGAACCAAATTCAAAAGAGCATTGCATATGAATAACTGTGTCCACATTACCGGCTGTAATGTTGAACATGTTTAAATTGCATGCGGTTACAATAACATGGGACAAGTAGTAAGTTGTAACTGAATATCAGTGTTGGTCTAAATTTTCAAATGCTGTTACTTGTACTACTTTGCCCCAAGAAGAGCTATAGAAAAACAGTACATTAACATAATATAAGCTCCTATTTATTCTCGATTCCAAGAACTTAAGGGATGTAATGTAAAGCTGTAATGACGTAGACCAAGTGACTAATACCTACTATTTAGTATATCTATTGTGCACGAGCTATTCACACGTGCACTATTAGACGATACAAGGGATGTAGCAACACATTGCGATAAATGTATTATATTCTCCTGTGATACATGTATTATATTCTTCTGTGATACATGTATTATATTCTCCTATGATATACCAATCATGATTCGTGTGCCCTGTTATAGTTGATTCTTGTTTAGGTCGTCCTTATGATTTTTTAAACCATGTTGCTGCCGTTTATATATTCTGGTGTTCAAGGTGATTCCTTTTAAACCCTGTGTTTGTAGCTTTCTTGTTTTGTATTCTGGGTAGTTCTTTTAAAACCTTGTTTTTGTAGTTCTATTATTTAAGTGTTGCTGGTGATATATTTTTTATAGATTTAAGACTTATGTTAATGTACTGTTTTTCTATAGCTCTGCTTGGGGCAAAGTCGTACAAGTAATAGCATTTGATATTATGACAAACTGTAAAAATGATAATGATATCATTAATACAAACAAATAAGAATTGATCTTAATATACATGTATCTATAAATGAATTTTAACAAAGATATGTTAAATTAAACTAACTGTAACAGATCTGTTGCTGTGCATACTTAATAGAGAATTTTTCTGTTCTAACAGTAGTTATTCCGGTTGCATCTACCCTGACTGAGTGAACTGCAACCTCAGATAAACCTATAGGGTATTTTTTTCTTACATTATTCTTAGATTCAAGAATATTAATTATTGCTATTCAACATCATCATTATCACCGAATTATTCTAGTTTCAAAAATGTATATTTAATATTTCGGACTTATCTAACAAACTTTATATATACAAGGTATTCCAACGTTGGAACAAAGGGAAAATCAAAATTGCATTAATAAAAATAATTTGGCATCAAATCACATAACTATTACAATTTTATCATTTTGCTCGTTTATACAAGTTTTGAATATCATAGAGGTATCGAATCATTTTGAATATCATAAAAGTATTGAATTTTCATTTTTGTTTATTTTTTTTAATGGTTACCTGTAACAATGAAAACATCCTAGCAGTAACAAACACATACATTTTTTACCGCTTTGTTTGACGAATGAATAAAAGTATTTAGAGAATGTTCAGATGTTAGACGCCTAATAAAGATGACTATTGTACAACGATTTTGGTTCTTGTCGTGCATGGAATAAAATGGACATGATCTATGAAAGATGACAAAATATGAAATGTAGTTTATTCCTATCTGAACATTCACATGTCATTGTAATATTTTATTTCAATGTAAAATAGTTTTTACAAAATCCTAGTGTATTGTATTCATGCTGCCCATTAGGAGCCCTTTATTGGCACAATAAATATTCTTATTCTTGATATCACTCTTAACAACAAAAACTCACGCAAAATGGAAAATTACACAATTTTTCAATTTTCGTTGCTTCAATCCGCCTGAACATATCTTTAAGTTGAGACTGGCGATGAGGACACGATACAATATTTATCCTGGAAATGCTTCTTTTTACAAGTAGCAAAGGCAAACTCTCAAGCTTTACACCAAATCTACGTTCATCAGCAAAAAATATCTATTGGAATGACCACGTATACCGAATTTGTAATGTTTTCTTTTATTTTTAAGTTATTTCTGTCTGGTAAACGGGTCTGAGATAACCAATTTAAATCATGTACATCGCCAATAACAAATAAATGATGGATGGAGTTTTCATAAGAGAGAATAATGGAGCTATACTACTGAAAATTGGCCCAAGAAATTACGAATAAGAACCAACTGGTGTTAAAGTATACAGAAAAGAGAATGATGGACAAAAACTATATAGGATAGAGAAAATGTACTTAACAATTAAAGAATACAGAAATTAAGCACCCCTTCCAGACGCTAATACATGATACATCCGAAACTTATATTAACAGTTATGTCCGCTATATAGATGATGTTCTCTTACTTCATAATTTAAAATCTGGTGACTATGTTGAACGCATCTATCCCATCGAATTAGAGATAAAGGATACAACAGATACAGTTAAGTCTGCCTCATATCTCTACTAACATCTAGAAATTGACAATGAGGGTCGGTTAAAAACAAAACTTTACGACAAAAGAGATGATTTCAGCTTCTCAATTGTGAACTTTCCATTTCTATGTAGCAACATTCCAGTAGCGCCTACATACGGAGTATATATCTCTCAATTGATACGATATTCTCGATCTAGTATTTCCTATAAAGATTCCCTTGATAGAGGGTTGCTGCTAACAAGGAAGCTATTAAACCAAGAGTTCCAAATAGTGAAGTTGAAATAATCCCTTCGTAAATTTTACGGACGCCATCACGATTTGGTTAATCGTTATGAAATATCCGTTTTACAGCTGATATCAGACATGTTTCTTATGTCGTTTTCTTTTTAGCCATGGCGTTGTCAGTTTATTTTTCGATCTATGAGTTTGACTGTTCCTCTAGTACATTTCGCCCCTCTTTAGACGTCTCTATTATAGTAAGCGTATGTATTACAATGCCCTCTCCCGTCTGTAATGTTTACTTTTCAATGTATACATGCGTTTACACTTATATGGAACAAGCATTAAATTTTATTGAGATATTTTACCAAATATCTAATCAATTGATTCAGGCATTATAGACGAAAGTGCTGGAAACTGTTTATTTTCTACTCCAAAGGCCATAGTTTCGGCAAAATCCCTCAACTGGAACGAAATCCGTATTCGATCTGTAACTTCATATGACGTGATTATTTTGCAGACCATATGGATATAGGTAGCACACCACAGTTAGGTGTGCAGTTTCGCATGTTGGCCCCTGTGGATTTTTCAC
Organism: Mytilus californianus; assembly: GCF_021869535.1. Taxonomy (NCBI): domain Eukaryota; kingdom Metazoa; phylum Mollusca; class Bivalvia; order Mytilida; family Mytilidae; genus Mytilus; species Mytilus californianus. The sequence goes on from NW_026262712.1 coordinate 53,614,282, forward strand.
ATAGAAGGGCTAATGTGCACTAAAATTCATTGTTGGATACCTGAAGATTAAAATAGACTTCAAAGTGGGTTTATATGAACATCAATATTGTGTAATGCATGTATTATGGGCTGTTTTCTGTATGACAGTCCGTATTTTCATATCCATACCAGACATTGGTCTGGCAATTACTGTAATGCTTCTCCGAGCTATTGTAACCTTGTAATTAAATTTTACGAAAAAAAATTGATTTGATCATTTGATATATTAATGACAACAGTTAAAGAAAATGTATCACTCAAAGGCATTGCAATTCTAGTTAGAAATAATATTAGGGAATATGTGACATCTTCATGCCCCTTTCTGCAATATGTTATTGTAAATAAAATGTAGAATGTTGTCATGGAAACACAAAAAAGGAATTATATTTCACCATTTTAACTTTTGAAAATAAAATCTATAAAAGATGCTTAACACATACAAATGCACATGTATGACACAAACAGTTGGTCAAATGTATAAGAAAGACGGGAAAAGGAGATGATTTCACATTTTGTGGTTCAATTTTAATTTTATTTTCTATCTGTGGAGTGCTACCATATATTCATATATATGGTCCAACCATCCGCGTATGGTCAGATCGTACGCTTATGGTCGGAGTAATTAACACGTTTACTTTTAATACGTAACTCTTCATAAGGTATGAACCTTCTAGTTGTCACCTCATTAAAATGACGCTAGCAAAGATCTTTTTATTATATCATAATTATAAAAAGATTATTTAAATAAAAAAATTCACACAGTTAATTGTATTTACTAGTCAAAACTGTAATAAACACATTTTATGCCTATGTTCATTACCGATTTGTAATTACGAGTGAATGACAATATGCCGACTTGAGAAGATAACTTCCAAAATTATCTTAACGAACCGTTACACATAAAGTAAACTATTTTACTATTTCTATTTTTACTGGATTTGACATTACGTTGACCACTTTATTTATTTAAATTTTGCCCCAGGAATACAAGTCTGCCCTTGAAGTCGCACATAACCTGAAGGAACACGTATTTTCTGTCATCGGCATTCCGTTATTTTTTCAACATGACAATGACCGTGAATTCTGCAATGATATTAAAAGAGAAACAATTAAGATTCGGCCAGTTGAAAATGTCAAGAATATAACAAGTAGGTCTAGACATCCTCGTACTCAATGTCTTTTTGAGCAAGGGACTAATTCATTAAAAAGATTACTTGCCGCAAAACGATCGGAAAAAACTTGGTTCTGGTTAAACAGGTGTACGACGTGCGATACTCTTTGAACACGCAACATCATTCAAGTATAAAGGTAACCCCGTATGAGGTGGTCTTTGGTCAAAAGGGAAATGATGAGGTCTTTGTATGAACTTACGCAACGGGCGAATTTATTAACTAAAAATCAAATACAGAAAAGCTATGGTATCGTGTGGAAGTAAATGTCACCCTAAGCATGCATTCGAAAATATAATTAGCAAAGAAAACTAAATGATTTTTGATTTTTGATTTTTGGTGTTTTAACGCCCGATTTAAGGACCGCTTTTGGGCTATTTCGTAGCGGCCAGTTTTTATTGATGGAGGAAGCCGGAGTGCCCGGAGAAAACCACCGACCTTCGATAGGAAAACTGACAATCCTAGTCAATTAAGATTGGAGTCGAGTGCACCCGCACGAGCGGGGTTCGAACTCACAACCTCAGTGTTGACTGGCTAGTGATTACAGTAGTAACTACTTAGACCACTCGGCCACCGAGGCCCCAGAAAACTAACTGAGTCATTAATATGTTAATGTAGCCTTTAAATACATTTTCATGTAACCATCATTGTTTTTTTTTAGATAAAATGTATGGTATAATATTGAAACGTTTTTAATGAATATTTGAAAAAATACCAATATAATCCATATGCCCAGATGGTCCAGCCCGTTAATAACCAAATAAGTACATACTCAAGTGGTCTGACCATACGCATGTGGTCGGACCATACGCATGTGGTCGGACCATACGCGTATGGTCCAAATACTCATATGGTTAAGAACAATTATAAATCAAATAGTAAAGCAATAAATACATGACACAACAGTAGTGTAGAAACAGATTTTCAAGCAATGATTTATATCCAAGGGCCACAACTTTGGCACATATCGCTCATCCCGAACAAAACATCAAACTAATGATAGAAACAGTTCACAAAGTTCAAAAACACTACCTAACGGACATACAAATGGGCAGAGAGACGGATAGAGTGCTCGTCTGCAGTTCCTTTTAGTTCGCTTCCTTCCTGAGCATCTTAGATAACCCACATAAACTTCAAATGAAATTACTTCTGTTGTACCATCAAACATTATATAAATAACACATAGCTGAGTGGGTGATAGAGCAGATTGTTACCCCGAGAAAACATTGTCAACTGAGGTGATGTCAAGGTTGACAATGTTTTTCGAGGGGTAGCAATCTGCTCTATCATCCTCTCAGCTATGTGTTATTTAATTTATCATACTTAAAGCTTTATCATTATTGTCTTTTATTGTTGAATTTTAGAATAAAAGTATTTTACCATAACGTCACGTACATAACAACTTTACAGATATTAGAAAAATCAACAGAAGTGAAGCAAGATACGTTTTTATTTTTTTACATTATGAAAAAGTTATGAGCCAAAACGTAAAACTTGAGCATTGTTATGAACTATTTGATGTAAATTCAATTCATTGTCGTTTACATTATCGATTTTTGATTGGTCTTCACGAGCGGGTGACATTCAAAAAGATGTCTTCCACTCAGCCATGGGATAGTGTAAATTGTCTCCCTCGTATTAGCCAATCAAAATCTGGCATTTCAATGTGAAGAATAATAAAATGATTTACTTTTAACCAAAAACGTAATGTTGTAGTACAGATTATACAATGTATTGACCCAAACAAAAATTCTGTTCAAAGCCCATTCGAAATGTTACTAATCTGTCTTGAATACGGATATTGTTTTACCGCCACTATTTGCAATGTAAACTTTAGATAGATCCTTACTGGAACAGAATGTAAGAGGTTCAGACAAATTGTCATTCAATAAAATGTCTTCTAAGATTCCAGCAGAAGTGAGTTTATGAATGTTTCGTGATTCCCGTTCAAGAACTTATATGCTGCCGACAGCATCCATTTGAATATTTCTTACTTTACGAAGATCGGGAAAAGAATATGAAAAAAACAGAATCTCCATCTGACGTAATGCAGTAGACTTCATTATTGGATGAATAACAAATATTTCCATTAGAACAAACAGAAATGTATTTGACGTGGTACTCCATTGTTGTCACTTTTATAGTTCTTTCGAAATTTCCACATAAGTCTAGGACACATATCTATCCTTTATCTCCTACCAATATGTTATCTGTTGTTGCATGAATACCAAAAACTTCACTTTGTTTCACTTTTATTTTTTTTAATATTCTACGGCTATCTATATCAATGACTGTTATGTCCGAAAAATGTACATTCGTCAGCATAGCAGTTGCTGTTCCTGGTATTACTGATATATCCCATGGTTGATAAGGACATCTGATAGAAGATTGGAAGGTATTGTTTTCATCACAAAAATAAATCTTTTTTGTAGTCAAATCACAGAAAATCAATCTGTTATTTATGATATAGTGATGCCAGTTACGTCTTTTAAATCCTCTCCTTTCGTATCAATGTCATAGAGATGGGTAAAGGAGGTAATATGGCGCTTCAGAACAACTGGTACCTGTGATTGCCGCTGCTTGTAAGGGACGATTGAAACTGAACAAGGCGTTTCCTTCAATTCTATTAAACCAAGATCCGTTTAATGGTCTTTTGGGACCCTTTCAACGAACTTCAAACTGGTGTCTACAAACGATTCTATCAGCTGTTTAATTTTGTTTTCACTGTCATCTAAGATTGATTTAGATGAATGAATTGAAACAAGATAATTGAAAGAAATCTTGTTTCTCAGAACCATGATCTCTTATAAATTCTAACGCCTTCTTTTAAGCTTTTGTTGATGTTACCAATTCATCTATATCTTTCTCTTGACGTTTTATACCAGTGATGAATTTCTTTTTAAGTTCGGTTAGTTTTTTTAGAAGCAACTTTTCTAAAGATTCAAAACGTTTGATGACATTTTCTTTTGTTTCCGGCATCTGTTTTCGAATTTGCGTTTCTTCTTGTTCTATTCGGCTACAATTTTCCTTTCGATTTATGTTCAATTTGTCTAATGCTTTTAAAATATTACATTTACTTCATTTGAACTTTTGGTGGATAGTTGTCTCATTGGCAATCATACCACAATACCTTAATTATATTTATATTGATAATACCTTCATCCTTTATTGTCATATTCATTATTGATATAATATCGTGTATGTAGGTAAAACATAGAGGTGTTGACAATCTTATACTTCCATGATTAAAAAGGTATATGCATGAAAAAAGTCATTGAACAAGTTAACACCATAAATAATACAGAACTCTTTAACCACGGGTAGTAACCTCGTCATATCGAGAAGCGTTTAGTACAGTGATTTTGTCATAGTTTGGTTAAGATGAACATGGTTGTGTTAAGTGTTTTTGATGACAAACAGTGTCAAAATATAAACATTCGAATAGTTTGTTAATGGAACTAATGACAACAAATTCAAGCTGGTAAGCATCTTTGTTTATAGGTAATATGTTAGCACATCAAAATTTGTATCATATAGTTATTAATTTGACACAGAATAATACTTGCGTATGTCAAAATTTAAAAGTTGTGATTTGTTTCTAATGCATAAAGAAAAGTGGTTTGCTAACTGTCTGCTACATCACATATTTTGTTATGATATAAAACTGCTGTCAATTATCCCGAAAAACTACCCCTAGTGCACACAATTTGAGATTACAGAATATTCGGTGTCATGGTTTGGTTTATTCGTGTCATGGTTTATTTCATGTTGAACATGGTTCAGTTATGTGATTCTATTCGTGAATAAAGGAAGAGTAACGATCAAAATAAACAGACATTATATATTGAATTACTCTTTTTTAAATCGTTTTTATTGGAATACAAAAGGACATATATACGCACATTCAATGTAGTATTATATATATTAAGTACATGCGGTCTGATTGCCAATGAGATAACTATCCACCCGAGACCGAAATGACGTAGATGTAAGCAACTATATGTCGTCGTACGGCCTTCAACAATGAACAAAATCCATACCTTTTAGCAAGCTATAAAAGGCTCCGACAAACTTATATGTAAAAAACAATTAAATGAGAAAACCAATGTATTATACAATATTACAAAAACATAATCATTTTTATTCGGTTCGTAAAAATAATTGATAAAAGTGGACATTTAATCGGCTTCATTCTGATTCGGAATTGTGATTTTTCATATATTTAAATTCTGAACTTGTGTGTATTTTTTTGTTATTTTAATTTTACTAATAGTTTATAAAACAAATAAGTTTTAACTGTTGTCCATGTCACGCGTTAACTCTTTGTTTCGTGGATGCTTGAAGACTTATCGTGTCCTCTTGATATCTTTTGGTTACTTAGTAGTTTTGTAGTTGGGATACTATAGCATGGGCGTATAACCCCACATCTCCATTAATTCATCATAGACTGGTTCAAAATAAAACAACAGATATATAGGCTGTGTTTGGATATACGCCAGAGGTGGCCTATGGTTATCCATAGGTACCTTTGGTTTGATATTCTATATATCAAAATATCAAACCATGGGTACCCAAAGATACCTATGGGTAACCATAGGCTGCCTTAGGCGTATATCCAAACACAGCCATAGTTTGGTAGAAAAAAAAGTAGAACAAAAATTACTTTTTGACTAGCTGATACGTTTTGCAACTTTAAGTAGACGTTTTTACACATTTTACAAGTGATGCCGCTCACGATATCATCGACAGAGTCAATCATGGACATACGGAGAAAATAATCTATGTGAAACAGAAGCAGCGCTTTCTGTTTTTGTAATTATTATCTCAAAAGTTTAAAAGAGCAGTGGCTATCTAAATTATAAAAGCAAAATAACAAAAATACGGGACTTTGAGGAAAATTCTAAACGGAAAGTCACTAATCAAATGGCAAAATCAAATACTGAAACACATCAAACGAATGGATAACAACTGTCATATTCCTGACTTGGTACAGGAATTTTTGCTGTAGAAAATGGTGGATTAGACCTGGTTTTATAGCCAGCTTAACCTCTCACATGTATGACAGTCGCATAAAATTCCATTATATTGACGACGATGTGTGAACAAAACAAACAGACATAATAGGTAAAAATGTCAAAACATAAGGGTACAGTAGTCAATATTGTGTTATAATCATAGTCACTATAAAAACAAAACAAATATTTCAACAAAGAAAAACAAAAAGGCAAAGCACATAAGCAAAAACGAAAGACAAGAATACAAAAATTTACCATAGCACAATAACACAATGACGGGATATATAAGTACCGAGCCACGTCAAATGGATTGGGCCAAAAATAGACTAAACAGTTAAAGTAATAATTTACAACAACAAATAAAAGAGTACCATAACACGTCATTAAGGTGACAAACAATGTCAGTACTTAGAATCTATACTTAAAGACCATCTTTTATTATTTGTGAAGTTGAAAAGGAATATTTACCCACAAGGTCTTCCGATGAACTTTTTTGGAAAAGGGACGAGACGTTCTTTGACATACCCCTGGTTCATCAACTTTCTGCTCAGACACTGGTGACGGTTTACAAAGTCTGAGTAGCATCTGCAAGCTCTTGAATATCGAATGAGTTGGGAAATGTATATCCTATATCCAGGAGAATTGGTATATTGCTACTAAGGTTGGAGAAAGTGATAATTTTAAAATTAAAATCGTCTCGTTTGTCATAGATTCTGGTACAAAGATGACCGCTCATGTCAAATTCGAGGTATAAGTCTAAAAATGAGGCAGAGGAAGCCGTGTCTGTTGTTCCTTTAATATTTAGTTCTGGGGATGTATTAATGGAATTCAATCAGAAAAGTCTGGATTGTTAATGGAAAGATCAATATATATGAATGTGAAATTAAATGACCTGGCTTCTTTGATCTTCTTGTTTTTTACAAATGTCTGAAGGAACTCCGACTAATATGGAGATAAGAAGAGGTCGCTGCCGCACAGTTCGCTCCCATAGAAATACCGACAATTTTGTGACAAAGTCTACCTCCAAATTCAACAAATATTTTGTCAATAAGAAACTCCAGCATACTGGTCACTTGTTCCTCTGTGTAGCATGTTTTATTTTTTTGTTCACTATTAACAAAATATGCCGTATGGTATCCAAAAGTAATAAATGTATAGCGTGCGCTACCATTTTTATGTTGAAAAGCATTGTAGATTTAAATTATTTCTTTTAGACGATTTTTCAATTACACATAGGGAATGGTGGTACACAGGGTTGAAAAATTAAACGTTTTGATAGAACTAATTTCAGAGAAAGATCGAGATTTACATTTATTCAGAAGTTCTTTAAGAGTTTTTTTAAAATCCATACATGGTTAATACCACTACGACAGTAAATTGTTTCACGGTATTTCTGAAAACCCTCTTTCATTGCGGAAAGAATCTTTGTCAATCTAATGAACAATTCTTTCGTCGAACATGCAGATGAGCTGGCAATGAACGACTGTTTGAATGGAATTTTGTGAAGCTATTTAGGTATCCAATACAAACAAGGTAAGTCATCCGAACTGCTGCTCAAAGTAATGATCATTGAAGCTATTAAGGACTTTGAATCACCAAAATCTCATCCTTGTCAAATGATGTTTTTGTATGTGGGATTACATGAGTGCTATTTTTTTCCTTATTCTTTTACAAGACACTCGTAGTAGTACGATTTGCATACAAAGACAAGTCACGAACAGTTAAATTGTTTAATGTACGCTTTGCCAATTACAGCATCTAATTTTGGTTTAAAAGGCTTTTTTTCTACTTAGTCAGTTGGTAAATTGTGTAACTTCGTTTAATTACAAGCGTTTTTAAACAAACTATCAATATTGAGCTGAAACAGTTATATATTAATTTTGATCTAAACCATGACAAACTTGATCAAAACCATGACGAATTTCTAGACACTTAACCGAACCATGTCATAACTTAACCAAACCATAGCAATTTCGATAGTTTGCTTATTTTGCGTTAGTTTCTAGAAAACAACACTTCCAATGTAGATCGTTTGACTAACAATGCAAATTAAAACATCGTATTTGCTTTTTATTTGCTCGTATGAATAGAACTGAGGCAATCGTTCGGGGAAGTAACTTAACACAACCATGTTCATCTTAACCAAACTATGACAAAATCACTGTACTAAACACTTCTCGATATGACGAGGTTACTACCCGTGTTAACGATCGCGGAAAAGATAATGGAAATAAACTTAGAACATACAGGCAATACAAAAGTAACTGTTCCGTGGAACCGTATGTTTCCAAAATTATTTTACGGTCGTACCGACGTGTAATGGCCCTGTTTCGTGCAGGCTCACTCCCGTTAGCCATCGAGACTGGAAGATACACCAAGCCGCCAATACCTGTTGAAGATCGTTTATGTATTTATTGTTCTGTCAATAGTGTTGAAACTGAGAAACATTTTTTATTGAACTGTTGTCTATAATGACTTAAGATTTGACCTTTACTCAGAATGTTCACAACATATTAATAGTTTCGAAAATTTGAATGATGATTTAAAATCTATACAAATCATGAATTGCTCCGAGATTCAGCCATTTTTATGTAAAAGTATTTATAAGTTTTTTATGCGACTTAAATTGTTTACATAAATTTTTAACCGTTTTTATGCGACTTTAATATTGTTTACTTTTAAAAAAATATTTAACCTTGAATAATCATTTTAATTAATTCTGTTTATTTTCATTATGCATATTAGTTTTTTTTTCTAGATATCTTTACGTAAATATTTTCACATATGTATGAAGTTTTAGATAAATGTAAAGTAAATATTTTTAACGAAAATGTTTTATATATTTTTCTTTCGAATTATTCATCATGTTGAAAATACTCTTAAATCATAGTTATTAGTTTTAAATATATATAGTATTTCAAAGTATTGTTGGATTTTTATATTTGTATATATTTTGTGCAACGTGTCTTATAAGCCAAATTGATATGGCTGGGTATTGATTGTTCTATGTATGTTTTAATGTTATTGTATAATATGTATGTCAATCAATATGTGACACAATAATAAAATAGATTATTATTATTATTTTATTCTATGCATTTAGCGGCTGATAAGCAATGCCACTAATGTCGACAAGAGAGGACTATGCTTTTTTAATTAATCTGAATTGTGACTGCCTCATTGGTCATTTTTAAGACTTTGATTGATGTTCAATTTGAAGAATTCTAAATTAACTAGTAGAAATAATATACCTTGAACAAAATGGCTACAAGGAAGATTAACACCTGTGTAATCAAGGTGTGATCGATATATGTACAAGTATGATGTAGTATTTAAATGTACACAAGTATTAGATTTTTACAATATCTCTTACAAAGAATGAAGAACTTAATTAAGTAAACATAACTTCACATCTAAGACGGCAAGAGTCCAATTTCTTTCCTTTGAATACAGACACTGTAAGCATGGAATCCCTCCATTCGGATTAAAACTCAAATCTATCAAAACTCGCCCGCTCGTCATATGATCATAGCGAAATCAGAGATCTATGTTTTAATTAGATTGGGAATTACTGTCCCTTATTGCTAACTGCTTTTCTGGTCCCTGATTTGTTTTTTGTGATCTGATCAAACGGCTTAAAAATAGACCACTGCTAGTTACATCTCACGCATTTTTCCAATAAGTTTAATGAATACAATTGCATTGACAATCTTTGTTATTATAAACAGCTGTTATTCCGTTTGAATTAAATTTGACAGAGCGATCAGCTACCTCAAGCAAACCCTAGGGGAATGTGATATCTTGTTTAATTCTAAGAGTATCAATCATTGCTTTTCAACATCATCATTGTCACCGAATTATTCAAGTATCAAAAATGCATATGTAATACTAAGAACTTATCTCACATACATATACAAGGTATTCCAAACTTTCAAAAAAAGGTAAGGTGTCAATTAATATGATTTTGCATCAAAACACATCATAACTATAACAAGCTTATCAGTTTGCTCTTTTATACATATTTGATTATCATAAAGGTATATCATTTTCATTTTTGTTTAATTTTGGTCGATTTGTTACAAGCAACAAAGAGAATCGGACAACAATCCTAGCAGCAAAACTCACAAACTTTTACCAATAATGGATCTGAGTTACGCCGCTTTGTTTGACAAATAAATGAAAAGTATTTAGAGAATCTAGACGAAATTTGAATTTATATACTTAATAAAGATGAATTTTGTACAACGATTTTGTGGTTCTGGTCCTGCCTTGAATTAAATATACATGGTTTATAATATATAAGATGAAGAAATATATGTAGGTGTATAACTATATGAACATTAGTATTTCTTTTTACTGTATTTTTTTTTATTTTAAGTTTTAAAAAATCATAATGTATTGTTTTGTGTGTTTTAATGTCGTGCTGCCCATCGAGGGCCCTTTATTTGCACAATAAATATTCTTATCTTTAATATCGCTTTAAACAACTAAAACTGGGGCAAAATGGGAAATCACACAATTTTACAATTCTCGGTGCTTCAATCTGCCTGAACATATCTTAACTAATGAGACCGGCTGCGAGAATATGATACAATATTTATCCTGAAAAATGCATCTGTTGCGAGTACAGGAGTAGCAATTTTAATTTGCTGCAAAGGAAAAATACTTACACCAAATTCACCTGCATCGGCAAAAACATTCTATTGTATTACCCACGTATACCGAATGTGTAATGTTTTCTTTCGTTTTAGTTATTTCTGTCATGATAAATGCTTACCAATTTAAAAATTGGATGAACAAAAAAATAAAGAATAGAGAACAACTGGGTGTTAAAATATACAGAATAGAGATTAATGGGGGTCAATAACAGGCAAAAAGTTATACATAATAGAGAAAATGACCGTAACAATTTGAAAATACAAAATGAAGCACTATCCCCCTTTCCAGACCCTCAAACATGATGCATCCCAAACTTATGTCGCAGGTTTGGACGTCTCTTTTATAGCAAGCATTCTTTCTGTAATGGTTACTTTTCATGTATTCTTTTACACATATATGGGTCAATCATTAATTTCTGATGATATATCTGTATACCAAATATCAAATCAATTGTTTCGTGCGCTTTAAAGAAGAAAGTGTGGAACACTGGGTTTTTTTTTATTGTTATTTTGTTTTCCTATTCCAAGGGCCATATGTTCAGCAAAGTCCGTCTACCGGAACGAAACCCGTACACCATCCGTGACTTCTCATGACATAACTATAAACCAAATAGCTCTTATTTTCAAGCAATGTTCTGTTTCCAAGGACCACAACTTTATTCGACACAAATCGCTCAACCCTCAAACTTAATCTTTAACTTTCTACGATATGACTTTATTTTCCATATATTAAACCAATGGATAGAAGCATTACATGAAAAAGTGCGACAAACTTACCGGACAAACAGAGTGCAAAACTTTATATAGTCCCCTTCGTCTCCGGCGGTAGGAAACTCATACATGAATGAGACAGCAACCTAACAACACGAATAACCGAATGACAATCGCATCCTTAATGAGGTTGCAACTTGAAAAAAATGAAACCGTCTAGAATAATTTTGTCTGGTACATTTAAGTAAGAGTGAGTGCTTGTGTTTTGTGCTGTTACACCACTGTTGATGTTTAAGAAAAGGGTATGGCGCCATCTAACTAGTTAAACACGCATTCTGTATGTGCCTGTCCTAAGCAAGGAGCAGGTAATTCAGTGGTTGTCGTTTGTTGTTGTGTTACATACTTGTTTTTCGTTCATTATTTTGTACATAAATTTGGCCGTTAGTTTTCTCGTTTTTATTGTTTTACATTTGTCATTTCTTGACCTTTTATAGCTGGCTATGCGGTATGGGTTTTACTCATTGTTGAAGGCCGTACGGTGACCTACAGTTGTTAAAGTCTGTGTCATTTGGTCTTTTTTGTCAATCATACCTCATATTTCTTATTTTTATACGTAATTATATATCCACTAGAATAATAGTCGAACATAAGCAATGTCTAACAAAATTACAACTATAAGTTGACCTTAGATGGTTAATTATTGGTCTCTTTATGTCCGTTAATTTTTTGTGCTCTTCAATATTTGATTTATTTGATTTCCCAAATTTTCTGACTATAGTTTACCCGAATGATTGAGGAGACACGAGTTATGCACTTTCTCTAGGGTTTTTAAACAGGTATTGATGTAAGTTTTCGATGAAAAGGAAGCAAAAATTCTATAGTAACATAAATCACCGTAAACAAAGATATGGTGTCTCTTTTGACCAAAACTATACCCTTTTTATTAGCGAACATAAGCACACAGTAACCTAGAGTAGTTAACTTCTGTCATTTGGTCTCTGGTGGAGAGTTTTCGCATTGGCACATCTTATTTTTATACCCAGAACAACGAAACTTATGAAAAAATACATAACTTTCTTGTTGAAATGCATTGAATACTGTGGATTCATTATTTTTCGTCGGATACCAATTTTTGTGGATTTCATGGGTACAGGTGAACCACGAATTCAAATGTTCAACGTATAACGTATTTTCAATAGGCTTTGTACACAGAGATTGGTAAAACCACGAAATTAAATATCCACGAATATGCAAGTTTTCAGCAATCCACGAAAATTGATACCCACGAAAATAAATGAATCCACGGTAGTACTTGCATGATAAACAAGAGACCCTCAAGAGCCTGAATCGCTCACCTGTTATTTTTTTGCTTCAATCTTTCATCAATGATTATTTTTGCTTTTCAATATATATTAATGAGCGGCATAAAAATGCCATTTAAATGTATCTGTCATATATACTTCAAAAGCAAATAAATGCATTTTACCCATATGTTCCATTTTAGCCATAGTGTCTATGTTTCTTGACGTACAAGAGAATAAAATACAAAATTTATACTAGATTCATTTGAGAAGATTTTTTAAAGTTAAAAAACATAAACAACTTGTGTAAAATTGTGCTTAAAGGGCAATAACTCCTGAAGGGGTCAATTGACAATTTTAGTCATTTAACTTTTTGGTAGATCTTACTTTGTTGAACATTTTTGCTGTTTACAGTTTATCTGTATCTTCAAAATATTCGAGATAATAATCAAAAACTGCAAAATTTCCTTAAAATAACCAATTTAGTGGCAGCAACCCAACAATGGATTGTTCCGTTTGTCTGAAAATTTCAGGGCTGATAGATCTTGACCTTTTGAACTTTTTTACTCAATGTCAGATTTTCTCTAAATGCTTTAGTTTCTGAGATATAAGCCAAAAACTGCATTTGACCCCTATGTTTTATTTTAGCCATGGCGGCCATGTTTGTCGATGGATCAAAACTTCGGATACAATTCATAAACTAGATACCCTAAGGAACATGCAGTTAAACTTTTGAAGGTATTTGGCCCAGTTAGTTTTAGAGTAGAAGATTTTTAAATGTTAGCAAACTTAATGAACAAATTGTGCAAAATTGTCTTTAAAGGGCAATTACTCATTAAGGGTTCAATTGACAATTTTGGTCGTATAAACTTTTTTGTAGATCTTACTTTGCTGAACATTATTGCTTATTTCAGATTATATCTATCTATAATAACATTCAAGATAATAACAAAAAACTGCAAAATTTCCTTAAAACTACCAATTTAGTGGCAACAAACTGTATTTGACCCCTATGTTCTATTTTTAGCCATGGCGGCCATGTTTGTCGATGGATCAAAACTTCGGAAACAATTTATAAACTAGATACCCTTAGAAACATTTAGTTAAAGTTTGAAGGTATTTGGCCCAGTAGTTTCAGAGGAGAAGATTTTTTAAATAGTTTACGACAACAGACGACGACAGACGGACGACGACGGACGCCAAGTGATGGCATAAGCTCACATGGCCATGATGGGGCCCTTCGGGCCCCGGTGAGCTAAAAAAAAACTTGCTAGTGAAGTGAAATAGCTGACCCTTCGGGAGCACTTGAGCGAATCTTGAGTTTTCTGGAAGGTCAATGTCGCTCAATTTGAAGTGTTTTGCGGAAAACGTTTTTTTCTTTTTCGACACTGTTTTGTGTGGTCCCGCCACCGTATCTCTTTTTAGTGACCGATAAATATGAAAAAATATCAAGCTAATGAAAACAATTTGTCGTCAAAATTAACCAATGAGTGAGTATTATCGATGCAGTGGTATGATATTTTCTTGTTGTCCTGGGACTTCTTTTTATGATTGATAACAGTTTTTTTTGTAATGGAAATTATTGTACATTCTTTGTTTTTTCAATGGCAGAGATCTGAAAAGGAGAAGTAATGAGAAGCTTGTTCAAATGTTCATTATGGATTTGTCTGTCTAATTTCAAGAACCTGAACAATGCTTTTCTTGACATATTTTAGACACTGGTCTACTGTTGAAAGTGGTATGCCGAAAACAAGATGTCTCGTGAATTTATGTGCATTATCAGCTGTCTCAAACAAACTGAGAATTGTCAAATTTGAAATACATAGTTTTTATTTTCAAAACATTATGAATTTACAATCATGATGGATGTTTTAAATGAAATGGCAGAATTAAAGAGTATTTCGGTACATTCATAAATTTTGATAAAATTTAACCCGTTTATATCCATATTACAGTACTTAAAATAGTACTTGATTAATTTTTTACATGAACTTACATATGTACAAATTTTACAACACACAAATTATATTTGAATAAAAAAATTTACATTATCAATCGTTCTTCGAATTCGAAGTCCTTGCTTAACACAAGTTCAAGATTTCTAGATGCTCGTTTCAGTTTGTTCTTCTGGTCTCGTCTTTGGCGACGGATTTGCCATGATTTAAGGTGTACGCTGTTAATTCGACACACTTCCATCGATGAAACTGATTTGTCTTTAAATGTTTCTTCAATTCCTGAAAACCGAACTTCTCTTTCAACGAAAGAGCCAACCCTGGTCAAGTCTCCTTCACTTTTACTTCCCGCTAAAATCTTAAAGTCGCACGAGCTGTAACACGAGTCGCAGTCAATTCCACGCCTTCGTTTCACATTTCTATGTCGTCTGCGCATTATCTGAAAGGAATTTTCTTGGATGCTCGAAGTTCTGAAGAGATTGTTCATTGAAGGAGAGCCACATTCAAAAGATTCATCACTGAACACCTCACATTTATCGTCACTGTGACGTAGACTGTCTAAAATGTCATCACATGATCTGCTTTGAAATTTGGAATGCGCCTGTATTGGATGAACCTCGCTGTCTTCCGAAAGGAGAGAGATTCCGGAATCTCTATATACAGACTTCCTAAAGTTATTTTCCTTATGCCCACTTCCACACACAAGTGAAATCCATGATTTTCTATTTTCCTCTTTGTTAATTTGTTTTGGTGATGATTTATCGGGTTTCATTGAAAGGACATGCTGGTTTTCGAAATCCAAATTTTTTTGACTCCCGCACATTAAAGACATCCATGACAGTCTTTTATTTTGTGAAGAAATCGGCGATTCGGTTAGGTTTTCAATGTCATCTAACTCACTTTGACTCGGTGTTGTTGGTTTTGTTTTGATGTCTTCTTCTTCTTGTTCTTGTTGAAGTTGCTTTGTAATTTCTACATCACCTTCCTGTTTATTTGACAATTTCTCTGGCCTTGGGGCTTCTTCATTTGGATCATCAAAGTCAAAATTATTCCTTCCACACATAAATGACATCCAAGATTTTCGATTTTCAGATTTCCGTGATTTTTCGGTTTTGCGAGATTGTTTAGGAATTTCCGGAAGATTGGAAGGAATTTCGTACTGAAAATCAACATCAAAAGAATGGTAAGAAGAATCTAGACCCTCGATGTTTCTGATTATATCTGTCACATCCAAGATACTACGTGGTCGGCTCTTTTTCTGTGTTTTCCTTTTTGACTTTCTCCATTTCGAAACTTTTTGAAATATTGCTAGTGATTCTCCGATTGGCATCCTGAAGACAAAATTATACGCAAATTAATAACATGAATAAGAAAAAAGAATATTTGATTGATTGATATCATAATTTTACAGCATTTTGAATATGAGGAAGTCAAATGCTGCACAGAAAACATGAATGTGAGCGTAGCGGAAACATTTGATACAAGTATATGTATGTATGCTATATCAATATATAGTTATAATTATGATAAATATCTCAAACTAATACATGACAATGTTTAATTTGATATATGTATTATTCTCATTTTGCTTTATTTTGCTTTTCCTTTTTTTCTTAAAGCTGCATAAACACGATAAAATCTCAAGAGTTGTCCGTGTATAGTTAAATCAAAATTAAAAAAAAAATACTTTAAAATAAAAATTAATCTTGAATATCAATACCTAAAATTAAAATTCATATTAAAGTATAGAATACTTAAAAAAATGAAAAACCTTTCACTGTTAGTTTTGAAATGTATAAATTGTATCTCTTACCTGAAATGAAATAACGTTTACAACCGTTCGTAGTAATTTAATGTTACGCTGTCAACTTCTTGAACCAGAATAAACTGTATGAATGAACTTCAAAGGTTTATATATTTAGTTGTTGGGGTTTCCCGCTTAAATCTCAATTTACTCGATGTCAATATTTTCTCTCGTTTGTTATGATAATACGATAGTTTATTTATGGCTATCCATCGCGTATACCCATTGACCCAAGTTCTGTTGTCACACGACCCCCTTGAGTCATCTGGATAATTAGGTTATTGTACGGGGTAGCCGTATTGTGGTCAGTGGAGTACTTGAGTTTAAGCAAATACTTACATAACCAAAATCTTTGATTAGATTAATTTTGACGTATTTTGGAGGTTTCTATGACCTTTATTTATTTACATTGCTATGGACTTCTGGTAATTTTAAACCATGTAAAGAGACGCCCCATTTTTACCCCAGGGATGGTTGCTGACAAAGATTAAGTGCATGCATCTACCCGTGAAATTATACAAGTAAATATTTTTTAGTAATTGATTTACATCTGCCTGTCCTTTTACTTTCCGTATTTAAAAAAGTATGTTAACATGTTCCATTACTTTGCAGTTTTATCCGATTTTCCGAAAAGAAAAGGAAGATTTTTAATTGTATAAAAATAGAAATTTATCAGTGATTCACAATATCATATCACAAAAAGATAAAATTACTTTTTAAGTCAAATATTGTTTCGGCATAGATATGTGTCAAATCTGAATGCAATTTAAATGTATTGTGATCGTATTTTAAATAGTGAACTAAACACCTGAAAGGGGCGTCATTTCCTAAATTTAACAAATTCAAAGAGTTAATTGAATCGGACAACAATTCGGTATGTAGAGCAGAAGATAATCGATGGTATTTCCTGATGAATTCCAATGCCTTTACTTTACTGACATTCGCACTAAGACTATTTTACGTAAAGGTCCATAGAAATTATACGTTTTGTTTTTAACCTTTTAACCTTAACTTTTTTTTATTTTTCATTGCAATTATTATTTACATTCATTTTCATTATAAAATTTATAGATGACAAAATGCATCGACGTAAACAAAAAAGATTGATAAATTTGTTGTTTAACCTTAAAAGTACGGTAGGGGAAACCGATTATGGAAGGAAGACAAAAATGTTGAATTTTGACATCTAGTGTTTTTCTCATTGTTGATAAACTGTCCTTGCACCATTGACATAACCTCCTCGGTGGTCTCGTTATGGTATGCTCGCCTGAAGTCCAGGGGCCGGGGATCACCGGACGAGTTAAACCAAAGACTTGAATTTTAGCATTTATTGCTTCTACGATTAGCATACAAGAGAAAAAAGAAAGACTGGTCGGCTCAGAGTCGTAATAATGTGCACAGGTAGTGGGACATATCTTCATCTGAGATGTTACCTTGTGAACTAGCACATAAAAAATCTGGCTGATCATGAACATTTTGGTCTTGTTCAAAGCAAGGGCTCATATTCCTATAATACTTACATGATCTTGTCCTGAAATGCATGTTTTATTTGCACGCTGGACGTTGAACACCAATTCATCCATGCATCATGATATTTAATATCTTGCATCGTAACAATAATATTTAACGGTTTCGCGCGCGAAAATAAGGAAAGGTGTTAATTTTAACGGTGTCTTTGCATTTTTGCTATAGGGTAACATCAAACCATTCAAGAATTAATAAAGTATTTTGAGAGAAGTTAAATTGGTAGGATGTTGCTTTCTAAATGTCCAGTGGCAAATATTTTATGTATATTCAGGACGAGAATGAATTACTTATTAGTAGCATAGGAAGGTTCTGCCGACTGGGATGAAAGGGAGAAGTCTAGAAGTCGTTCGGTTATTTTTATCTACGGGTTGCTGTCTTATATCCCGGTGTATCACTATTCATTTTTATCAAATTTGCTATTTTAGGAGATTAGGGAGCTACCATTTGATTTTTATGGGGGGGGGGGGGGGTTGATAGGACGAAATTTGAAAAAAATAGGCAGGACAGGAGTTTTGAGTTAAAAAAAAAGCAGGATGAGACACTTTGCAAAAAAAAAAAGGCAGAATGACAATTTATGTAAAAAAAAGTCAGGATAAGCTAAAAAAAAAAAAAAAAGACAGGACCGAATAGAGTGAAAAATAAAAAGGCAGGACAGAGGTTACAACTAAAAAAATGCAGGACAAAATTTTTTATCCTAGCCCCCCCCCCCCCCTTAAAAATCAAATGGTAGCTCCCTTACCTCATCATTTTTAAATATTTTGAATAACAAAAAGGCATACCCTATAGTGTTTGACAAAAATACATACATGTACCTATACTAATACATAGCTATCATTTTAAGTCAAATGTCTGATACATTTTCGATTGAGGTTTTAAAAAGTTGACATCTGAGTAGTTTCAGAATCAGCAACCTTCTCGGATATTTTATTTCTCGACCTTATCATATATCACGAAGCTTGAAACGGTGGCATATTCCAGCAGCTCAACCCTACCACTCGTTAAAAATAAGCACCCCACCCCAACACCCACCCCCATCCCAACGGAGATGATGCATGTATAGTAGGTGAAGCTTACGTGGCAGCGTATTTGAATTGTTGATCGTCGTGTAATTTCAATTGACATCAAACGTTATTTCTCCAGTACTATATATGTATAGAGTTTGACAGATGCTTCAACTTGAACATATAGGAGAAGGTATGGAGGGGTTTACAGATTAGGGACTAAAGGCCCAACAAATAATGAAGAGAGAAAAATTAGCAAAATAAATAAACAATAGAGAATAATGGGGTGCAAATGTATAAAGTATAACTGTGACATATTACAGAATGGTGTACAGAATAAAGAAATCATGTAATTACAAAAAGTTGGTTAGTAATATCAATTCAATGAGAATGTTATTCAATACGCGTTAGTTATAATGAAAAATGCCCCCCCCCCCCCCTAATCATAGAATGAACCAAAATTGTCGTTAAAGAAGTTATCATATATTTCCATATGAATCTATGAATCTTAAGTGCAAAACGTAAGTGTTAAAAATGAAAAAGAAACGACGCAGTTTCAGGTGCGATGAACAACCAACAGTGAATCACAAACCAAGATAACAAAAACTAAAAGTTAAAACACTTTTTAATGAAATTATTCGGTCTGTTCAAATAATTTTAACAATGAAACATATTTGATCGCAAACACTTTTTATCCGCAGCTGCAATTAATATGTGACCTCGACCCCTCCCTTCCCAAAATTTGACCATAAATATTTAAGTATTGTAATAAAGCAATTTTGCGCTGGATGCGCATCAAACGCAAAATGATTCCATTAATGGCGGGAGATCAACATTTGTCGTCATGTGTGGTTTACTATTGATAATAATTCACCTTTTCACAGACATTTGACAAATTTATCTATTTATTGTGGTTATTAAAATCACAAGATCAAAGTTCGATTACCACATCAGGAGTTTAAACTTGTTTCCAATCATTGTACCTGAATACCTACTTATATACTTATTGGTGGACAGGTGAAAATTCCAAGTATTATAAAGTTTTGAATAAAGCATGTCCTAATCGTCTGATACATTTCTACAATAAATAAATGTTAGAATGCATTTGATGTCCAGTAATTCCTTAAACAATATTAATGATCTATGTATATACGTTACAAACAGCGTATTACGTTGAAACGTGTCTATGTATTTATGAAAAGCCGGGGAAGGAAAGACAAAAATTGCCTTTGTTTAAGGTTAGCATTGTTCTAGTATATTGAAGATTAGCAATACGAGTATCTATTTAACCTGAGTTTCGAGCTCATTGTACCAGACAGACGGTATGACTTTTTTGAGTACATAAAAGCAGTTCATTGTCAGTTTTGTTTGTCCACCAATACCAATGGTTATAGAAGTTGTTAGAACTCTTAGTACTGTAACCTATATATAGTTGCTACTTCATTTGAACTCTGGTGGATATAATTCATAGGAACTTGTCTCTGAAAAACAAATTCCCTATATACCTTGATATAACATTATATGTTATATTAAGGTATATAGGATTTTTTTCAGAGACAAGTGCCTGTGTATAGGCGCTAGATAAATAAGAAAAAGGAGAAAAACTACAAAATAAAAGACACACACACCTTTATACGCGAAATCAATGTTTCGCGTTAAAGCAGATGAATCGTTCTGATAGTCAATTGGTTATATACCTCTTGTTTTATTTATTTAAATCCGTAATTTCAAATTATAAACCTAGTGACCACAAATATGACCTTAATGACCATGACATTTAGACTATTAATGGGTATAGATTTTACTACGACGAGCACGTATACTACGCTATAAATTATAAGATGGTTACTTACGCTATAGGTCGTAACCGTTAACAGTTTATCGAGTACAAATGGTCATTTGTGGTTTTTCTAGTGTTGCTGTGTACAAAAGTTCTCTTTTTATGTCTTTTGCTTTAATTTGTAGGACAAACTATGACGCCTACGTATGATCAGAGTTAAAATGTTGACCCAACAGTTGATGGTTAGAAGGGTGTGTATGTGGTCGTTTTAAGAGCGACATTCATAGCTATCTTCATACCTCTTTAAACCTAAGTTATAGCCTTTTAAAAAGGAAATAGAAAATACTATTCGTGCAGTGATAAAAACAAAACCATGGGGATCGACTTTTTCAGTAGACATATTAAGAGGAGATAAGAAAAATGTTAATTTTAAAATCCATGCTATAATATGAAAGATCTCCTGCACCAAAGTCAATGGACAAGTAACGTTCAACAGGTTAATGAGCAGTTAAAAAACGATTTGTACAGTTTAAAAACAAAATTTCGAGAGAGGTTCATTTACGCAACTTTCGTGGGAAGAAAAATGTGAAATCCCCTGGGTTGATTGATGTATAGAAATGAAGTCCCCTGGAGTTCTCCCATCCGACAGAAAAACCGATGCTAAAAGGGGTGTCCTCATGTTTGTGCGGGGTTCATAAATACGCAGTTACGTCTGGTCAGAATGTGGACTTTTAATCCGATTAAGCGTGTGGTGAGACTGCCACGCTTTCTGCACGCAAAACAACCGTTGCAATGATACTTTGAGGGTCCGTAGGTGGCCTGTTGCAAGGCAAAATTTCTGCCCTTATCTAACATACCCTCTTTTAGTGGCAGGCTTAATTTAAAAGTTCAGTCCTTCTTTAGGTCGACCTATTTTACAGAAAATACTTTTTATATTTAGTGGTTACCTAATTGTGTATTTTAGTCCTAAAATGTATGAAATACATGCAACTGGGCGTTAAGCAAACAACAATCAATCATCAATAGAACTTGGATCTTCTCTTACATAACTACACCAACAAAGTTAAAAATCGGGGAAAAAACAGCATCGAAGTCGACTAAACGGCTAAGTTTGTGAACAGTAGTCCTAGATATACTTAATCAGAATCGTTTGTTTTTATGTATTGCTATGATTGACAGAGGCAGATTTAGCTACATATATGGTTAATGCATAGACTTTAACGAGTCCCACTCCTAACTTTGCTCAAGCATAATATGATCTGTTTGAGTCCCTGTTTGCTAAGGGAAACCCTATAAAGATAAAAGAACAGAGTTCCAATGTCCCCCGCGTCGCACGTATTTCACCTGCCGAAGGGCAATAACTGTTTGCTAAGGGAAACCCTATAAAGATAAAAGAACAGAGTTCCAATGTACCTCGCGTCGAACGTATTTTACCTGCCTAAGGGCAATTACTAAAACAAACCTTCTTTTTGGAGGTTCTTTTAAATTTTTTGTAATATCGTAGAGAAATGAGGCTTTAAATTAGAGCAAATGAAATGCAATTTCCGATATGATTAATATTTCCAAGGGGCATAACTCATTTAAAAATAGTTGATCGGCACTGATTTTCGAACTTGTCCGAGACATTGCTAATATAAACCTATGACATAAGTTTTATTAAAGTCTGGCAAGAATTGAACACAGTATTTCTATGTCACACACAACGCGTCGCGAGGGAGATAATAATCCGACCAACAAATTAAAAAGAGGTGAACAATGCCATCAGACACTGAAATTTCTTAAAGTTTCAAGAAAATCCAAAGTAATTTAATTGAAGTAACAGGTACACAGTAATGGATGGAAGAAGATCAACAAAACGAAAAAACGAACGAATGGACGGTTACATTGGTCACTATATTAACTCCCGCTTTGCTTTGGGAGGTAATGTTACCTGCTTGATTAGAGATGATTTTAATTTTTAAAAAGAACTGAAAGCATAATCGCATGATTCATAATAAGCTTTTCTGGGGTTAACAGATAAGACCCGAAAATGTTCTCAACCAACTCAGTAGAATCATGTACTGGTCCGTTTTAATTGGTCATAACTTTTAACAACCCGATTTGTTCGTTACAGTTTACATACGTTGTTTTTTGGTATTTTCTGTAGAAAATGACAAGAAATTTCTTTATATACAACGATTTTGTAATAGTTTATTGGAATGGATTATTGGGGATATTTTTTATGTAAGAAAATTCGGAGAAGACGAGGATTCATAATGTTTTATTCTCGTCAACATAATGATGAACGTCAAGAAATCGAATTATCAACTACAGAAATAAATATAAATATTACTAAATTTAGACCCACATATGATATCCATCCTTTCATACAAACAGTTAAATCAAAAAAGGATCAGGCCAAATAGATTGTTGAAGTTCAGCTTTATAGTTATATAGTAACTTCATAATCAGTACAATTGTACTTTTACTTTATTATATACATTCATGAAATATGATAACAGTAAGGGAAACATGACGCAAATGTTATTCGAGACATTTTATTAAAAAAAATATGATTTTCTGAAAAAAAAGTTTCAACGGGAAGGGTTTTTTCAATGGTAACGTGAATAATAGTTTTAAAACGCTAAATGTTGAAGTTTTTATTCCGAAAAAAAAACACAATCGTGTATGATGTTTTGCTTCATGTCTATATTTGGTATATTTGAACATGTATATCTGTGTAAACATATCCCATTCTCTATATTATTATGACTGACCTTTTATCGTCAGACAGCAACATAACCGATAAATTATTATAGATTAGTTGTACTTTTATAGCTATTTAAATGCCTTTGCATGCAATAAGGAATAGATTAAAGGGGAAGAAGATAATTTCTGAAAATATGTTTGTCAATTACTTGTGATATCATATTCATTTTTATATATACATATTCTAATTCCAGAAGAATTTGATAAAATTTATGACGTCAATACTAAGTTTCAAGTGTTCTTTGATTTGAATTTTTGAAATTCCTGTCTTGCAAGATAATAAAAAGGACCATTCAAATTGCATTGAAACTGCTTTCGGAACTCCATTTTAGCCATAGTTAGCGATAACTCCTTTTCACATTATAACTATATTTCACGTAGAGCCGTGGTAGTATGCCTATAGTAAAACATAGCGAGAATTATTCAAATGAAAGTATGATATCATCCGAAACGTAAAATGTGTTGCTGCACTCTACCAACCGTCAATCAATGCTATCATCTTTTGGCGTGATATTTATGAAAAAAATTAATGTTTTAATTAACTATTTTGTTTAATGTAAAGTAACTGCCGATCACGTGTGATAAGTTTTACTCTATCATACTTGTTATTAGAGATTTATGTGATTGACTGATTGCTGTTTGTTTAACGTCCAGTGGCAAATATGTCATGCATGTTCAGGACGAGAAATTATTAAAGTGAGGAAACACCACACTTTTGACTACACAGGAAATGATGAAATGCACCAGTTTAGAAATATGGAGATGTGGTACTATTGCCAATGAGGCTGTTATCCACCAGAGAGCACGGTTGTGGATGTTAACTACTTGAGAGACAGCAACCAATAACAACCACTGAATTACAGGCTTCTAACATGAAAAAGGCGCACAAAAATGTGACGAGGTTAAACATGTTTATGATCATTAGCAGTTATATTCAAGACTTTCAATTTCGTAATCAAAATATAATTTGCAATCCTAGGTTTAACACGATTATCGATTGCTGTGCTGACTTTATTCAAAGGTAGGTTAACTTTGTCAAAAGAACTGACAAATTGAACTTGAATTTAATCAAATAAACGGGTGTGAACTCGAGCTATTGTATTTAATGTAGTGTGACTTGGGGTCATTTTGGACATATTGCAAAGTTTTTGTGGTCGCCGGTTAAAATTAAACTGATACACATTTCTTTATCAAAGGTTAATTATATACATAGCCTTTTAGTTAAAATGGATGTCTGACTATAAACAGCAAAATTAAACTCTTCCACGCTGTCGTTGTGCCCCGGGCGATGACCGATTATAATGCGTGCCAAACCGACTTGGAAATTCCAAATCTTTCTTTACCCTTTCTGTTGAGATAACCTATTGTCTGTCAAATGACGCCTTTTTTATTATCTTTTTTTTAAACGAAAGGTTTTGTAGTGCATGTTTAGTCCAGTTGGACACCTAGCATACTAATTAGTTTAATGAAGAGATGACTGCTTCAAAAAAGAGCTAAAGCGACAACTTTCTCCATTTTTTGTCTTTGCCAAGTTAAAAACTTATGTGTGTTATTAAGCTTAGTTCAAATAAAAACCCATCGTAAGGATAAGAAGAGAGGGTTATATAATATAGATTTTTGAAGGTTCTTTTATGTAATTGAAAATATAATTTTTTTGTAAATGTTGGAAAAGTTGTTTGTCCCAAGAAAAAAAAATGCCACCCCTCCTAAAAAATAGATGAATAGTCGGGGCACGTAGAAAATTCTTCGGAAAATTATCCTGGGAACGAGTGGAAGGAACCGGTCGCATTGATCAAACGCACAGTTATTGCGTGTAGCCAGGGTCGGGTAAATAGCTGTAGATATATGATGTGTGATCAACTCTTCATATATTTTTTAACCGCTTCTGGAGACCCTTTCTCCCATCTTTATTGCATAATTTTATATGCACGAGGCCTGAAAAAATTGCGTGTTAGCTTTAATATCTGATCGGGTGTTTAAAAGACCAAGAAAGGATCAAATCATTCTTTTATGATATTGCGAAAATTTAAAGTTTTTATAGTGCTGAAATATTCAATTTTAGATATTTACCGAATACGGTTATCTATAAAAATAAAAAAAATGATAGACAATGCAGAAACGTAAATATTTTGCACATTGCTGTTGTTTTTTAATCAAATTTGAAACAGTATTCTCTGTACACATAGCTTAATTAATTATTGGATCATACGAAGGTTTCCATATTGACCTATTTTTTGACAAAGAGAGAAAGAAAATAAGTGGCATTTTAATCATACCACAGGATAACTTAATATGTATATTGATACGTAAAGGGAGGTTTTAATAACATACGGTTAATTAAGAAGTTATTTAACATTCAACATATCCAGAATATTTGACAAATTCTTCGGTTCATCATTTAGATTACCTACCTTTGATCTTCCAGATGTTCAAACTAAAGTCTGCATTTATTATAGTAGTGATTCACTATACAGAATGAAATAAACGCTGGAAATGTGATGTGAAAAATGCGTTCAAACATCTGACGAATTGTACATGTGTAGCATCATTTCGCAACATGTAAAAGAATATCATAAAAATGGATAAAGCATAAAAAAAATAACAAGTCTCCTTTTTCAATACATTCGAAAGGTGGTACATGTATATGAAAAAATAAAATACCAACTATCACGGCTGGACAAAAACGTCTTCGTCTAACTCCTACGCATCCGATAAAAAGTAGCCGGGGTATAAAATTATGGGTTCCATCCGATGACCCCAGTAAGATTCGAATTGAGATATGTCAGTAAACGTAGCTGCGCAAGAATCTTGCAACACATGAAAGTTCTAATATGATTAAGGACTTCGAACGCTTTCTAAACGTCTTTAGCTAAAGCAAAAAAATATTTTGAGGTTAACTTTTATAGGCTTAATTTCTTATTCTACTTTATAAACTGTCGTTTTCCAGAGACAGTCAAACTAACCTCTTTAAGGTGCTACCCAATATTATATATCGAAACTTGACTGTAGGGAATAAAGTGTTCGCACTGTGAAAAAATTTAGACTCAGTGATCATTCCCTAGGCATTGAATTGGGAAGGTATAGAAACATTCCAAGAGCACAAAGATTATGTAAAAAATGTGGAGTCCTAGATGACGAATTACATTTCTTTTTGTATTGTGACATTAACATATCATTGCGTTCCAATTTTTTTTTGCTTATCTAAAAGACTATGTACCATTATTTCAACATCTTGATGCATTTAATAAACTAAAAAAACATTCTAAAACTGAACTTGTTTGTCATATTGGAGTCTTTATTAAGCAGTCTTTAGAACTGAGGGGGTCAGACCCATGTCAGACCAGCTTATGATTGTGTTTTTTACATAAATTTAAAATTGAACTCTTAAAATATGTTCTATTATATTGTATTGTATTACATTGTATTGCATTGTATTTAAAATGTATAATTGTTTGTATTGCTTGACCCTTATGGGTGTTATTTTGCAATAAAGATATATTGTGAAAGTGCATGCATTGGATCTACGGATTTTTGAAATTCGTTACTTGAATGTACTTAAACTGACTTCGAAAAGAGATGCTTAGATTTATGGTGTTTATTTCAATTTTGAATAATTAAACCATTTTCTTTTTTTCAGGATTGGACACTCCGACTAAGACGTTCATTACATGATTAAGTGAGAAAAAGGCAATAATAAACTGTACCAAATCGAAATAAATATTTAAATGAAGTACAATTTAAACGAATTTAAAGTCAAGCAGTGAAAAAAAACTGAGTGATTCATGTCGTTATTTAGTACATCCCGGGTTTTACCCAGGTATACCCGAAATTTAAAGATATCATTCAATATAAAGGTCAAATCTTAATTATGAGGATAATTGTAGAATGGTGTCATATTTGTACATAGTCAACTCAAAATTTCATAACATCACTTTAAACAGAATTAACTTTAAAAATGACATAACTTTTTATGTATGCATTACCACTATATTGCACGCCCCCTATTTTTTTTAAACAAGACACGCACACTCATGTACTACATCGTTTTTTGTTTTGTCATACATCAGGCCATTGGTTTTCTCGATTGAAATGTTTTACAATTTGCCGGGGCCTTTTATAGCTTACAATACGATAAGGGTTTTGCTGATTATTGAAAGCTGTACGGTGACCTATAATAGATTTTTTTTTAAATCCACGTCATTTGGACTCTGGTGGATAGTTGTCTCATCGGCAATTATACCACACCTCGTTTTTTATACAAATTTTTACAAATCAGGCTAAAATAGGAAAATGCCCTACTTGGATGATTATAAACAACGTAGTTCTATATTTATTAAAAAAACGGACACTCTAAGGTAATCAAAATTTGGACATTTACCTCCATCATAAATATGTTTTTAGTTTTAATTACTGGTTATCTCAGGTTATTCAGTCCATATATTATGGAGATGTTTTTCACGTTTTACTGCAGAATTAATTTCACACCAGGGTCATGTAAAAATGTACTTCAATTTCACAGTATTTCAGTGTTATGTGTGTTTTGAGGTCGTATCGACATTATGTCGAATATGTCTGAACATGATGTAACCCATTTATGAATGCTTAAAATTGGTTGGTTGTCCGATGAGGTCATCGGACACATTTTAAACTAGATACCCTAATGATGATAGTAGCCAAGTTTGGTTAAATTTGGCCTAGTAGTTTCAGAGGAGAAGATTTTTGTAAAAGTTAACGGACGACAACAACGACGGACGACAATGAAAGACGCGCACCAAGTGATGAGAAAAGCTTTGGGCTAGGTGAGCTAAAAATCTATCGAAATACAGCTATGTATTGATTTCCAAATTATGGATGTCCTTGAATAAAAATGACAAAATATGCAAAATTTAACAAATGCTTTATGTGACCTGCGTGTTCAACAGCAATGAATATTGCTAAATAAATTTTAATTTTAAGTAAATGTTTAAAATTGTGCATGGGAAAAAAATCTGTAACGTTTATATTTTTCGCCTCTCTGATAATCAAATTCCCTTTGATTAACCAACATTCAGATTTTTTTCCTGTGCAATTGAGGGCTATGTCTCTTGGAAATAATGGTAATTGTTGAAAACGAGTTCATTTTTAGATGCCGTGTATATTGTTGGTGCTTTCAAGAAATGCCTGTTTT
Organism: Mytilus californianus; assembly: GCF_021869535.1. NCBI lineage: Eukaryota > Metazoa > Mollusca > Bivalvia > Mytilida > Mytilidae > Mytilus > Mytilus californianus. The sequence goes on from NW_026262712.1 coordinate 53,643,135, forward strand.
CAGCTACATCACTACCTCAAGTTACAAGTTTTGCAACTATTTATGCATGTTAATGCATATCTTGTAATTGCCATGTATATGAAGAAAATTATGTGGGCAGGAGATACCAAAAATTCCGTACCATAGGGACAGGAGATACCAAAAATACCGTACCATAGGGCAGGAGATACCAAAAATACCGTACAATAGGGACAGGAGATACCAAAAATACCGTACCATAGGAACGGGAGATACCAAAAATACCGTACCATAGGGGCGGGAGATACCAAAAATACCGTACCATAGGGGCAGGAGATACCAAAAATACCGTACAATAGGGACAAGAGATACAAAAAATACCGTACAATAGGGGCAGGAGATACCAAAGGCGCAATGAAAAACCATAAGTCGAAGAAAAACAAACAACACCCTTTACAAAAGAGAACGATATACAAGTCAACAAAACACTATAAAAAACAAGGGGTGCCCCGGAAGAGTAAGCAATTCATACTCAACTCGTGGCACCCGTCATGTTACTAAAACATCGATGATAAGTTGCATTCTGTTATGTCGCAATCGAGAAAGCGAGAACGGTCATCTGTGACACAGATATTCCATAACCAAATCGTGATGGCGTCCGTAAAACTTTCGAGGGGATCACTTCATCTTTAAATATTAATTAGAACATTTGATTTCATAGCTTCCTTGAAAGTAGTAACCCTCTATCAAGGAAAGCATGATAAAAAATACAAGGATGCTCTTATAGTTGATAACATTCTTGGTATGGTATCAAGGTATTTGACCTTCTCATTTATAAACCCGTTCTTTACTTCCCGTTTTTACATATAAAGTCGATCAACAGATATGTGGTTTACTGAATATTTCCCTTCTCAGATGTTTGCTTATTTTTAATAAAATTTAGAAATGTTGCGGTGTAAAAATGTCAGTGGGGCCAGAAGTCATCAGTTTACTATCAAACATATAACCTTAGGTACATTATCTTTTCTGTTTATAATGCATTATTATACAATTATTATGATTGACAACTGAATTATCACCATTTGATAAGATACCAACGTGAATTTGGTAATAATCATAATAATTGTTAAATATCCTACTATATGAAAATAAGGAAATGCGGTATGATTGTCAATGAGACGAATATCCACCACCAGAGTTCAAATAAGATAGATGTAAGCATCTAAATAACATATTTGTAAAACCGCAATCATACACTAGCATATAAATATTCTTTTTTTTCCAAAACATTGAAAGACTGCATGGTGTTTGAATTACTATCCGTTGCTAAGGCCATGTTGGTTGTTATTTGTTTTTGCGACAAGAATTACGCACGCACAAACTGAGCACACTCTGTATATAGTTTTGAAGCCAATTTTACATTTAAAGTACTTTTTTCAATAATATTGTAACTATCATACGTCACATCATTATAGATTAATTTTGAAAACCTTGAAATAATAATAATATAGATCAAACATGATTTTAAATCTTTTTTTCCGAAATCTTTTTTTTTGGTCGTCATGATTTTTTGAAATTTCTTACTCTTCAACTTCGAACAGATTTGACCTTTCAGCTGTTTCGTTCGAGCACCCCTGGTGAGTCTTAAGAATATAAACTGCGGGTCTGACGAACTAAATCATAAGCCTGCTATCTTTTGAAACACGAGATTTAAAAATAATATTGTGACTCGGAGGTTTAAAAATAAGTATAAAGAGTTTAAAAATAATGCAATCTGAAACTAGTCGCATTTTTCAGATGAATAATTTCTGAATTACATCATGTATTTTTTTTTTATCAGCAAGGGTCTAATTTCATATCCCGAAATGTCCTTATACATAGCATGGAAGTATTATATTGTCAATATAATACTTCTATGTACATAGTAATTGAGATTGCAGAACAATTGTCATTATTAAATTGACAGACACAAACGGCTTCATTTTGTCAAGTTCCCTGAAACCCAAAAGTTTGATCGGACCATGGAAGTATTACATTGATCGGACTGTAAAAATATCAAAATATCTGCGTCGTATTTTTGAAAGGTGATGATTTGGTCTACAAGGGGATCACCAGACCTATTTCTATATTGGAACTTGGGTCTTTATTTCAAATAGTTGTTGGTGTACTAGTATTTCCATTTTGATATTGAAAGATTTAATTAGATATGTATCATACAAACTAATTAACTCAAATAATCATTTTAATCACTGTAACTGGAAATCTTGGTTGACGGTAGTCTATACAATTGGAAGGGTAGACAGAGGTTCTTTAACTAAGGGAGCTACCATTTGATTTTTATGGGGGGGGGGGGGGGGGGGGGGGCTAGGTCTATTCGATCCTGCCTTTTTTTTTATTAGTTTATCCTGACTTTTTCTACATACATTGTCATCCTGCCTTTTTTTTGCCAAGTTGCTCATCCTGCCTTTTTTTTTACTCAAAACTCCAGCCCTGCCTTTTTTTCAAATTTCATCCTAGCCCCCCTTCCCATCCCACCCCACCCCATATAAATCAAATGGTAGCTCCCTAATAGTTCATCAAAATATAAGATACAGATCAGAATAGCAGAATAGCATGACAGCTCTATAAATTGATACATCTTGATCAGTCACAGGTGCTTGTTAAGTGGGTTGGGCGAGGTGTTACTGCTAATGACGGTCGCTATCCTATATAGAATACCAATATTTGTATACAGGATATATAGCGACCGCCGTTGACAGTAAAACCTTATCTGACCAAGTAAACAAGCCCCTGTGGGTCAGTTGCACCAAGGTTGATAAAAAATTCATGGTTTTCACAGGAGTTGACTGGACAAAATTCTTAATACCTGTCTGGTAATGATTGCTTTAGGAATCCTCCAGTTCAGGTGTTATCAAAATTAGCCCGTTGGTGTCAGAGAACAAACCTTTTTATAAGTTAAGTTGACATAAAATAACCTGCATGGATGGACGAACGGATGGCTGTAGAATGTCCAGTGGCAACTTTTTATATATTTTAGGGCGTTTTACTAGTATCATTTGGTTGTCTCATTGACGTAAACCGAACATCTCCTTTTATTAATAAATTTATATGAATGCGATTCCGGCTTAAATTATAACAATAAAGGACTATAATTATTTCGAGCTGATAGGGTTTTTAACTGTCCATTTGGCACAGAAAATATGTGATTTGAAAACACAACAGTTTAATATTGTTTTTAAGTTATCTATTTCCCTTTTACATATATAAATCTTTATATATTTATTTACAACAATGTTAATAGTCATTTTGATAGCGTCTCAAATTATAAAATTTTCGCCCCCCCCCCCTCCCCCACCCCCAAGAAAAAATATCTTAATACACAGCTATATTCAGCATATCAAAGAACCCCAAGAATTTAAATCAAACAAAGATTAATTTTGGACCCTTTGGACCTTAATGTGAACCAATTTAAAAACGGGGCCAAAAATCCAAAATCTAAATACACGGTCAGATTCAGCATATTAAAGAACTCCAAGAATTCAAGGTTTTGAATTAAACCCCATTGAAATTGTTCAAGAAATCAGCAATTTATACAAAGTTTTAGAAAAGTATCGTTGTTGGCACCTTTTTCGTAAACGATTAGTGCCATATAACGCCCAAAATCAATCCCAACCTTCCATTTGATGTATAGAACCTTGTGGTACAATTTCATAGAGATCCGTAAGTTATTGTCCTGAAACAAGAAAAACGCTTGTTTTTGGTCCGTAATTCCTTAACAGTCAGGACAATCACCCCTAAAATCAATCCCAATATTCCTTTTGTGGTATGAAATCTTATGGTACAATTTCATAGAGATCCATACACTTAAACTAAAGTTATTGTCTGGAAACCAAATGTTTTCAAACGGCTTATGCGATTGTATAAAAACAGAATACCATAATATATCCCACAGTTCTCTGCTTTAAACATGTGAGACAGATGGTTAAAATTTACTTAAACCAAAACTACCTCTTAATCCATAATACAAATATAAACATAGGAAGTGAGGAAAATTATATTTAGAATAGTTGTTTGACAACAAACGTGTACCTAATAGACGGGCAAAATCAAAACAAACACCAAGTTTGACAAAATTTCTAGTGGCACACAATTTTATAAACATTTTGCTGCAACAAAAACACAAATAAAATTAAAATCACAATTTAAAGCTGTCTATAAAAGAAATCAATTTCATGTAATATGTGATACAATGGTCAACACATTTTTTTAGGTGGCTCGGGATCGGGTTTGAGATGTAAGCGAAACGAATAACTTTATCTTATTCCAAGGGTTCAGTTGAGAATTTAATTTAAGTAATGATACAAGTTTGTAATTTTTGTACTGTTGGTTGTTGAAACTTACAGGATTTTCCTCCTTTATAATATTTAATATAAAATCTTATATTAAAAACATTTTGATTCCATTCCGGAAATAATTTTCTTCAAATCAGGTCAGCGGAAAATGAATCAGAAAATTCTTTTTCATTTGACCATAGTTTTATTTATATTGACTCTGGAGTTCAAATAATTAAAATATAAAGTAATCTGGCTGATTTATATAGTTGATTAAAAAAAAAGAATCTGTGCTTCAATCGTGGTCAAATTTGTAAAATTCTGAAACTGATTTGATGAACATCTGATCAGAAATGAAACATTTAAGTACAAAATATATGATTTTAACTAATTAGTTACATAGTAAAACATGTAGATCAAAAGGATTGGGGAGCTAAAATTAATATTCCCTTTTTATACTAAAAGTAAATAGACTTCCACGGTTCAATTTTGAATTTCTGTTACAGAGGTCTAATTCGATAAAAGATGTTGTTGAAATCACTTGAGAATGGAAGAATGTATTCCTTTCTAATTTGCTTTCTATTTATAATAACAGCCATAAAATAAAAATATGATATCATTCCTGTACCTGCTTTTGGTCCTACATGATATAGAAGAGTCAAATGTTCTATTCATAAAAGGTCAAGATATTCTTCTCTGGAGGATATTTTAATGTTGGTTATGAGGTCCCAGGATTTAATTTGTTTTCTGTTCACTAAATTAACAAGGGAAAGAAATATACATCATGTATATTCAGAAATGGAAAAACACAACACTTGTTATTTCCAATATTTAAAATTCCTACAAAAGAATATTTTTTTAATGCATTGACTAGTTTCAAAGTCTACTGGAAAAGATTGATTGATTCATTGATGTTCACTTAATGCAGCATCACGAAAAAAAATGAAAGTGTGTGAACAAGCATCCTTAATCATACATGCATATTAAATTTTATTCCATAAAATAAAAATTCCATCTGAAAACAATGGAAGACAATAATTAACATCGTGAATTACTACATGACAAAAATCTGGTTATGCCAACACTTTTCATGCACTGCGAATATAAAAGTAAAGAATATTTGTGAACATGCTCACATACCCCACGCCCCACATTGTCACTGGGCAAACAAAATCTCACCAGATTCCTACGTTCAAAGATTCATAACTCCTACAAAAGTCAACTGATAAAATTTCTTGTGGATATGCACATCTATATATTATGTTCTTATTATCTACAAAGTTTCATGAAATTATGTTTTGTGGTTTCAATGGAGTTGCGATGTCAACCTGTTGCAGGAGTATAATTAGGCCAAAATTCTAAGTCAAAAAGGGCATAACTCTTAGAAAAAAAATTGAATCATACATTTCTGTCGATATGCACTTCTAAACATTATGTCCTAATCATCTTCAAAGTTTCATGAATTTCTGTTGTGTGGATTCAGGAGTTGCGATTACAAACTGCTACAGTAGTATATTTATCACAGGCACTTGTCTCTGCAAAAATTACGGTATATAGGATTTTTTTTCAGAGACAAGTGCCTGTGATATTTAGGCCAAACTTCTATGTTCAAAAGGGCATCATTCATAGAAAAAAAATTTAATCACAATTTCCTGTCGATATGCACATCTGCATATTATGTACTTGTCTACGATGTTTCGTGAAATTCTGTTGTGGTTTCAGAGGAGTTGCAATGACAAGAACAGGACTGACGGACGGGTCAAAAATATTATACCATGGGGTATAATAACAAGTACAAAATATGCATAAATTTTAGTATATTGATATTTCGAATCTAAAACCTTGACACACAAGTAAGTGGTGGAGACCAGTTCCCACAGCTTCACCATATTACATGATAAGCACAAACGTACCTTTTCATGATTTACAGGTAGAAGTTAAAAAAAAGACTGGATATCATTAAGACTCCATCAAACAGGTTTCTGTATAATAACAAATAGAGAGTCGCGAAATGCTAACAGGACATTTAAAACTCATAAACTGAGAGAAACTCACATGGCCATGGCAAAAAAAAAGAAAAACACAAAAAACAAAATAGTTTCCAAATCACTACATAGAAAAAAAAATTTTGAGCAACATGAACCTCATCGAATACTGGGACGGATCTCAGGTTCTCTGGGAGGGATCCTGCTTCAATAGTGGCACCTGTCATGTTGCTCATGGTAAGTAAAAATTCAGTGACGACTCTCATCCTCATTATAACTTTCCAATAGTCAAGTCAATTCCATAGATATTTCAATTCTAATTAACATTTTCTACAAAAGCTGAAGGTTTAAATTCTACTGCAAAACCACTGGACATTAAGCAACCAACAATCAATCATTTATTGGAAAATGTCAGGAATGGTTAAGGAACGTACTTGTACAACTAGGTTTATAATGAATTTGTGATGAGAAAGTAAGTTTCTCTCTTGAAAATAACACACAAACAATTCAGCAAAACAGTGTACAATAATCTCAATTTTTTTTTCCATGGTGGTCCTTGGAAAAAATCTGCTGGTCCTCAGTATTATTTCTATTTCAATATACCAAAATGTGTCTGTCCTTTGAAAAATTTTGGTGGTCAAAACCTCCGAAAACCACTTTTCGAGGAACTCTGAACAATCAAATGTTGCTCTTAATTCTTTAAGCAGCTTTATACAGTTCATGCATTTGGCAATGTAGAATATGTTCCTGTTGACTTTATTAAATTGACATTGTAAAAGAGGGGAGTCTGATGATGCAACAGAAAATGTTCATTGTGTTTTAAATAAGGTTTGCCTAATTTTTAGTTGTGCTTACATTTTAGTGGTGCTTTAATTTTAGTTATGCTTCAGTTTTAGCATGTTTAGTGTGAAGTCCATTTTCACTGAACTAGTACACATTTTTGTTTAGTGGCCAGCTGAAGCCCGCCTCCGGGTGCGGGATTTTCTCGCTGTGTTGAAGACCCATTGGTGGCCTTGGGCTGTTTTATGCTCTTTGGTCGGGTTGTTGTCTCTTTGACACATTCCCTTTTTCCATTCTCAATTTTATTGATGTGTTTAAAAATTTTAATATTGCTTTGAATGTATTTCAATATGCCTGTGCTATATTTATGCATAGTTATATATGCTGCTTATATATCTAATCTGCATGCTCTCTGTTTGTATGTTATGTATATGTTATTTATATTCTGTAAAAAGCTCTTTAAGAGCTTAAGTTTATATTGTTATATGTGAAAAGAATCAAAATAAAATTTTCATACTCGTATTAGAATGTCTTTTATTTAAATCCCACAACTTTTTGCTCTTTACATGCTAGACGAGTGGTTAAAATAAACTGTTAACTGATCCCAAGTCAACCCCTTCCAAACTACAAATATAAAAACATAGAAAGCTGTCAAAACTAGAATAGTTGTTTCACAACACACATATACCTCCTAGACAGGCCAAATCAAAACAAACACCAAATTTAACAAATCTCCTAGTGGCACACAATTTTATTGATAACAATTAGCTGCAACAAAAACAATTAAAAATTCAATCACAAAACTACAAAATGAAACTAACTGAAAATTATAGTACGGTTTGTCATCATACATTCAATAAGATGAAAATAACTACACTTTTATTCAAAGCCGACAGCTGAGTTCATCATTATAATTACTTTGAACTCTTAAACTGTTAACCCAAGAATTTGTTAATGAAATAAAATACATCAATGGTGGATTCAGGTGGGAGCGTAGAGCACATCCAAAAAAAATATTATTTTTTTTACATAAAATCATCAAAAACAAGATTGCCCTCACTATGTAGACACAATTTAATCATTACAGACAATTGCATCCCTTTCCTCAAAACTTTGGACCCTCTCCCACTTTCTTTTTGTACATAGCTGATAACAGTATGGGATTTTTCGTTGTAAGACAATATGTGTTCGTTTGTTTTGATATCTGTGATACCTAAATATATGGCCGTCATTTTCAACTAGCTGGAATAAAAAAATGGTAGTTTTAAAATTCTCCCTTATTCAAAATTTTAAACCAAATGCAAATTTCCAACCTTTTACCCAACCCAATTTGAACAATAATTTTTTTCCCAAGAAAATTTTCCATTGTATAAGTTTTTACTTCATTTATTTCTATTCTATGGACAGACAAGGTTATTGTAAAATGGCCCCCTTCTAGAGTTAGGGATATAAAAATGGTAGACACAATACTAATGCGCTTAAAGGACGTCAACAAACTTGTAGATGATTAATTGAAGTCCCATTTAACTTTGTAAATTGTGAGTATTTTTCTACACTTAGAAAAAGAAAAGAAAATTGTGAACTTATCAAAAAAAACTGAATAAAAATCGGATATATTTTGAAAGACTTGAATGTCATGTATATAAGAAATGGCAATACAGTATTGGGTCATCTCATTCCAAAATATCTTCATTTGGTGGTGTATTGGAGGAGACTATGTTTTTCAGCCATCAAATTGTAAAAAAAAAATAGAAATAGAAACGCATTTTAAGTCGCATGATTCCACACACTCATGAAGTCGGATTTACACTGCATCATTACATAATTGAACCTGCTTAAATAATAAGCCAATAATAAATCAAGAATAAACTTCAGCATCATACATGATAATATGACCAAGCACTGTGATTTTCTTTTATGTTATCAGAGAAAAATGAATGCTGTCAAGTTTGATGACATTTTGAGAAAAGAAGAAATTCTTGAATATCAATAAGCACATACAAAAAATAAAATTATTAGCTAGCAGTATAAATATTAGGCTGGTAAACTGTAGATTCATTTATTTTCTTGGGTATCAGTTTTCTTGGATTGACGAAAAATGGTATTTTCATGGATATTTGATTTTGTGTTTTTTCCAAAGTCTGCATAAAAGCCTATACAAAATGTGTACTTTGTTGAACTTGAAAATTTGTGGTTCATTTTTACCCACTAAATCCACGAAAATTGGTATCCAACGAATAATAATGAATCCACAGTACTTTGATAGTCTTATTTTGGAGGAGTGAGTGAAACCAATTAATGTTTGTTTCCAAAGAAAGATGAGGTTTATTACAGAAGATAAAACAGATCTCTATACACATTAATAATAAAAAAAATAAAAAACATAAATACAAAAAAAAATACCAAACCAATCAACCTAAACAATATAATAAAACATCTGAGGCCATATTAGCAACTACTGTGAGTTTATTTATTTTCATGGGTACCAATTTTTGTGAAATGAGGAAAAGTGTTTTCATGAATATTTTGCCAAAGTCTCCATACTAGCCTGTAGAGAGTTAGTACTTCATTAAAAATTAAAATTTGCAGTTTATTTATACCAACAAGTCCACAAAAACTGGTACCCAACGAATAATAATGTATCCACATAGTACAAATTCAAATACATAATATCAAAATGGAACTGAAATGGCACATATTAAATATAGTTTTTCAGGCCAATCTTATACATTTATAAGTGTCTTATGTTTCCTTTTGAGTATTCCGTTTTCTACCATTTAAAAAAAAAAATCTTTTTTACAAAAATATTAATATCAAATTTACGGTAAATCTAACACAGTAAAGTAAAAATAATATATATTCAAATATTCAGTAATTTTGAATTTGACAAATTAAAAAGAGAAATAGTTTTTTTTGAAGGGAAATAACCCTTCTCCTTTCTTCAGCTATGAAAACAGAACATGACATTTTGAACTTATATATACAACTCTCATACCCACTGTCATGTGAAAGCATTTTTTTAAGGATACAAAATCTGCAATTTTACAATGTCACATCTAAAACATGTTATTGCCCTTGATATCATTTTGCATAGAACTGTCATAACCATAGGTATCAAAACAAATTAAAGTTTTGTAGTATAACAGTTATCCTATATGAGTACTTGACTCGTAACATATGGTTCAGGAACACAGTTAACAAATATATTTCCTAGTGTAGACAGTATTTTACTTGCAATTTTTTTCATATCCTTCTAAATTTATTTCATCTTGTTTCATGACCCCTTAACATAAAATTGTCCATATTTTGAGATAGAGCTGATGAGGTTTTCCATAAATTTAATATAATTTGTTCCAAAAGTAGTACACCACACAGTAATATTATTATTGAGAAGCGCAGGAGTGATTTAAAAAAATTTCATTTATTGTCTAAAAGAAATGTACTACAAATTAATTGTGTTCTCAGGCCATATATGAGGTCTTATATTTTGAACACTAAACAAAATTGATATATATATAAAAAAAATTCCTCATCAGCAATAAATAAGTAATGCAGGGGTTTATATAAATGGGTCCGAGGCCTGGGACCTGTCTGTTCGTGGTGGGGACTTCATTTTTGAATCACAAAAATCAAGGACCTCCCATTCTTAACACTGACGATACAAGACCTTCGACTTTCTTAAGGACTTTTTCCTTGAAATTTGAAATGGTTTAATGAAATTTCCTTTGTGCAGACTATTCTGGTCTTTATTAAATACAGGTAATCACAAGACCAATTCTTATCTGCCTACTTTTAAGGAGAATATAAACAATTTAATTTACAAAACAAATTTTGCAAACAATATTTTGTAAAGTAGGATTTAAAATGGCACAATATACTTAAATAATTCTTTTTAATATAGCAAAACTCACTGTTTCATTACATAGTGGCAAATTTTATTTCTATAGAACATACTAACTTTTTTTAATTCAAAAAATACTAAAGACTGCACCTAATATTTACTGAAAATTTCAGAATTATGAAAGATAATAACAATTTTCAGAATTCTAGTGTATCTTTCTGTTTAAGTAAAAGTTACAATAACTTTGAAATATTTTACTAAAGTTTATTATTCAACCTTTAATCTACATCATACATATTCATTAACTCTGACATGGTACTAACTGTCATCATATTCAGACACATATTTTCAATCTTAAAATGCTAAATTTGTTTTATACATGTATATCATAACAAATGATGCCGTCCAAAAACAATAAAATGTTACCACACAAGTAAATGCTTCTATTTGAAAAGTTTGGATTTTTTCTGTTTAAATATACATAAATATGTTGTACAATAAATGTAGTTCAATACAAAATAATTACATTTTATCAAAAATTATTTAAAAAAAAAAATAGGTAGGACCCAGGAAAGTTATTAACAAAAGTGAAGTATTACATTATGGGATAAAAAAGGAAAAGAAACACAAACCTTGGTCAACAACATAGCTGCAAACAACATTTAATAAAATGAACAAAAACAATCATAATTATAAACATCAAAACTAAATTAAACACTGCTGAAAATAGATAATGGTCAACATAAAAAAAACAGAAGGTTAAAACATGCAAAAATCATTTCATTAACAAAAAGATTAAGACAACAGATTAATATCATTCATAATGAAATGAACATGGTCCAACACAGATCATTCATCTGCCATTTAAAATTTCAAACTAGATTCTACATAGCTGAAAAACATTTGATCATTATAAAAATCTTTTTATAGCTATAGTTTTTTTTCCATAATAGTTTAAGGGCTATTCCACAAAAAAAAAATACAAAGGGAGGGGGTGTTGGACATCACCTTTTTAAACCCCACCACCCATTACTTTTTTATCATTTGTAAGAGAATTATATTTGCTTCTACCCGTATTACCTAAAGAAAAAATAAAATGTGGTGTCCAACCCTACCGTACATATTTTCTTGAATATCCTTGATCTCTTTTGAAATATAGAATTAAATTTGTTTGTTGTGACATACATTTACACTGTCAAAATAAAAAGCATATGTTCATGTGTTTAAAATTTGAAAAGACTCTTAAATTAAAATTCCATTATCCGGTTTACAAAATCTAAGAATAACTGCATATCAAAAAAATTTAAAAAAAATCTTGGGTCAACAATTAACTGTGTACACTAGTTTCAGTATTACTTGTGGTGTCTAATTCGCCTTTTCAGAATCTAAAGGACTATGGGTAATCTCATTGTTCGTACACCAAAATGAAAATAACATCACGTCACTGGTTAAATTTCCATTGTTTAGAATGTTTTAAACCAATCACAACATTTTGGTGTACGCTTTTGAAAATATTACCCAGAATGCATTAGATTCTGAAACAGCGAATTTACATGGATTTGGTGGGTATAGGTTAACAACAAATTTAGATGTTCAACAAAGTAGGAAATTCTATAGGTTTGTAAGCAAACTTTGTCTTCAATCCATGAAAAATTGGTACTAACAAAAATAACTGAATCAACAAAAAATTAGCTTTATATAAAAAGAAAAAAAATAGGAACCCGTTAATTTGTCTTGTATTCTTAAATTCTGAAAATTCCATGCATGGAAAATTAGTAAATCAATAATAACTTCAAAGAGATTGAGTATCTAAAATAAAATGAAATTGTGAGGTAAAACATATTTAAAATGCAGTAAATATACAAAAACTATTTCATTGTCTATATAAACAGTCTAAGATGAAGGATACAATTGCATTATACATCATAGAAATGTTATACTCTACCCCAAATAATATAATTTTTTTTTAAAAAGAATTATTTAATATTTGTTTGTCATTTCTTATTCCTGTAAAAGTAAATACAAGGAAATTTATAGCTCTTCAGAACAAAAGGTGTATACACATATATATTCATTAATGTAAGGTGATTCAAAACTTCACAACAGTATATAAGATATAAGATAATAAAAAAAAATGCATGATCTCAAATTTTAGCAGATTTTTTCTTCACCAATTATGGCTATTTACTTTTAAATTATTCATTATTATATCATTTATCAAAAAAAAAGAAGTTTAAAAATACAATGTATCTAATTCTATGTAGAGAATTGTCCACAGTAATAAGATTCTTTGCATACATTAGATTCATGTTTATTAAAAAAAATCTCAACAAACACTTACTGTAAAAAGCATGTGAAAGATTCACTTTTTAAAAAAAAATTCTATAAACAGTGAAAGAAAGCACTAGTCTTAGGCATTAACATGAAACAAATAATATATAAAGATCAAGATTTCCTTCAAAAATTCTAGTAATGTACAAAATGATTACCTTGAAATTACAGAACTATCTAACTAAATTTTATGTGTATATGCTGATACTTTTATTATATAAAATATATTAAAAAATGAGATTCCAACAAAAAAAAGCATTAGAAAAGAGGTTTCAGGGGACATAACTGAGATTCATCAAATCAGAGATAAAAAAAATAAAAAAAAGATTCTAGCATTTGTTCTTAAAATAGAAAAAAAAACATCACACAATTTTCACATTCAACTACATTTGTTGACATTTAAAGAAACAAGTGTTACATTATCTATAATTCTTAAAAAAATTCTACTATTGGAAAAAAAAATCTCATTTCAGATCTATTTGACTAAAATAATTATAATGCATTTTTACTTTCAAGAAATCAATTCAGTTTTATAGAAAAAAACATTTTGAGATTCAAAAATCAACAGCAATTTAAAATATTAACCGGGTTTGTAATAGAGATTACAATTGAGATTCATTCAGTAAGTGATAAGAATAAAAAAAAATATACTAGTAATTGTTCATAAAATAGCAAATATCACATGATCTCCACCTTCAATCACATGATCTAAGAACAAAAACACATCACATGATCTGAGCACAAAAACACATCACACGATCTTATATTCTAACAAATAAATATCACATGATCTGTAATTCCATGACATGGTATGAGATTTCTGCATCATATGGTAGTTCAACTGAAAAACCACCAGCACCACAATGGACGATTGTTACATCACTTGTTGGTCTAAATATAGATCTCTTCATTCTATAGGTTCACACCAATCACTGATCGTTCTTCCATACTGAAAATAACAATAAAACAACATAATGGAGTACACTTTTAAAAGTTGTTGGGTAAATATAAAACGTAAACTGTTACCACAGAGATATGTCTCGCCTTTTTGTAATTTTGATAATGCAAATGTTGAAATTAAAATTGCAATACTTTAACATGTAAGTTATGCAAATATTCAAAGTTAATGAACCATGACTGAAGGTACGTGGCTAAAAAATCTCATGGAAATGAGATGTGCCAATGCTAATACAACTGCATACCAAATACCATTGACTTATCATAAGTAGTTCCCTTTAAACAAACCTAAACACAAACAAACATTAACTTGAAAACTCTGTAAAAGTTTCAAAGTCAATGACCAATGATGAGGGATTGTAGCTATATAATCTCCATGGAAACAAGACTTTACCAAATATCATTGATTTAAAATTAGAGGGTCATCATAAACTGATCTAATCACAAACTAATACTCTGTAAACTAAGCAAAAGTTTCAAAGTCAATAGACCATGATTGAGGGGGTGGGGCCAAATATTCTGAATGGAAATGAGATGTGCTAATACTTATACAACTGCATACCAATTAACATTGGCCCACCACTAATGGTTCCCCTTGAACTGACCTAATCACAAACTAATACATTGTTGACGCCACCGGGGGAATTAGCATTACTATGTCTCGCTTTTCGACTCCGTCATAGCGAGACAAAAATGACAATAAATAGCTAAGATTGATTGATTTCAATGCTATTGGTTATATTGTGGCAGTCAGTTTTTTTATTAGTGGTTAAGCATGAGGTCCTGGAGAAAACCACCGAACTTAGGCAGGAAAACTGACAATCCTAGTCAATTAAATAGCTACATATCAACTAAACATTTGTTTTTTGAATAAAATGGAATTGACAGTGACTTTACATTAAAGAACCCTCTTTGAGAAGTCCAAGGTGGCCAGTTGCAAGGCCAAGTTTACAGTCCTATACAAAATATCTTTTTTAACACTGGGCAGTCAATTGTTTTCACTTTTATGCCTTTTATCCCAGTTGACTCACTTTACAGAACTTAGATTTACTGTTATTTTGTTCATAGCCTGAATATGCATGAAATATTTGCCACTGGACATATATCAAACAACAATTGTTAAACCTATTGACCACAGTGTTGTCTATCTTCAAAGTACTGTTTTGTTTGCTCTCTTGATGTCCTCTTACTTTTCCTTCTTTTTGTTCTTATTTTCAAATTCAAAATTACCAGTTTACACAATTTTCTCTAATTCTTAAAAGATCTATATTTTCCATGACTGCTTGGTTCTTTATTCATAATTAATATGTGTCTGATCTCAGTTCTTCATTGGTCAAAATCAAGTTATGATGTCAACTTTTCTTGCATTTCTCTGACTTTGTGGTTGTGATGTGATGAAAAAGGGGACCATGTCTAATGGTTTCAGATAAAAAGAACACATACTTTTGCAGATCATTGGGAAAAATGTTAAAGACAGTCTTCACATCAGCCAAATTAATTAGAGAAACAAATTTAGGCACAGAATCTTATGCAATTTAATATTTTACCGCTCTGCACAGTTAAAATTTAAAATATTTGCTAGCCTCACATTTTGAAGAAAACTTTGAAACCCAATGCAATGGTAGAATCTATAATTATACAATTAGCCTACTAACATGTATATCTGTTAATTCTTTTAAAAACCTCATTGTTACGGGTGCTCCTTCAGACATGGTGGGAATGTTCAACATATTATCTATATATAATATCTTCTCTACTGGAGAAACTACACAAGCAGTTCCAGCACCAAACATTTCTTTTAACTGAAATGAAAATGAGATGAGAAGATAACATTGTAATTCTATCGGCATTGGTTAACATAGTCTTAAAAACAATCATTTGTTTAAGGAACAATAGTGTTCAAACTTTTACAGAAGGCCCATAACCACATCTTTCCTCCACAAGAAGCTTGTCCCAAAAGTATCTTGTGCTATTTTTCATGTTAACATGAAAATGCCTTTATCTCAGATAAAATTAGAAGGTACTTGTGAAGTCATGCAAAGTATACACCCACTTGTTATTAGACATTGATGAAAAATTCAATACCGTGTACTCAGTGAGTATTACAAAACTGGAAAGTATTGCCTTGAAGTTTTAAAAATCACTTGCATGGTACAATCCAATATTAAAAAGGTCCAGCACAAATATCAAATCATTCCTTTAACAGAACCTTAGTAACTTGTGAGAAAATACTGAAAAATGGACTGCAATATAGTACCCACTACATAAGTAGGGGTATAATAATAAAAACACCAATCATTTTAAGTAAATTTCAAGATCTATCTGCTCTGGAAAACAACAAATAAATGGATACGATGATCAATATATACCTCTGAATAAAATAGCCAATAACTTTAAAGTTTTAAATGAATCTTATATTAACACTTACCCTGTTTTCATTTAAAGCTTTTGTTATTTCTGCCATTGTATAACTTCTTTCAGTCACCTTAAATTCTCCCTAAAACAGAAAGAATCCATTTATAATTTCAACACATATACAAATTTACAGTTTGAAAAATCAAAACAACTTATAAATTTTTAAAAAAATACAGCAGAATTTGAATGGTGTTGATGGACAGAGTTATCTCCCATACTACATGATTTATCATTCAAAAATGAATATCAGTTACCTCCCTTTCTCTAGTTGTTTTTATAAGGCAAACAAATTTAATGTATGGCAATTATTTCTAAAAACAGAAGAAAAAAAAAAATTCTTTTGCATGATGACATAAAAAAGGCTTAACTCTTCTATCATACAAATGTTTGTACACTAAGTAGAAAACAGGATATTATTAGCTTTCTGCAAATTGCTTGCAAAAAATTCAAGCACATTTCCATGTGCCTTTAAGCATGTCTTATGGTAAATAAATATCATATTTATTATGCAAATCAAATAAATTTCAAACTAAATATAGAATTTCCTTAATGTGACAGGTCTTTACCATTTGGAAAATTATTTATTTCATGCCACATACTTCTATACAGAAAACTCATATTTTCAAACTGTCATATCAGATTGACAATCACAAATATAACAACCAAATTAACCTGAAGTATATTCCAATAGAATGTGTGTGTGTTTGCCTTATGAAAACAGCTGGAGAAAGGGAGGTAACTGCTCTTCTCTTTAAATGATAAATCATGTAGTATGGGAGATAACTCTGTCCTTCAAAACCATTTTTAAATTCTGTGTTTTTAAATTTTTTATTAACTTGTTTTGATGACAATTTCTGTCAAACTTGAATTGAATTAAATTATTTGATATGATTTATAAAAAGACAAATTCCTTTTCTATCAACAAGCCATTACCTGCCCGATTTGTACAAGTAGTTTCTGATGCTGGAAGTCATGGGTTCAATAGCAGGATAACTCAATATTGAGGTTTTATAATAAATATTTGATGGTTTTCAGACAAAGTGTGTCATTGAGCTTTTAATTTTGCCATCTGATAAGGGACTTTCCGTTTTGAATTTTCCTTGGAGTTTGGCATTTTTGTTATTTTACTTTTTTTTAGAAGAATAGTTTAAAGACTGATAAGCTTTGATAGTGCTGTGTTTGATAAGAGCAAGATATCATCCTTTGAGTTAGTTTTTAAAGAATTGAACTCAATGCAACATTCTAGTACAAAACATGAACTTTTTAAATATCAACATGTTATTTTTCTGAATATGCACATATTTGTAGCTGTCATCTGTCAATCAATCAATGTTTAAATTTATTTGTTATGGTGTTTCTTGAAATACATGTATAGGGGATTGGAAGGCAATTCAAAACAAATCTAATGTATGGCAGTTATTTCTAAAAACAGACATAAAAAAGTGAAAAAAAGAGAAATTCTTTTGAATGATGACATAAAAAAGGCCTTTTGACACCTATCCCAACCCTCATACTTTTCTTTTTTTTTTAGAACAAGCCTTATTAAAAAGCTTTAAAGTAAGACTTGTTTGTATAAAAGTCTAAAAAGTCTAAGTTTTTATCACATTTTCCACAATTAATAGTCATACCCATTTTTTGGCAAGCTCAATTAATGATTTTCTGGTGATTCCTGGCAAGACTAGACCATCTAATGGAGCTGTTATCAATTCTTTTTCTGAAAAAAATTCCACGAACAAGAGATGTATTATAAATCAGAATACACAATATTGCACTAGACACCACATGCAAAGAACAGTTTCTGAATAATTAGACTTAGTTTTTAGAATGAATATTTAGCTAATACATGTATGAAAAAATAATATCCAATATCCAATATGATTCCTGAAAAAGATTTCCCATCCACATGTAAGATATTTTCTCTTTTTTTGCTGACAGAAGGGCATAGCATCATTTTTGAAATGATGCCCCCACTTGCATAGCATATAGTTATAAAGGGACATAACTGAAGAATGGTAAAAGTGATGCTACCCAAATTTGAACTTGATCTGAGTTTTGTGGAAATAAGCATTGTGTGTAAGTCTCATAACATTTGGTCGAGGCTAACTTAAGTAGAGAACAGAAACTAAAAATTCAGCAATTTTTCTATTTGTAAACATGCATAACTCTAGAACAGTATTGTTGTGTATAAGTTTTATAACATTTGGTTGAGACAAACTAAAGTTAGAGAATGGAAACTAAAAATCAGCAATTTTTATGTTTATAAAGGGACATAACTCAAGAATGGTAAAAGTGTTCTCACCAAATTTCGTACTTAATCTGTATTATGTAGTAATAAGCATTGTGTATAAGTTTCATAACATTTGGTTGAGGCAAACTAAAGTTAGAAAACGGAAACAAAAATTTGTACTTGATCTTAGTTTTGTGGTAATGAATATTGTGTATAGGTTTCATAATGTTTGGTTGGGGCAAACTTAAGTTACAGAATGGAAACTAAAATTTTGCAATCTTTCGATTTATAAAGGGGCATAACTCAATAATGGTTAAAGTGACACTAACCAAATTCAACTCGATCTGTGTTTTATCAGTGGAAGTCAAAATTAAACATTGCATTGTATAAATCATTGATTGTAGTTGATTCAATTATAATCATGGACAAAGGAAGATAACTCCAATTTTAAACATAACTTGATATTTAGAAGAAAATAATTTTTTTTGCAATTTTTCCATTTATAAAGGGGCATAACTCTAGAACAGTAAAAGAGACGCCATCAAAATTCAAACTTGATCTGCGTTTTGTGGTAATAAGCATAATGTATAAGTTTCATAACATTTGGTTGAGGCAAACTTAAGTTAGAGAACAGAAACTAAAAATTTTGCAATTTTTCCATTTTTAAAGGAGCATAACTCTATAACAGTTAAAGTGATGCCACCAAAATTCAACCTTGATCTGTGTTTTGTGGTAATAAGCATTGTGTATAAGTTTCATAATAATTGGTTGAAGCAAACTTAACTAAGAGAACGGAAACAAAACTTTGCAATTTTTCAATTTATAAAGGGGAATAACTCTAGAACGGTTAAAGTGACGCCACCAAAATTTAAACTTGATCTGTGTTTTGTGGTAATAAGCACTGTGCATAAGTTTCATAACATTTGGTTGAGGCAAACTCAAGTTAGAGAACAGAAACCAATTTTGGGACGTACATACGTACAGAAGGACAAGGGTAAAACTTAATGCCCCCACCGCTACGGCGGGGGCATAAAAATAATCACTGACATACTACATATATACAGAATCAGATAATCTTTCAAATAAACTGTTAACACAGAGATATGTCTCCCCTTTTTGTAATTTTGATAATGCAAATGTTGAAATTAAAATAGCAATACTTGAACATAAATGTTATGCAAATATTCATTTTAGTGTGACGTCCATTTTCATTGAACTATTACATATTTTTGTTTAGGGGCCAGCTAAAGCCCACCTCCAGGTGAGGGATTTTCTCACTGTGTTGAAGACCTATTGGTGGTTTTCTGCTCTTTGGTCGGGTTGTTGTCTCTTTGACACGTTCCCCATTTCCATTCTCAATTTTGAAGTCAATGAACCATGACTGAAGGTACATGGCTAAACAATCTCCATGGAAATGAGATGCGCTAATGCTAATACAACTGCATACCAAATACCATTGACTTATCATACGTCATTCCCTTTAAACAAACCTAAACACAAAAATTAACTTGTAAACTATGTAAAAGTTTCAAAGTCAATGAACCATGATGAGTTGGCGGGGCTATATAATCTCCATGGAAATGAGACTTGCAAATGCCAATTAATTTGCATACGAATTAACATTGACTCAACATTAGCGGTTCATTTTAAACTGATCTAATCACAAACTGAAACATGTAAACTAAGCAAAAAGTTCAAAGTCAATAGACCATGACTGAGAGTGTGTGGCCAAATATTCTGCATGGAAATGAGATGTGTTTATGCTTATACAACTGCATACCAATTAACATTGGCCTAACACTAATGGTTCCCCTTGAACTATTACATGTAAACTAAGCAAAAGTTTCAAAGTCAATAGACCATGACTGAGGGGACAGGGCCAAATAATCTCCATGGAAATGAGATGTGCAAATGCTAATACAACTGCATACCTACTACTAGTGGTTCACCATAAACTAGACCTAATCACAAACTAATACATTGTTGCCTCCACAGGAAACAGCATACCTATGTCCTGCTTTTTGACTCCATCAAGGCGAGACAAAAATTGATTGGTGGCCTTTGTCAATATAAAAATATTAGTTCTTTCATTCAAGAATCATTTATTCATTAGATACTCTCTAAATTATTTATTAGAACAAGGAAACAAACTGACGATTAGAAAGCCTTATGGTCTTTGTCCTCATCCTAATATACATAACCTACCTCCCTGTTCGTTAATCCAGTATACAAACAAGTTCATGGCCCCTACTTCTGTCAGCTGATGATCATCTCCATATAACCACAGAACCTGTTGACATCCTTTCTTATCAGCTTCTGCAGAAATTTTGATTGTTGGTCCATAATTACTGAAATAAAAATTAAAATGTCTTTTGACTATTTTTCATTTAAAAATACAGTCAGAACTGTCTGTTGTAAGAGCACAAATCCTCCTTAACCAAACATTGTGTAATGATCAGAAAAAGAGGTTGTTTTATTACATAAAAAGACTTAAAACCTAAATACTAGTTTTAAAAACTTTAGCAGTTAATAACATGTAAAAACTCTCCTTATTATTTTTTTCATAATAGCTTTTTATTCTATCCTGGCTGTAACTAAAGTAATTCAGTGCAAAATCCAGTCAAATATTTTCCCTATTTATATAGTTTATCAGCTTTTTTTCATGCCCACATTCTGGCTAACACTAATATACATACATAGATTGGTAAATAAAAAGTTCTTTTGTCTATATAATGTATCAAAAAATAAATAAAATGCTTTCAACCTGAGGCTTAAATGAACAAATGTCCACTCTTTATCATATTAAGGGTAATGAATTTGTTTTGTATATGCATCTATTTCAAAGCTGTCCTTTATTCATGTTATTTATTGTAAATGGAAATTTTTTTTTAAATATCCTTAATGGTTTCCATGAGAGAATAATTTTTATTTCTGACTTTTGGAGATTTTCACTTATTATCAGGGGATGTGTTAATTTACCAGATACAAAGTTACTTATCTATTTTGTTGAATGTGTCTGACAGAGTCTTTTAAATAATTATTCCTATTTTTGATTATGTTTTACATAAATATTTGCCTACAAGGTCCACAAGTATCAATCCACTTCCCTCTACTTACGATCCCATTTTGAAGTTTCCACATCCACCAGGCCAAGCTCTAACATACTGTGGATCTGCTAATAGAGTAACAGGATTCATCCCCGTGGGATAGTATGGTCCTACAGGGCCTGTAATTACATAAAGTAAGGCGGAAGCTGACTTGGTCACTCCCAATGTTGGCTGCAAGTAAAATTTTTCTTCAACAATTATTATTTTTTTTGTATTTGCTTTTCCATGAATGAACTGATTTCAAAAAGGATGCGTGAAAAGAAAGAAAAAAAAATCAAATGAAAATCAAAATATTAAGTAATGCTAAATGGTCACTTTCCAAAAGGATTACAACTATTTGCTTTAAATGATTCAGTTTTGAAAAAGAAAATTCTCTGAATTAGTGATATATCATAAATTTAATTTAATATTAACCAACAGAATTATTTGTAAAATGTTGATTTGGATATAATCAGAAAAAATTAATTTGCAGTATTCTAGGACCTATATCTAAAATATTGTTTTCTAAATTTCAACAGTTTTACATGTATTTGTTTTATCTAGTTTACTCAATTCAATGAATCACATTTTATGGCCTTCTACTTTATGCTTTATGCAAAATCCAAAATATTTACACCAACCATAAGCAATCCATGATAATTTAATCTCAGAGTTCTAGAAAAGTGGTGGTCCAAAGGTTTTGACCACGAAATTTTGCATATGGCCGACACAATTTTGGTATTTCGCAATGGAAATAATAGTGTGGACCAGCAGATTTTCTTCAAGGACCACTAGGGAAAAAAGATTTCGAGAACTCTGAAATCTTTATGTAGGGGGGCAGGGGAGGATTTTCATAGTGAAAGTAAATCACTTTAAAATATTTTTTTGTATGATATTCAAAAGATATCATTTATTTGGGTCTTGAATCATTCAGAATCAATGTGATATCACTCTTTCTTAAATTTGAGCAGTCAAAATGTGTTAACTGTGTAAATGTATGTGACATACAGTCACTGACTGACTGTATAATGCCTTAAGCCAGGCCTACCATTGACATTGTATTTTTTCATTGAAACATACATCAGCAACACATTCACTGTGATAACTTTGTTGCCTTTGTACTGACATTTCAATACATTTACTTACTATTAATAAGACAACAAAAATTAGTAAAATTTCTTATATTCAATTAATTTTTAAAATAAGACTATCAATTAAGGCAGACATAACTTTAACATGAACTATAGGATAAGATATCACATTTGAACAGTGTTTTCTACTTCTCAGATTGATAGCACTGGCTAGCAGTGCATACAAAGGTTACCAGTTACCAATCCTTACCTCAGTACCTATAAATGTAGGTCTAAGATACAATGAACTTTTGGTTGAGTAGGGAACCCATTCTCTGTCAATCTGTAATAACTTCTTCATACATTTTACAAGCTCCTCTGCATCAAAGTCCTAAAACAAGAACACTCGTCTATTAAATCATTTTTTTAAAGCCACAGTCCACTTTCTACCTATGTCAACATCTACAATATTCTGGGGATTCATTATTTTTCGTGAGATACCAATTATTTTGGATTTTGAGGGTAAAGTTTTAAAATGAATTCAAATGTGCAATGAAGATCTACAGACTATAAAAAAAAACATAACAGCGCTATCCAAAAATCTGGGGGAGAACCATTGTCCTGAATATGCATGAAATATTTGCCACTGGACATTAAGCAACCAACAATCAATTTGGCAAAACCATGAAATCAAATAATCATGAAAATACATTTGTTCCTCAATCAGCATAACTTACAGTACATTATATTTGTAAGATGTTTTTTTAAAAGAGCCATTGACCTTCCCATCTCAATCTTGCTGTGAGACAGTTGATGGGTTTTTGTATTTTTAAATGACTTGTGAAAGAATCCTGTCTGTACACATACTTAGGTATGTGATATACTGTTATCTATTATCTCATTTAACAGTAAGTAGAAGATCAAATGCAGATATTAATATAAAAACATCTAAAATCATAGAACAGGAGAGAAATCAGAAACTTCCAATTTTTCAGTTAATCAAAATTTGACAAATGTTTTGGAAGATTCCTTTTGCTTGTGTGATGTTGACAAAAATCATGATCTTGATATATACATGTGTATTTAACAACTTTCATCAAGTTCCATAAATCTGCACTCTGTCCCATTGGAACTATAACAAATTATCTCCCTTTGATTTATTAAATGAGATTTCTGTTCTTGAATTTTCACATATATTATTATTTGGAAGGACAATTTAAATTATACACAGTACCTTGCTGACATAATAATAAAAATATAGCTGACTATGATTATGCAATAATAATTACTTTAACTGTAATATATTGACAACTGTTTCTTAATTATGCAGCAACAGTCTGTTTAAATTATACATTTGTATAGAAAACTAAAAGATATTTAACAATTTTTTTTACAATCCTTCCATTTAATAAACCATAAAATATTCATTTGATATCTTATAATTTATGTAGTGAGTATCAATAAAGTATAAGTAAATTGTTAGTAAATTAACATTAAAATCTGTGGAATTGTTAACAACTGTATTTTTATTCATATTACTCCCAACGTTCATGTGTCATTATAAATCTAACATAGATTGAGGTAATCACTTGATTAAAAACAGCTATAAATAGCTAAAATAATTATAATGAGCTCTAAAAATTGTTAAGTACCAACTTATGTGTGTTATTAAATTTTCATTGTTGCTGTTTCTTATACTAACTGGTAGATATGCTCTATCTGCAGTAGATTTCATTCTCTTCATGTTTTCGAATGGTCTGAACATTCTTATTTTGTCATCTACTCCTCTGTAGGCTTTCATTCCTTCAAATAACTGTCAAATTGTAAAAAAAGAGTAGAATAATATTTACAGATTAGTAAAGTATAGTTCATGTATCAATTAACTTTGTGTTGTACATTTCAAGTACATTCCTTCAGCTGTTGTCTGCTCTATGGTCGGGTTGTTGTCTCTTTGACACATTCCCCATTTCCATTCTCAATTTTACATGTATAATGTACATACATGTATATGTCGTATGATTTCATGGTTTTAATTACATCTCTTTACAATGAATAATCTAAATATATAGTTACTTACTTCTTTTTAAATATACATTTACATAAATAATTTATACAAGGATATCTTAAATTGTTTTGTAAAATCAAATGATTTGAAACATACAATTAAAAGATTACTTAATGTTTTTGGTTGATAAATATCTAAATGCTGGGTGGGAATTTTTATGAAATGACAATACTTTTTCAATAAATTATCTGTACTATATTTATTCATATTCATTTAACATCTAATAGCTTAGATACAAAACAATACATTTTTCTGATATATCCTCCTTCTAAATTGAGACTAAACCAATATAACATCTTACTTCTATGGCATAATGTAGACATTTAGCACCAGGATGTATTGATAAATTTGTTAAAGGGGAGATAATCGGCTTTCCCCATCCATCAGAGCTTGTCCATTCCACTTTTAGCATATGATCACTAAAATTGTGTCCAAACAGTAGATTGTTTGGGTCTGGCTTTTCTTGTTTTTTGTCTGTTAAAGTTACTTTTAAGTCATCATACTGAAAAACAAAAAATAAGAAAGCACAAAAATTATTTTTAGAATCTTATTGTACCTTAAAATGTGACATATTTTATTAGTTCTACAATGAATCATGTATATATAATTATATTCCATGTGTTTACATTGTATTCTCTGTTTTACCTACTTTGAAGATGTGTTCTTGGAATGAACAATACTAAAAATTCTTTATTTTTTATGTGGTAGTCACTCTTAGTTTCCTGGATTTTGTGGGCAATGGTTAACCATAAATGTGCATGTCAACGAAAAACTAGATATACATGTATTCAGAATTTGTTAACACCATCATGACCATTAGACCATGAAATCAAGAAACCCCCCCCCCCAAAAAAAAAAAATACACCACTAAAATACCATTTCACCAAATTGACAAAAATTGGTACATGTACATTTGTACCTATAAATGTACCTTTGCAAATTAACAGAATCAACTTTTGTCATGTAAACAAATAGTTCTTGTACTTTCTTTCCTGATCTACATGTTTTATATGTGTCTTTATGTAAATAAAATTGATAATAGAAATGGGGAATATGTCAAAGAGACAACAACCCAACCAAAGAGCAGACAACAGCCTAACTAAATAACTATTAAAGTATATTTTTATTTTGCATACAGTGTACATATATCTATATATGGTATTTAAAGCTCTTTCTTCATCAGGGAATGATAATGTTTACAACCAGTACAAATGTTGGCAATCATACCCCATCTTCTTATTTTCAATTCTACTTTACCTTGAATGAGGCTGCTGTCAGTGATCTGTAGTGCAGTAGTGCTGATCTTTTGGTAATATGTGTAAGGATATTAACACACCTCTGAAGACGAAGAAACATACATGTACAAAAACTATACACTGACTTATATCTTCACTGATAAATACATGTACGTATTATACCTGTGGAGTAAACTTAGAATTTTAATAAGACCCTATACAGCAATCAAACAATACAAGTTCTTACAAATTTGCAACCAAATTGCTAACAAAATGAACAGCGCTGGTGAAATCCCAGCTCATTGGCATGTACCCCACAATGCCTTTTATTTCTAAATAGCATTTATTTATGATAATTTGCCAGTTCACAGTTATATGCACATGTATATCCTAATTTTGCGAGTTTTATTGCTTACGGTCATGTTAAAGTTGTCTTTTTGACATTGTTCTACATCTTTATTATTAATATTGTATTTATATTGTGTCATAGATTAAACTTATTCGTTCAGTGTATGTTTACTTGTTACTTGTTTTTGTATATATTTACATTGTGCATGCAAAATGTGTGATTTGCAATGCCATGTTAAAAAACCATTCTGTAAGAAAACAAAATAAAAATTTAGAAATGGGGATCAATCATTGTCAATACTGGTATAATTTTCGTTTTCTGCTATACAATGTAAACACTTGTATAGGCTCATTTTCGTATGTTTCAATTTCCTTTGATATTAAACAATTTTATTATCACTGGTAGACCTTTTAAAATGACTGATAACACTATAGCCATCAAGTTATTGACCAAAACATGCATGTTAATTACATGTACCTGGTCAAATGACTTTTCGATGCGGCCCTCTAAAGACAATTGTAAATATTACCTTAAAACTTCAGGAAGTATTTACATAAAAGAATTATATTCTCATCTTTAAACATATCAATCTTATTATTTAATTCAGTGTGACTGCTAGAAAGAAGCAACACAAAAACTAATAAAAGAGTTGTTTTTTTATACTGGATCAGTACACCTTGAATGGCTTGATTTAGAAAGTTCTTTTAATATCAATACTTCAGAGTTTATCCCTGATTCTTTCAGTTTTAATTAATTTTATATTCAGTTGCCACCTATATATACATGTAAGTAAAGTAGAAGTGAGAAGATCTATTTATTACATGTGAGACAATTTAAATTACATGAGTGACCATCCAATGTCCAGAGTGACACCAAAAGAGTACAAAATTATCTACAAGATTTTAGAGGCCATCACAGTTCCTGTTTTCTACATATGAAATACTGTTCAAGTTTACATGACCAATGTCTTAAGCTAATATTGTAAAAATAAGGAATTCTACATAATCATTTATACAGTAACTGGCATAATAATTATCCAGCTTAGCTGCATTTCATATCTTTGAAAGACAATCATAATGCAGACTGGGACTACATTGAAATATGTTACTGAAAGTAACTCACCATGTTTAATTCTCAAAGTAATGGAAAGTATGAAAAAAATTCCTAGCTATATATATTGTTTACAAGAGCTTATCATTCGTTTTTCATTGGATGGAAGTGGAGGTGTGATGTAAAGATGTCCTTCAGAGGTCAAGGACAAATTCATTTAATGGACAATTTTTCCGTTTTTTGAATTAACTAAAAGAGAATCAGTTTAAAGTTGAATGTAAACTTGTCGAATTTATTATCCTTAAAATCTGAAACCACTTAATTTTAATCATACATACCAGTTTAAGGAGTCCCATTTGATTTTTCTACACACCACTGAAGAAACGAGAGTTTTTATGTTTACAACCGGATATGCTAATAAATGCGCAGTATAACGAGTGTGGCAATCCCGTAAACTCGGCCACATACACTCTTCAATGTTTTTAATATTTATAGTTTTCCCGTGCTCAGTAAGTTGAAAATTATTCCACGATAAACACAAGAATGAGATACAAGAGAAGGACATGCAGAATAAAATAAATTAATTTCCACTATATTATGATCTCTCTTCCTTGGTTTAGCATTTTCTTTACAGTAAATGGCGGGAAATTTTAAGAGGTGAATACTGAGGCTGAGTTGATGTGTTAATCATATCCACGTAACCAACCACCTTTATCATCATTAACAGGAATATCTTCATCTAATCAGAAAAAGGTTGATATAGAAATAGTTGATTGTGCTTGTCCGTCTCTTCTTGAATATTCAGTTAAGGCGAAGTGTACGTAATTTACTACTCCACAGATTTTTTTTTAATTTTACATGTGGATTCTGCTTGTAAAAATACATCAGACAATAAAATAAAAAAAAGGGGCAACCGTTTTCGTTTTTCAGATACAAGCTGTTGAAATTAACAGCATGATACGCCAAAAATACAAAGGATATATAGGGAAAATCATAAAAATCGGCAGATATTTTTACTTTATCAAGATTTTCTAATTCGTTGGTCCACAGAATTTTTTTAAAAATCGATATGCGATTCAAAAATGAACGACGAACCCATTGGTGCAAAGAAAGTCCTTAGCAACCGTGCTAGTTTTCAAGCTATATCCTGTGGAAGTTTGATTTTTAGCGGAAAGAATAAAAAACATTCGGCGACGTTATTGATGTCTACTGTAACGTCATCACAATTTCTACTAGATATAACTCTATAACGCTATTATACCGTACAGTGTCGAAACAAAATCGTGAGTGTGTATAAAATTGAGAATGGAAATGGGGAATATGTCAAAGAGACAACAACCCGACCAAAGAGCAGACAACAACCCGACCAAAGAGCAGACAACAACCCGACCAAAGAGCAGACAACAGCCGAAGGCCACCAATGGGTCTTCAACGCAGTGAGAAAATCCCGCACCCGGAGGTGGTCCTCAGCTGGCCCCTAAATAAAATTGTGTACTAGTTCAGTGAAAATGGACGTCACACTAAACTCCAAAACATATAAATGAACTAAAATTAAAAAAATATACAAGACTAACAAAGGCCAGAGGCTCCTGACTTGGGACAGGCGCAAAAATGCGGCGGGGTTAAACATGTTTTGTGAGATCTCAACCCTCCCCCTATACCTCTACCCAATGTAGAATAAAGAAACACATAGCAATACGCACAGTATAACTCAGTTTAAAAGAAGCCCGAGTCCGATGTCAGAATAGGTAACAAAAGAAACTAAACAAAAAGACAATGATACATAAATTAACAAAGGACTACTAGCAGTTATTGACATGCCAGCTCCAGACCTCAATTAAACTGATTGAAAGATTATGTCTTCATCATATGAAAATCAAGTACAATCCCTCCCGTTAGGGGTTTAGTATCATACAATCATAAAATATATGAGAAGAACATAACCCGTATCATGCCAACAACTGGTTTTAGAATATTAGTGTTTATTTCCGATGCAAAGACCCTATGAGTGAATCAATATTAATACCAAAATATGCAATCCTTAATTACCTGACAACAGTATCGTAACTATATCCTTTCCGAATAAGTCTGTTTAAAGTTTTGGTTAGCTTTTGAGGTGAATGCCGACATTTTTGTGCTTTGTAAAGAATATTACCAAAAAATATTGGATGTGAAATACCTGAACGTGTAAGATGTCTACATGTTGATTTATATTTACGAATTATTTATAACCCATTTTCCTAATTATTGCAAATGCTCAAGCGTAATCAATTGATAAGGAAATAAACTGAGTATTTTTTAAGGATAATTCTGCTGCCAAAAAAAAAGCAAATTGGCAAATAAATATACTGCAAGTGAAAGAAAGTTACTGTATAGACTTTAACTCCATCTTTTCTTAATTAGACAGGGTTCCACATCTTTTTTGAAATGCTTGTATTTATAGCTGACTATGGGCTTTGATCATTGTTGAAGGCCGTACGGTGACCTAAAGTTGTTAATTTCTGTGTCATTTGGACTCTTGTGGAGAGTTGTCTCATTGGCAATCATACCACATCTTCTTATTTTTATATTGTATTGTTCTAATAATTATGAATCAAATATCAAGTTGGAAATTGTCCCGGTTAACACAGCGTTGACAGAATGATTCTATACGTATTTTAATAATCGGTTATAATATTGGGATCGCGTATACACGTCTTTTTTAAAATCTTATTTCTGCATGTTTGTATTTTAAAAAAGTGTATATAATTTTCTGCATCTTTTCATCCTCACCATTTCCGGCGCTATTCGAGGTATTGCGCACAAAACCCATTTTATTTGTCAGGTTCACACACGTGCACGTGACACAACTCTTCAATTTTATTTTAAAAATTTCCTGTCTCAATCGCTTTCCCTTTTCTTTAACTACACGATAAAGCATAATATAATGTTTGCTGGAGATTTTAAGTAAAAAAGGAAATAATTTCTTGTACCATTATTTGTTGAATATCCACATGCACGACTCCCAAAAAATAAGAAAACTGCATCTGCATATTATCTTGAGAATTTTTATGGCTGTTATAAGGTCAAAAGAAGAACCCGCATATGAATTTTAGCAAAGTAAAACAGATCGGAGTTCTTGATATAACTTGTCCCTGTATATAATGCAAATGAATTGCAGTTTTGTTAATATAATATGAAAATAAGGAGATGTGGTATGATTGCAAATGAGACAACTATCTGCCACAGTTTAAGGTAGATCGGGTGTCTTTTTCTGAGCGTCCGTTCTGATCATGTTGCAAAAATACTTTTTTGTTTTAAAAATATTAAGAAAAATTTATCGTCCAACATTTAAACACCCCAGCTACCTTAAATGATGTGGATGTAAGCAATTATTATAGGCAACCATACGGCCTTCAACAATGAGAAAAATCCATATCGTATAGTCGGTTATAAAAAGCCCCGACATTGTAGACCTTATTTTCTTCACCCCTACCCCTTCTTCCCCTACCTTATACTACTGCTGAATGATACACAAAAGAAAACATATTTCGCTATCCCTTCGAAATTGGAATTTGATAAAGAAAAAAAACACGTTCTATTTTTATCATACATGTGTAGTTTCAGTTTCAACCATGGTTCTAAATTTAGATTTTACTTTCCCCAAAAATTGCGGACGGAATAGAAGACACCTGTTTATTTTCTGCACCTTGAAAACTGAGATTTGGATGACATATATTTTACTTATTCTGAGATAAATGTAATAGTGCTCAATTCTTAGTTTCTGAGTGTGTAATGTTTTGTGGACGGAATCTGATGGGTTTTTTTTTGCTGTTGGCTTTTTCTTCGCCTTCGGCTTATAAATGTTCATTATGTTGTACTAGTTGTCGATTACCCCTTAGTATCTTTTATACTTTTTACATAAATAATAAAATATAAAACATCATAAAATTTTCAATTGCATAAAAACGGACATGCCAACGTCTTTCTTGTTCAACACACAAATTCACATGCAATATAATTATTCGTTACCTACAATTTTACGCTACACTGTGAATTTCATTCAAAACTATGGTTTTTCAAAAAATATTGTGGGGTCAATTCTGGTTTGATTTTAATGAATTTGATACGAATAGAAGCAGAATTGTCACTGGTTTATTTGTTTATTTGGTTATAATTTTGTTGTTTATGCGTGTTTACCTTCAGTTGAAAAAAAACACGAGTCGTATTGTGTACCTGCTCCTGCGTGTCTAAAACAAAAACAGTGGTAATAAAGTCAGACTAACTCACAATAGGATACTCAGATTTCTGATTGGAGTCATTCTAATAATTTCTTTGAAGTTTTGAGATAGCACATGAATACTTGTTTGGATTCATGATAGACCGCACGAAGTCATTTTTCTTTCATGTGCCCATTTTTCCTTTCTTGGAGTAGGTGAGATAACCCGCGTAACTAACGACGCACGTTTTTTATCCTAAATTCCGCTAGAGGCGTGCAATTACGTACACTTCGCCTTAAAACAGAGACATATATACACAGAGATTGGCAACTCCGTGAAATCCCGTTAAAAAACGCGGCCCGGAATGAGATTCTCGTCGATAATTATTCTACAACATGTAGACAAGTCAGGGATGAATAACCTCGATAGCTAATCAAGAAAAGTAATAGGAAAACTTATTTCAGATCCAATTAATTCTTTTTTCTAAAAAACTACTTGAAATAGTTGTATTTTTTTTATTGTATTTGATTGAGAAAATATTTTTTTCTTTTTTTCGACATTTCTTTTAATTTAAAAAGTAAAATCTGGTAATGATCATGATATTACAAGAAACATTTCTTTGCTAAAGTTTGCTTCTAAATTACACAGTGAAATTATGTGTGTCCGATTTTCCGGTCATTATTTCCTTAGAGTTGTGACTGTGGATTCACAGGTGTGCGATTACGCAATTTATTGCCCTCCGATCACCTGAATTTTGCCGGAGGTGAAGTTCTTAGTGGATTATTACTTGGTAATTGTTTTTACAACTAAACAAATTCTGACATTATTTTAACCATGACCAGAACTTTATTTTAACAGAAACACTGGGCTATACTATGAATAGGGTAAACGGACAGAAAGTCACAGTACAAAAAGTCACAGGACATAAAGTCACAAATAATTTATTGACAATTGTTTGAATATATAAGAGAAAGATCTTCAAATAATATCTTTTTTTACATTTATTCATTTTTAAGTTCAGGAAATTGTTCATAAGCCTTGATAAATGAAAATTTTTTAAATTTTAATCATGCAAATAATATATTTCTTGGCACCATGAAGCCATTTAAGTGCCAAACCACTTTGACATTTTGTTATCATAACAATTATTTGATCATCATTGATATTTATTGAATAAATTTTAATTACAAAGTTGCTTCATATATTATAGTTCAATAAAAAACCAAAAAAATATTTTTAAAATTAGTGTTTTCTTGTTCAGAGAAAAATAATCTCATAACTGAATTGTGACTTTTTGTCCGTGACTTTTTGTCCTGTGACTTACTGTCCTACATTCTACTATAGTATTCAATCAGGAACAAAAATAGTCATTGAACATGTCAAAAAAAGAATCAGAAAGCAACTTTTTTATATAAAAAAAATATGTAGCCAGTAGAATTTTGTTTCGTGGAAAACGGATTTAAATGATTAATTTTTGATTGACCTACAATTACATTATTAGTGGAACCTTTGCACGAATTTCCTAAATGAACGTACATTATGTACAGTGTTGTCGAAATCACTATTTTTGCTGTCATGAAATATTGAATATGAATCTGTCATTATTTGTAGTTTTTTATAGACTTAATATCACAGACCCTGATTAAAAACAACGTGTATCATAAGTACAGTAAAATGCTCTGCTGAACTGTAGAATTTTAATGTTCTGTTTCATAGACCACAGAAGTACTGCAACATCCTTATCTTTACTCTTTCCTATCGGGTAGTGAAACTCGAGTTTGAAATTAGAAAGATTTAAAATTGAAGACAAGTTTTATCTGATCTTTTGTGGGTTTATGTTTCGGTGCAGTGCTATGTGGGCTGTTATTTTCTTTTCATTTGTCATTTTTTTATCTGTGTTACATGACCTTGTACTTTTTGTATTGCCCCTTGACATCTCCTGCTTCTGTTTAAACCTTTACCACTAATATCTCATCTGGTTTAAATAAAATAGTGTCTCATTCCCGGAATTTGTTATACAGGAATTCATTTTAATATCAGTTTTTTTATAAGCATATAAACTGCTTGGTCTCTTCACACAATTTATGTTTAGGTAGGAATGCATATGCATCAATAGGTACATACATGTACCAGGTCACCAATATATAAGTACACGTTATGTGCTTTTGACCTTCACAAGAATTCTTAAACATTCATAGATGTGCAAAGAATATTTTTGTCGTTGGGTTGTTGTCTCATTGACATATACCTCACATTTCTGAATAGTCATAGCAGCTGTGCCTTTTCAATTTATTGCAGAAAATATTTGCATTAACATTTTTCAAAATAGGCGAGGTGAAACAGTGATCACAGAATGAGGACATGTAAAACTGAAACAACACAACACAACAGATAAATATAAACAACAGATAAATATAAACAAGCACCATTGCTAAAGGACTGAAACAAACATAGATGATGACTAATATGAGCGACTAGTAGTGTACAAGAAGAGTGAACATTTCTTGCTTCTTATTCTACACATTTTGTCATTTCATGTAAACAATTAAATATGTTATTTTCCGAGGAGAGGAAGGAATTTGTGAAACGAAATATTTTGCATTTAGTACTGTCAAGTTATATATTCACAGGAGTGTTGTTGAATAAATGAACATTTCCCCTTTTTTTACATTATGCTACCTTTATGCTACAAAGGTAGCATTTCCATTCTCATGATATACAAAGATATTATAGAGTGGCCTTCCAATGATACTCATACATGTAAATCATTGTCTCATTGGCAATCATACTACATCATCATATTGTTATACATGTATGTAAAAATTATGTACATGTATACTTTGTAAACGTAAAGAAGACAAATGAAGTTGAACACAAGATATTTATTTGCATTTTATCCGTATAGTCTCTGCACAACTGCCACTTCTGTTTCAAATTCAATAGATTGAATGGGGAGTCTTGTATTTATTCTTAGTTCAATGACGTCACCATCACTTGCACAAAAAGCGCATACACATGTACATCAAGTTTGGCATATGAACTATGATATTTGAACTATAATAATGTGGTGTTTTCACAGTCAGGATAAGCACATGTCATTTTCTCTCTTACAAAACCATTTTTTAGTATCACATTGATAGTAGTACATGTAATCGGTCCACTACATGACTGTGCAGTAACATTTGAAAAAAGTCATCACTAATAGTTGTTCCTGTCTGCCAGGGAATCTTTTTTTTCAATCAGAAAGGCTAGGGAGTCCTACATTCAGCACATGTATGATATTACATCTCTTGTATGCTGCACTGTTAGGTAAATTTGATCAACATCTTTCTTCTTTTATAACATGCAGGATCCTGGTAAAAAAAAAAATGCTGTCAGATACTGAATGTAAATATACATGTATATAAACTTGTAAATGTCATCAAAGTGGTGGAAATAATGAAAAAAACAATTTATATACACAAAACCGGTATGTCTTGGGGAAAGTAATTCCTGTGATCAATGGTGATGGGTACATTTGTTCTTTAAAGATGGACAATTTTATAAACTGTAGCCATGGACAGGTGCCTGTCTTTATATTGAAGAGAATGAAAATGGCCGACAGCTTGAATGGTCATTTTTAATTGTAAATTTCATCAAAGCTGGTGAAAATATGGAAAAAACAACTGTTATACACAAATCCAGTATGTCATAAGAAAGTAATTCATGTGCTGGGAATAATTATTCTCTAAAGATGGAAAAGTTTATTGACTGTAGACATGGACAGGGGCCTGTCTTTATATTGAAGAGAATGAAAATGGCTGACAGCTTGAATGGTCATTTTTAATTGTAAATTGCATCAAAGCTGGTGAAAATATGGAAAAAACAACTGTTATACACAAATCCAGTATGTCATAAGAAAGTAATTCATGTGCTGGGAATAATTATTCTCTAAAGATGGAAAAGTTTATTGACTGTAGACATGGACAGGGGCCTGTCTTTATATTTTAAAAATTGAACGTGGCCGACAGCGAGAATACTGAATTTTAATTGTAAATTGCATCAAAGTGGGTGATTTAATGAAAAATTCAACATATTTACACAAAACCAGTATGTCTTGGGAAAAGTGATTCATCTCATAAATGGTTTTATTCCTTTTCGAATGAAAAGGTTTTAATAAAAAATACGTCCGTGTAAAAAATTTTCATAACGTCCATGTCGGCCAAGCTTTCCCCTTATTATTGACCACAATAAAACGTTAATCGTCACAATATTTTAACTAACAATTACTACAAACTGAATAAAACAAGGTAAATAATTTACGAAATTGAAATATATACTTACATTATGCTGTTTTGAAAAGCTTGATGTAAAATAAAAATCGAAGCGGTGGTGAACTTGTCATGATCAGATGCAAAATGGCGATCTCGTTAAAGTCTCGTGTGATGCGTGTTTTTAATTGGATTTCGCTGACCACTGTTACAGTTGCCAATCTCTGTGTATATATGTCTCTGGTTAAAAGTAGGGACTGCCCGACTGGTACACATGACATGTCATATATCATAGACTTTATTAAGAAATATTTTAAGCCACTTTATTTCTCTTCAACATGGAAAAAGTGTTATAGTATATGGTCTTGTTTTAAGACTCAGAATCAGAATATGTTAATATATAACATGTAGGAATGTTCTGCACTTTAAAATATGTATCTGCTGCGCAGCCTTCCAATAGACCCTTTTTAGCTCATCTGGCTGAAAACTAGTAAAAGGCCAAGTGAGCTTTTCTCATCACTTGGCATCCGTTGTCGTTAACTTTTACAAAAATCTTCTCCTCTGAATCTACTGCAGCCTTCACGATCAACTTTTGAGTCCACAAGCCCACAGCTCAATTTTTTGAAAATTTTAGTTGGATTCTGTTGGCTTGTAGAGAAGAATTTTACAAGTCCAAAAGCAATTTTACAAGCCAATGCCGTAGGACTTGTGGTTAAGCGTGAAGACTGCTACTGGGAAAAATTTAACCAAACATGGCCACAATCATCATTGGGTTATCTAGTTTAAAATATGTGTCCAATGACCTGGCCCGCCAACCAAGATGGCCGCCATGGCTAAAAATAGAACATGGGGGTAAAATGTAGAATTAGGCTTATATCTCTGAAACCAAAGCATTTAGAGCAAATCTGACTTGAGGTCAAACTGTTCATCAGGTAAAGATCTATCTGCCCTGAAATTTTCAGACAAATCAGACAACCCATTGTTGGGTTGCTGCCCATGAATTGGTAATTTTAAGGAAATTTTAGTTTTTGGTTATCTTCAATATTGTTATAGATAGAGATAAACTGTAAACAGCAATAATGTTCAGCAAAGTAAGATCTACAAATAAGTCAAACATGACCAAAATGGTCAATTGACCCCTTAAGCCCTTTATAGTCAATTTTTAACAATTTTTTGTAAATTTTTGTAATCTTTTACAAAAATCTTCTCCTCTGAAACTACTGAGACAAATTTAACCAAACTTTGCCACAATCATCTTTAGGGTATATTGTTTAAAAAAGGTATCTGATGACCCCGCATACCAACCAACATGGTCGACATGGCTAAAAATAGAACAAAGGGGTAAAATGCAAGTTTTGTCTATTATTTTTTGAACCGTTATAAATAGAAAAAATCTGAAAGGAGCAAAAATGTTCAGAATAATAAGCTCTACCAATTGTCCATATACGTCAAAACTGTTAGACTAATTCTTATAGGAGTTATTGCCCATAGATGACAAATTTTACCATTTTTTTCATATGAAAACTGTGATATTTAGAGAGAAACATTTTTTTCCCATCATGCCTTATATGATTTAAATTATTATAGATAAATAAACACTTTAAATCACAAAAATGATCAGCAAGGCAAGATCTATTAAAAAGTCAAATTTTGCCGATATAGTTAGTAGACTCACTCTTCATAGGAGTGATTGCTCTTAAATGAGAATTTTTTTTAACCTCTTTTGTGTTTTGAGCAAAAACTAAAGAAAATAGAAAGAAACTAAACAGACTAAAAGATCAGTAATACCAGATCAACAAAATAGAGATTTTTGTCATAAAGTCTATTCTCGTCTACTATGTTGGAGAGTGTCCTTTGTTTGATATAAACATACACCAAGGTGAGGGACAAGCTCTTTAGAGCCTCTAGTTTTTATCATTAACCTTTTAACATTCTATTACCTGAACAAAAAAGATGTTTAAGAAACAGATTTTAGAGTACAGTTTGAATCCCATATCCCTGTAATTATGGGAATTATCCTACATATGTTATTTCATTCCAGATACTTTATAAACCATTACGGCATTAGAATTAGATCACATTAGCTCAAATATATATTATAAATGCTTTGATTATTTGAAATTGTGATATAT
The DNA here is from genome assembly GCF_021869535.1 of Mytilus californianus. NCBI lineage: Eukaryota > Metazoa > Mollusca > Bivalvia > Mytilida > Mytilidae > Mytilus > Mytilus californianus. The sequence goes on from NW_026262712.1 coordinate 53,681,396, forward strand.
CTAAAGGGTGGATTTAATTTTCGTTGGAAGGGGGTCCATAATACCATGGCTAGCATGGTTAGGATAATTGGCATATATTTTTCATTAAAGATACCAATTATGACATTATGACTAGTTCTTCTATTAGTTTAAACGCTTTTATTGATTTAACTTTTTAACTACAGGGGGTTCAATATTCCATGAGGGGTTCAAATAATAATGGAGACAAAAATTTACCCTCTGGTATATTTTTCATAAGGTGTTTTGACCCAGGTTTACATATGGTATTTTTTTCCAAAAGGAATTTATTTTACAGATTATTATAATACATTTTTTTGTAATAGACTTGGGTTAAATGAAGAAATTTTGCTTTCTAACTAATAGATTTAAATTGCAAAGAGAGATACTTGCTTAACTCTCATTTTTTGTCTCCAAAAATTTAGTAAAATCTGGATGGCTTGACTGAAAGGGTTTCATGTGGGTCTCATTGGGGTGTAAGCGTGATGCGGGAATTGCTGATTTTTTGTACATGTAAGAGTGACATGTGAAAGTCAAATTATTTTGCGTGAAAACAGGAAATGAAGTCGGGTATGACACCTGAAATTACAAACGCTGTTGTTGCAATGATAAGTGGGATACGGGATTCTAACAAAACAATAATTGGGATTGGGGATGAGACCCCTCTTTCATGCCAAAGAATATAAACTTGAATGATTGGGTTTTTAGATTTTAGATAAGAAGTATTTTTTTTTACCTATTAACTGAAAAATATCTTACAATTCTAATTATCTGAAAAGCTGTCACTTACAATATGTAGGGCTACTGATTATAAAATGTCATTTTAATTACAGTATTGCTACAAACATTTCATATCAATTAAAATTTTGCTGTTGTCAGTCTTTAGTATAAATATTGGTTGTAAACTTTGCTGACCACACAGAGTAAAATAGTAACATAAGTAGAATTTTATTAATACACTAGGAGTCATATTGTATGGACATATGAAACTTTTGCTTGCTGCAATATTCCAGAGTCTGTTTCCTATCATGATTTTCTTGATAGAGGGTTTCTGCTATTAAGGAAGCTATTAAACCAAGAATTCAAGTGGTCATGTTAATGTCATCCCTTTGAAAATTTTATGGACGCCATCTTGAGTTGGTTGACCATATGGAATATATTCTTTTCACAGATGATTACAGATATGTTTGAATTGTCATAATCACAATCCTATATTGTTTTCCTCAGATGTGACATTACCAAATGAAACTTAACACTGAATGTGTACTTACATGAGCAACATGATGGTGTTACATGTAAAATCTGCTTACCCTTCCGGAACACTTGAGATAGACCTATGTTTTTGGCGGGGTTCTTGTTGTTCAGTCTTTAGTTTTCTATCTTCTGCTGTTTAGACTGTTATTTGACTTTTTGTTTATTGTTTTTATACCCCACGCAACGAGTTGCGGAGGGTATAATGTTTTTGACCCGTCTGTCCGTCCGTCAGTCCAGAATTTCATGAAACTTTGTAGATAATAAGGACATACTAGGTAGATGTGCATATCGACAGGAAATTATGATTCAATTTTTTTTCTAGGAGTTACGCCCCTTTGAACTTATTTGCTTCAATATACCTCTGCAACAGTTTGTCATCGCAACTCCTCTGAAACCACACAACAGAATTTCATGAAACTTTGTAGATGTGCATATCGACAGGAAATTATGATTCAATTTTTTTCTCATACAATTTTTTTTTCTTACAGTTATTTTATTTCTCCAGTGACAATGTGGGGACGTGGGGTATGTGAGCGCGCTCACTAAGGTTCTTTAATTTGCCATGGCATTGTTAGTTTGTCTTAGACTTTTTGAATTCTTTGAATATCCCTTTGATATCTTCCACCCCTCTTTTATCATACAGTCTGTGCAAAAAGCTGCTAACCTTAGCCTTATAATTTTATTTCTAAGATGTCAGGATATGCTCTTTTAATTATACTGTAAATTAAGAAATTATTGCGTGCTTTTTCATTGTGATTTCGACATGGCAGATCTAAATGTTAGAACAATTATTGTGATTACAGGAAAATTTGCATACAAATATATGTGGCAGATTTCAGAATGCAAATTGTTGTTAGGTCCGAGGACACAGTTATCGTCCTTTGATTTTTGTTATCTACAATTATAGTTCCTAGTGTGGACAGTGTATAACTTGCAAATTTTTTCCATACACTTTCCAAATTTATTTATATTTTATGCATGAAAAAGTAAGTATGGGGATGAAATTACATGTTGAAAAAATTTGGTTGATGAATTTTTATACGCCCGTCAAATTTTTGACGGGACGTATTATGGTATACAAATGTCCGGCGTCCGTCTGTCTGTCTGTCTGTCTGTCCGTCTGTCTGGCATAAACATGTCGCACCGTAACTTGAGAATGACTTATCCAAATTTCATGAAACTTAACATAGTTGTTTCTTATGATGGTCAAACGATCTGTATATTTTTTGGTGAAAATAAGATTAAAACTTTTTGATTTACGGGACTTAGTAACTAAAACAGGTGTGTGTTTTTTTTTCACATGTCGAGCCGTATCTCAAAAACAATTTATGATTACTGCTTAAAACTTTACACACTTCTTAGTTATATCAATCTTAAGATCTGTATACTTTTTGGTGATAATTCAAGATTTTATTTTAGAGATATTGAGTATTTTGTTAAAAAAGGGGGAGGGGTTTTTCACATGTCGCGCCATATCTCAAAAACAGTTTATGGTTATTGCTTAAAACTTTACACACTTCTTAGTTATATTAACCTTAAGATCTGTATACATTTTGGTGATGATTCAAAATTTATTTTTGAGTTATTGAGTATTTTGTAAAAAAAAGGGGGAGGGGTTTTTCACATGTCGCGCCGTATCTCAAAAACGATTTATGATTATTGCTTAAAATTTTACACACTTCTTAGTTATATTAATCTAAAGATCTGTATACTTTTTGGTTTTGATTCAAAATTTTGTTTTTGAGATATTTATTTTTTTTTTTTTAAAAGGGGGGTTTTCACATGTCGCGCTGCATCTCAAAAATGATTTATGATTATTGCTTAGAATTTTATACACTTCTTAGTTATATTAATCTCAAGATCTGTATACTTTTTGGTTTTGATTCAAAATTTTATTTTAGAGATATTGAGTTTTTTGTAAAAAAATAAGGGGGTTTTCGCAAGTCACGCCGTATGTCAGAAACTATTTATGCTTATTGCATAAAAATTCACACACAAGACGACGGGCGTATCATGCGCTCATGGCGCAGCTGTTTATTATGTAAAGTAGTAATTTTGTCCAGTTATAAAAGGTCAAAAATTAGTATGTCTGAAGCTGTCAAACTGAATTATAGACCCCCTTAACATAGAATTGTCCATATTTTGAGTTATAAGCTCTACCAATTGTCCATATACGTCAAAACTGTTAGACTAATTCTTATAGGAGTTATTGCCCATAGATGACAAATTTTACCATTTTTTTCATATGAAAACTGTGATATTTAGAGAGAAACATTTTTTTCCCATCATGCCTTATATGATTTAAATTATTATAGATAAATAAACACTTTAAATCACAAAAATGATCAGCAAGGCAAGATCTATTAAAAAGTCAAATTTTGCCGATATAGTTAGTAGACTCACTCTTCATAGGAGTGATTGCTCTTAAATGAGAATTTTTTTTAACCTCTTTTGTGTTTTGAGCAAAAACTAAAGAAAATAGAAAGAAACTAAACAGACTAAAAGATCAGTAATACCAGATCAACAAAATAGAGATTTTTGTCATAAAGTCTATTCTCGTCTACTATGTTGGAGAGTGTCCTTTGTTTGATATAAACATACACCAAGGTGAGGGACAAGCTCTTTAGAGCCTCTAGTTTTTATCATTAACCTTTTAACATTCTATTACCTGAACAAAAAAGATGTTTAAGAAACAGATTTTAGAGTACAGTTTGAATCCCATATCCCTGTAATTATGGGAATTATCCTACATATGTTATTTCATTCCAGATACTTTATAAACCATTACGGCATTAGAATTAGATCACATTAGCTCAAATATATATTATAAATGCTTTGATTATTTGAAATTGTGATATATCTAAAGGGTGGATTTAATTTTCGTTGGAAGGGGGTCCATAATACCATGGCTAGCATGGTTAGGATAATTGGCATATATTTTTCATTAAAGATACCAATTATGACATTATGACTAGTTCTTCTATTAGTTTAAACGCTTTTATTGATTTAACTTTTTAACTACAGGGGGTTCAATATTCCATGAGGGGTTCAAATAATAATGGAGACAAAAATTTACCCTCTGGTATATTTTTCATAAGGTGTTTTGACCCAGGTTTACATATGGTATTTTTTTCCAAAAGGAATTTATTTTACAGATTATTATAATACATTTTTTTGTAATAGACTTGGGTTAAATGAAGAAATTTTGCTTTCTAACTAATAGATTTAAATTGCAAAGAGAGATACTTGCTTAACTCTCATTTTTTGTCTCCAAAAATTTAGTAAAATCTGGATGGCTTGACTGAAAGGGTTTCATGTGGGTCTCATTGGGGTGTAAGCGTGATGCGGGAATTGCTGATTTTTTGTACATGTAAGAGTGACATGTGAAAGTCAAATTATTTTGCGTGAAAACAGGAAATGAAGTCGGGTATGACACCTGAAATTACAAACGCTGTTGTTGCAATGATAAGTGGGATACGGGATTCTAACAAAACAATAATTGGGATTGGGGATGAGACCCCTCTTTCATGCCAAAGAATATAAACTTGAATGATTGGGTTTTTAGATTTTAGATAAGAAGTATTTTTTTTTACCTATTAACTGAAAAATATCTTACAATTCTAATTATCTGAAAAGCTGTCACTTACAATATGTAGGGCTACTGATTATAAAATGTCATTTTAATTACAGTATTGCTACAAACATTTCATATCAATTAAAATTTTGCTGTTGTCAGTCTTTAGTATAAATATTGGTTGTAAACTTTGCTGACCACACAGAGTAAAATAGTAACATAAGTAGAATTTTATTAATACACTAGGAGTCATATTGTATGGACATATGAAACTTTTGCTTGCTGCAATATTCCAGAGTCTGTTTCCTATCATGATTTTCTTGATAGAGGGTTTCTGCTATTAAGGAAGCTATTAAACCAAGAATTCAAGTGGTCATGTTAATGTCATCCCTTTGAAAATTTTATGGACGCCATCTTGAGTTGGTTGACCATATGGAATATATTCTTTTCACAGATGATTACAGATATGTTTGAATTGTCATAATCACAATCCTATATTGTTTTCCTCAGATGTGACATTACCAAATGAAACTTAACACTGAATGTGTACTTACATGAGCAACATGATGGTGTTACATGTAAAATCTGCTTACCCTTCCGGAACACTTGAGATAGACCTATGTTTTTGGCGGGGTTCTTGTTGTTCAGTCTTTAGTTTTCTATCTTCTGCTGTTTAGACTGTTATTTGACTTTTTGTTTATTGTTTTTATACCCCACGCAACGAGTTGCGGAGGGTATAATGTTTTTGACCCGTCTGTCCGTCCGTCAGTCCAGAATTTCATGAAACTTTGTAGATAATAAGGACATACTAGGTAGATGTGCATATCGACAGGAAATTATGATTCAATTTTTTTTCTAGGAGTTACGCCCCTTTGAACTTATTTGCTTCAATATACCTCTGCAACAGTTTGTCATCGCAACTCCTCTGAAACCACACAACAGAATTTCATGAAACTTTGTAGATGTGCATATCGACAGGAAATTATGATTCAATTTTTTTCTCATACAATTTTTTTTTCTTACAGTTATTTTATTTCTCCAGTGACAATGTGGGGACGTGGGGTATGTGAGCGCGCTCACTAAGGTTCTTTAATTTGCCATGGCATTGTTAGTTTGTCTTAGACTTTTTGAATTCTTTGAATATCCCTTTGATATCTTCCACCCCTCTTTTATCATACAGTCTGTGCAAAAAGCTGCTAACCTTAGCCTTATAATTTTATTTCTAAGATGTCAGGATATGCTCTTTTAATTATACTGTAAATTAAGAAATTATTGCGTGCTTTTTCATTGTGATTTCGACATGGCAGATCTAAATGTTAGAACAATTATTGTGATTACAGGAAAATTTGCATACAAATATATGTGGCAGATTTCAGAATGCAAATTGTTGTTAGGTCCGAGGACACAGTTATCGTCCTTTGATTTTTGTTATCTACAATTATAGTTCCTAGTGTGGACAGTGTATAACTTGCAAATTTTTTCCATACACTTTCCAAATTTATTTATATTTTATGCATGAAAAAGTAAGTATGGGGATGAAATTACATGTTGAAAAAATTTGGTTGATGAATTTTTATACGCCCGTCAAATTTTTGACGGGACGTATTATGGTATACAAATGTCCGGCGTCCGTCTGTCTGTCTGTCTGTCTGTCCGTCTGTCTGGCATAAACATGTCGCACCGTAACTTGAGAATGACTTATCCAAATTTCATGAAACTTAACATAGTTGTTTCTTATGATGGTCAAACGATCTGTATATTTTTTGGTGAAAATAAGATTAAAACTTTTTGATTTACGGGACTTAGTAACTAAAACAGGTGTGTGTTTTTTTTTCACATGTCGAGCCGTATCTCAAAAACAATTTATGATTACTGCTTAAAACTTTACACACTTCTTAGTTATATCAATCTTAAGATCTGTATACTTTTTGGTGATAATTCAAGATTTTATTTTAGAGATATTGAGTATTTTGTTAAAAAAGGGGGAGGGGTTTTTCACATGTCGCGCCATATCTCAAAAACAGTTTATGGTTATTGCTTAAAACTTTACACACTTCTTAGTTATATTAACCTTAAGATCTGTATACATTTTGGTGATGATTCAAAATTTATTTTTGAGTTATTGAGTATTTTGTAAAAAAAAGGGGGAGGGGTTTTTCACATGTCGCGCCGTATCTCAAAAACGATTTATGATTATTGCTTAAAATTTTACACACTTCTTAGTTATATTAATCTAAAGATCTGTATACTTTTTGGTTTTGATTCAAAATTTTGTTTTTGAGATATTTATTTTTTTTTTTTTAAAAGGGGGGTTTTCACATGTCGCGCTGCATCTCAAAAATGATTTATGATTATTGCTTAGAATTTTATACACTTCTTAGTTATATTAATCTCAAGATCTGTATACTTTTTGGTTTTGATTCAAAATTTTATTTTAGAGATATTGAGTTTTTTGTAAAAAAATAAGGGGGTTTTCGCAAGTCACGCCGTATGTCAGAAACTATTTATGCTTATTGCATAAAAATTCACACACAAGACGACGGGCGTATCATGCGCTCATGGCGCAGCTGTTTATTATGTAAAGTAGTAATTTTGTCCAGTTATAAAAGGTCAAAAATTAGTATGTCTGAAGCTGTCAAACTGAATTATAGACCCCCTTAACATAGAATTGTCCATATTTTGAGTTAGAGCTGGTAGACTTTTCTATAATTTTGATATTTGTCCCAAAAGTAGTACACTACACTGTAAAAATCTTTTAGAGATAGAGCAGGTGTGATTTTTTTTAATTTGAATTTATTGTCTAAAAGAAATGCACTACAAAATAACTGTGTTCTCAATCTATTATTACAATACTCACCCAGTCGCATTATTGGCAATTATTTCTGAATTTATAGTATACAAAATGATTGTGTTTGCTTTCATCTAAAACAGGGATGGTGAGGCCATGATGGAAGTTGAAAGATATGACCTTGAAGATGGGATACAGACAATACCTGAAAGTCCACCTTTGGCAGACAGCAAGACAAGCATTGCTGAGGTCACATTTGAGGAAGAAATATCATCTACAACTGACTCTCTAGTAATTGAATGTGGTAGTATAAGAGTTGGCAGCCTGAAAGGAATATCTTTAGTACCAGTAATTATTTCTACCAAGTATATTGAATTTAAACTTCAAATAGAAGGTATGTATCATAGATAGAGAAATACATACTGTAGTTTCAAAAATTTTTGCAATGTTTTAATAATCGTGAAAATTGCAATGGAGTAGGTATCCAAAAATACCTCTGAAAAAAATATATATATAAGAATGCTTCAAACAAATATTTGCTGTCAAAATTTAAGTTTTTATTTTAGCAATCCCAAAAATTTCTTAGAGCTTTTTTCCTTATGCTTGTAAAAGTTTGGTTGGCTTGCTTGCTTTGCTTGTAAAAATGTTTGCTCAAGCATTGTAATTAAGATTGACATCTGCAATCAATAGATAGGCGGTCTTCAGCTTGTATACATTATACTTAAATTTTATTGGATGTTAAGTATAATGCAAAATATAATGTATATAAGCTGAAGCCCCACCTAAGATCAACAACACGGACAGGAAAACACTTAATTAATATGATAGAATAGACCACTCTACAGTTTCTATAATTTAATAATTATTTTAGCAAATAACACGCTTGGGCAAAATGATTTAAACAAATATTTTATATTCTATGCACATTATATCTAACATTCTTGTTCAACTTTATTATCCTCGTGCGGGTGCACTCGACTCCAATCTTAATTGACTAGGAGTGTCAGTTTTACTATCAAAAGGTCGTGGTTTTCTCCGGGCACACCGGCTTCCTCCACCAATAAAAACTGGCCGCCATGAAATAGCCAAAAAGCGGTGCTTAAAAGTGGCGTTAAAACACCAAAAATTAAAAATCAAATCAACTTTATTATCATACCTACTTTCACTTTCAACTTATACTTACCATTTAATGAAGAAAAAAGCAACTATAGGTCACCGTACGGCCTTTAACAATGAGAAAACCCGTATTGTAAAGTTGTCTATGAAAGGTCTAGACAACAACATCATTGAACATGGTAACATTATCACTTCCCGCTGTTGTACTTCAGCGCAATTTTCTGTATTTTTTTTTCCTGATGACGGTGCCCTATGCAACGAAAGATGTCAGTCTTAGTAAATTACTACAGCAACCCATAAAGTGTTGTTATAGTCTTCACATTTAATACATTGTAAACTGTTTTCATCTTTGTTAATTTCAGGGGAGAAAGGTGTACATTGCATAAAGTTACAGTCAGATGAAATAATGCAGTGTCTCTATGGACAGAAGTATGGTGTGATATTTATAGTAACAAACATTGAAGCTGGAATTAAAATCAGGAGTGTCCTTGGCATGAAGAAAAAGGTTAAAAGAAAGCCATACTTAGACCCTCATGGACCAGGTTAGCAACATACTGTAAATCCAGAAATCCTTAAGAGGTTTTTAAAAAAAAGACTTAAGCTATGTCTGTAAAATTTAGTCAAGCTTACTACTTGGAAGAATATTTAAGTTAGTTAAAAAAAATTGTTTTGGACAGGTTTAAGAGTCATAGTTATACTAAAAGGTATTTGTCTTTTTCAGTTGGCCAAGGTTTATTTGTGGCTTTTTTTTTTGCCTATTCTTGCAAACTACAATTCGAACAGTTAAAAAGTGTGTTACAATGCTACAAGAATTTTACTAATGAAGAATTCTTGATAGAACTTGATGAACATTCACAGCATAAAGTGTTGCTTGAGACATTGCCAAATACTGGTCCAGAAAAGAAAGAATTAGTGATTTTAAAGGCATTAACCAGAGCAGCTTCCACAGACTTCAACAACAATTTTGTCTCCATGGAATCAACTCAAACAGCCGTTGATATGAACATGTTTAAACAAGAAAGGTGACTATATGATTTAAATGTTTTATCGTGTGTCTTTTAGTTCTTGTATCAACAGAACTGCTGTTTTGCTTCAAAACAGGACAGAGACCTATATTATATTTTTTTTTGTTGGTCTCTATGGTTTGAAACTTGTCATGACTAAAATTGTAGGCCGGGTTAACGTGTTAAGGATGTTGGCTCTTCTTGTTTTTGAATTTTTGTCAGATATTCGGAATTCTCTGGTTTTATCCTTGTAGTGCTAATAAATATTTTGCTCGCTAATCCCTACTTTTCTTTTCATAATATTATTACATATAGTTTAAAAGGCCATATTGAAAATCTTATAACGTCCTTGTTATTTTTTCATTGTTTTTGAAAGAAAAAGGTGCCAATGATAAATGTATGAAAAATCTAGAGAGAATCATTTCCCGCCAAATTTTCAATGGCTTATATCTCGAAAAAAACAAGCACACTGACACTTCATTCTTTTCTGCTTTTTTAGTTCCTTCATTTATATATTATCAATTTATAACAGTCTTTTAAAAAGCTTGTTATTTTAAAACAGAGTAGTGAACATCCTTAAGGTAAGATTTCAGATAGATGTATTGAGTTGAAAGAGACGACTTTCAAATTCATGCAATTTCCCCTACACTTCCTATGTCACAATGCTTATGTTATTACATCACAGTAAGAACAGATTGTTCAATGACGTCATTTACCATTTACACCGATTGTCGTCTTAATAAACACTTTGAAATTGGTCTATTGCTTCTCCTGATAAAATTGAGAAATTGGAGTCAACATTTCTTTTACAAGTTGTACCCCAAGATGCTACTGATTATAAGTTTACTAAAAAAAACATTCTGGTTAATAGTGAAAAAGGAAAAAAAAATAAGATAAAAACATTGCCATTTTGTTTTAAATACTTATTCATTGACACTCATTCATGGTTGTTGTATTTCAGTGAAATAAAGGCTTTCTATGTACCAGTTTGGGGACCAGGTGGTCATGTTGATGTACTATGGCATCGAGCTATTGAATGGTGTACTGACTGTGGACCTTGCTCTGGAAAATGTATTGGTTTCTGTTCTGTAATACTTTTATTGTTTTGGATTTTCCTTCTGCAAAAGTCATAAACAAAAAAATGGACAGTATTCATTGTCATATTTTGGTGAATCTATATGTTATTTTGTAATTGTAAGGATTGGGAAATCTTCCTGTCATTAAAGCATTGTAAACAAGATATGGCAATTATTGTTAAATAGAATATAAGTTTCCTTATATGAAAGCTTATTTGATTTTATAAAAAGGTTGCAAGGTTAACAATCTTGTAGATATTGGTTTGTTCATTGAAAAATCCCTTCCAGGCACAATTTGGCCTTGTGTGATAGCCTTCTTAAAGCATTATAGTCAGAGCATGAATTATTCAAATACAAAATCAAAAGACATTGTCACATCATTGTATGATAGGAAAAGTGTACAGGAACAACAGAAATTGTATCTTCTGTCAAAACTAATACTTAATTTTTCATAGTTTGTACTTGGAACATTGAAAAAGCATGAACCATGGTAATTTGCGAATAAAAAGTCCATGAACATGTTAGAATGTGGTATAGGAAACACACAAGGTACGGTAGAGCTTGAGGTACATTTAATTTTCATTGGCCATTAACTGATCATATGGTATTATTTCAGTATTAACCTGATTCAAGCTTAGTTAGAAAAAACAAAAAGCACAATACATCTAATAGTGTTGTAGTTAAAACATTTCAGAACACACAATGCCTTGTGGTCATAAAAATTTGAAGTACGATTATCGTACTCAGATTCAACCAATCAAAATACTGGATCTTGTGTTTCGAGCACAGATTTTTACTCCAATTACTGAGTAAAGTTTCATGAGGACAGGGAGATGTGATATGAATATGATTGCCAATGAGAACACTCCACTGATGTAAGCAAATATAGATTACTGTACAGCCTTCAACAATGAGCAAAGCCCATAACGTATAGTAAGCTATAAAAGGCTCCTGCATGACAAAATGAGAAAACCAACAAACTGGTTCATGTTTAAAACAAAAAAACCTGAAAACATATATATGGTAGACAGCAACCAATCACAACCACTGAATTACAGGTTCCTGACCTCAGACAGGCTTACAAAGAAACATGGACTCAGCTGTTAATAAAAAAATGTGGTGATAACTACTGTAAATTCAGAAATTATTGCGAGGTTTATATGATTGCGAATAATGCAACTAGGTGAGTTTCGCATTAATTAGAACTTGCATTCAGATATCTGATACATACATCAGCATGCAGATTTTCCTGAAATTGCAATAATTAGTCTCGCATTTTTGTCCATTCTTCAAAAATGGCAATAATAAATGCACGCAATAATTTCTGAATTTACAGTATTATATGCTAAAGAATGTTTGAGCTGTGCTTAAAGTTCTTACCTGCAACCAGTAATGATGAACAACTAATACTGTTAAAAGAGAGATTATGTTTACAGTTTCTTTGATAGATAATGGATATTTAGTCAATGGCTTCATCTATTTGTACCAAATTCATCAAGACATTAGGTGTTTGGCTATTATAAGACTGCATTGTTTTTGAAACAGGTAAATATATAAATATAAAAATAAGGAGATGTGATAAGATTGCCAATGAGACAACTATCCAACAAAGTTGAAATGAAGTGGTTGTAAGCAATTATAGACCACCATGCTGCCTTCAACAATGAGAAAAACCCATACCATATAGTCAACTATAAAAGACCCTGAAGTTACTTTTTAAATGCAGCATATTCATTTCTCTAATACATTTCAAATGCAAGGCAAGCAGATATTATCTTTGATAGAGATATTTAAACCACTAATACCTGATAGTTTTGATAGTAAATACTTTGCATTTATTGGATAATCATGTTTTCTTTTGCTGGTGGCTGTTCTATAAAAACATACATGGGACTTGGGCAAGGCAACTTGAATTTGCTGCTATAAGTAGATGTGAAAAATTATGTTGCACATGATTAAAATATATACAGATCTCTAAGATAGCTTTTCTGGGTGGTTACTTTCTTTGTAAAGTTTCTTTCCTGGGTACCGATTATATTTTAAAATGAAATAAACATGGGTTTTACTTCTACTTTAATTGTTATCGTCACCATGTTTACTAGCTGCGGAACCGTAACTCTTATGGTCCTTTTTATATTTTTTTTTTGATTTTGCGGTAATTAGGTACGTAATGTTATAGAAAAATATCTAACAAAACGAAATAAACACATTTCTAAGCTACAAAAGAGAGGTAAATAGCCAAACTAACGGAAAGAAGTGCGACCTGAACCTGGGTTGCAATTCCGAACGTTTTGAAATAGGAAAAATCCGTAGCTCTATGGTCCGCAAATAGTCAAAAAATAACATAAGGACCTAAGAGCTACAGTTCCGCAGCTACATGTTTACTTGACAGTTTCTTGCAACTAGAATTTGAAATTAGGATTTATTTACCATTGGTATTTTGTTTTTGAAAATATGAGGTTGGAATTTTCAAAGCTGCTTTTTATAGAACACAAGTAAATATTCTTATTTTTTCTTCAGGATTTGACCACAACAAAGTTTCATGGACTAACAGGTAACATAATCTAGTTGCCTTTGATGTCGCATACTAATGGAAAACTTAGTATATAAAGAAATAGATCTTTAAATATGAGACAGATTGTCAAAAGATAGATATAAAGTAATTATTAACCATAGTATTGTAGTAGAAATTATATACTCAATGCTTGTTTCCACTTGAAATTTTGACATAATTTTGAAAAAGTCCCAAAATTTAAGAGGTGAATGAATCTTAATACAGTTTTACACTTAAAAGTGTCAAAATTAGATATAATAAGAAATTTTTGTTCTTTCAAAGTGTACATAATATACATGAAAATATATGTAATTTACAGATAAAAAAGTAGTGTCATTTTTGGTTATAAATAAATGATCAAACATCAAAACATTTATCATATAATAAAAAAAACAGTAACTCTTCATAAAAACATGATAAATAATGAAAATTACACTTTATAAATTTGGTGTGTCGAAATCACTTTTAAAAGCAGTTGATGCATAAGTACTGAAAGGATCAAAATGACCAACAAAATGGCCAAAATCACCTAAAGTCATCTTTGCCTGACTGGAGTTGGAACCTTAACTTCGTCATAATTTCTTTACCATTCAATGGAAAATTTAAGAAATGTATATTTAATCATGTCTGGTGACTCACTGACTACTGGGCTAATGTTACTCTCTGGGACCAAGAGTCCCCCAGCAAGTTATCTATCCAGTGTACACATCCGTAATTAGATAAGGCCCCTTATGTCAATCTATACATCAAGACAGTCAATTTTCTTTTAGTCTTTTCCAGATCAGCTGCTTCAAATCCAAATGAGTTGAATTGACTTAAAAAACAAAAAAGCATGAGGAGTTTTTTTTGTTTTTGTTGACCTTAGAAAAAGTAATCAAACAGGTATACATCAAATCATTTAAGGTATTTGGGAAAACAGGAATTTGAAGAAAAAATATACAAGATAAGTAAGCCCTGGATAGTTAATCTTTAACATCTGGACTCATCTTTCCTTTTGGTAATCGGTTACTTGGTTATCTCCCCTTCATATCTGTTTCCTCTACTTATTAGTTGAAATTCAGCAAAGTGGAATTATTTTATGGTCCCATTAACTTCAAGGTAACATGAGTCAACTGAAGTTGACTTTATAAAAATAAGTTGTGGTATGATTGCCTAAGAGAAAAAACCATACCTCATAGTAAGCAATAAAATGAAATGACAAATTAAGAACAATTCAAATGAAAAATCTAACAGCCTGATTAATGTACAAAACAAAAAATGAAAAACTAATATGATATACAACAACCACTGAATAGAATACTCCTGACTTGAGACAGGCACATATAGAATGTGGCGGCGTTAAACATGTTTATACCCTTTTCCCTACCTGGTACTTGCTTTTTTTAATTCAAATTTTAGAATGTAAGATGTGTTCAAGATTTTTTATTTGAAGGTTTCAGACTTCCCTGTTTGCTGTTTTTCATCAAGAGTCATTGAAATATTTTTACATGTTTATTTCAAAACAGAATTCAGTTAATTGGTTAGAGTTATGTCCCTTTATCTGTTGATATCTAATTTATGTATACTTTGTGTTTTCTTTATGTCCATTATAATCTCTTTGAAAAGGAAAGTGTTTGATTGATTGATTGTTGGTTGCTTAATATAAGTGTTTGAATATATTTCTACCATGTCTAACTTCCAATTGACATTTTAATTAATGGGCTATAAAATGTATTCCAAAATCAAATGTTCATAGTTATTACAAAATATATACCTTTTCATTCATTAGCAATACAGTAAGACTAGAAAGTTTAAAAGTTCAGGAGAATCTTTATATAAAAATAATGGCTGTCTGACCCTTTTTTTGCTTTCAAAGTATAAGTTTTGTACAACAGTCTAGAAGTAAAAGAAGTTCTGATATTGTAAATTTCTGGATAAATTTCCATTTAATTTACTGGTCCTTTGATAGTATGAAATAATAAGAATTGAATGAAACTTAAATTGTTCTTAGATCAGTTTTCAATTTGATACATATATTTTTATTGTAGTATTATTTGTGAAGATTTCTAGGCATTGAATTTTATGCAGTTCTTATAATTGTAATTTTAAAATTAAATCTACTATTTCGGTGCACAGATTGTTTTACTGTTCAAATTTAGTTTAGGAAAAAAAGTCAAGACTCGAGTTAAATAGAAGATATGCTTGGTAAGCTACAGAATGTGTAAGTAAATATGTATATTTCAAAACAGAATTTAGATAGTTAATTAGAGTTATCTCCCATTATCTGTTAATATCTAATTTATGTATACTTTATGTTTACTTTATGACCAGGAATATAAGTGTTCAAATATGTTTATTTCATTCTGAATTATATCTATAAGTTAAATTAACATGACAAAAACAATTACAATTGAGTAATCAAGATATATATAGTAGGATAAGAAGAATCAATATACTGATTTCCTGCACTGTTGTTGTTTGAACTGATAATTTCTATTTATGGAGTATTAACAATGAATGCAGCTAAAAATATTGAATAATAGATATACATTTATACATCCTATTTCTATTGTTATTCATATTTTGTATATTGTTTTATTTTTTTATGATCAGATGTCAATTTTATAGAGTGTCTGCATTGAAGGAAATAAAGTTTTTCCTCAAATTTTTTAATTCATAACAGAAAAAAAAACTTGACTTCACTGACCTAGAATGACTGTTTTGCTAATGTCATAAGGTAAATTGTTATGAAAAATGGTCAGTTTGAGAATAACAGCAGAACTCAGTATTGGTATATAAAAGTTCATGTCTTTTCTTCATTGTTACTTCAATAAAATATTCAAAATACAACACAGAAAATTTGTAGACAAGCAATATGAAACCTTTGAAATAAAACAAGCTATGAACTCAAATGCTTCAAAAGTGTGCCTATTTCAACAAAGTTTCAACATCTAGATTTTTGGTCTTCCCTGGGTACCAGTTAAGTTTTAATGAAATAGCTATGTTTATTCTTCTACCGTTACTTGTTATCTTAACTTGACAGTTTCTTGCAACTAGAATTTCAATTTATAATTTATTTTACCATTGGTAATTTTTGTTTGCAAATTTGACATTAGAATTTTTAAAGTTGTTTTTTATAGAACATGAGTAAATATTATTAGTTTTTCTTCAGGATTAATTTTTCTTTAGAATTGACCTCAACAAAGTTTCATGGACTACCAAGTAACATGATCTGATTGCCTTTGATGTTACAGACCAATGGAAAACTTCATATATAAAGAAATAGATCTTCAAATATGAGACAGATTATCAAAAGATAAATATAAAGTAATTATTAACCATAGAAATTATATACTTGACTATTGCTTCCACTTGAAATTTTGACATAGTTTTGAAAAAGTCTCAAAACTTAAGAGAGAAATGAAAGTCCATAGTATTTTACTCCTTAAAAGTGTCAAAATTAGATATTATAATAAGAAATTTTTGTTCTTTAAAAGTGCACATACTATACATGAAAATATATATAATTTACAAATAAAAAGAAGTGTTATTTTTGGTTATAAAAAAATGATCACACATTAAAACATTTATGATATAATAAAAAAAACAGTAACTCTACATAAAAACATGATCAATGATGAAAATAACACTTTATAAGTTTGTTTCGTCCAAATAACTTTTAAATGCAGTGGATGCATACATACTTGAGAAGCAAAATGACCAATAAAATAGCCAAAACCATAGAAAGTCAACTTTGCCTGACGGGAGTTGGAACCTTAACTTTACAATAGTTATACCCCACGAAACATACATCCGTCAGGTATAATGATTTTAATCCGTTCGTCTGTCAGTCAGTCAGTCCGTCTGTCAGTCCTGATCTTGTTGTTGCAGCTCCTCTGACATTGGGTATGTGAGTGTGCTCACAAAGGTTCTTTGATTTCTTAACCATTCATTGGATTTAAGAAATGTATGTTTAATCTTGTCAGTGGTGATGGACTGATTATTGGGTTAATGGTACACTCTGGGACCAAGAGTCCCCTAGCAAGTTATCTATCCGGTGTACACATCCCTAATTAGATAAGGCACCTTTTGTCAGTCTTTACATCAAGACATTCAATTTACTTTTAGTCTTTTTTAGATCAGCTGCTTCAAAATCCAAATGAGTTGAATTGACTTGAATAACAAAAAAGCGTGAGTAGTGTTTTTTGTTTTTTTTTACCTTAGAAAAAGTAATCATACAGGTATACATCAAAACATTTGAGGTATTTGCGAAAACAGGAATTTGAAGAAAAAAAAAATACAAGATAAGTAAGCCATGGATAGTTTATCTTTAACATCTGGACTCAATTGAATTAAATTGGATTAAAAAATTACAGTCTATCCTCTTGGTCTTAACGACAATATCATGGGAATTGGTAATATATCTAGAACAGATTCTGTTAACATTTTGGATATAGTTTCTAAAACAGTACGTTAAAACCGTTCTCATGGACGTAGAATAAATCGCATTCAAAGAAAATTTCGTAATAATACAAATATTTCGGACCTAATTTCTATTTCAAAAAACAATGGTAGACACTATCTATTAACCGTCTCTGTTCTTTGCCTGTTAATAAATTTCATCAAATTTTGGAGGAATGCAACACAATTTCATATTGCAGTCCTAAGTATGAAATTGTTTAAATTATAATTACATATTGTTATTCTAAATTGTTTCCCAAAATTGATCGCCCTGAAGATCACAAAAAACATTTTAAAATTAAATATGTCAATAAAGGTTTTGATTTTGTAAATATTGCCGATATTTTTAATGATCATTCTGTTAAAGAGTGAATTCCTGACTATTTTGATAATACTGAACTCCCTCTTATTTGTTATGTTTACAAAAAATCCACCCAAAAATATGTGTTTAATTACAGCGAAGTGTGTAAAGATGTTAATATCAGTGACAATACACCTACTTCATGAAATTGCAGTAAATCCGAATACATTTATGGCCCCAGTTCCCATGTTATAACAGGAGATCTTAACATGGTTTGTGACCGAGAGTTAAAATCATTCCTCAGTAAAGGACCTAAATATTGTCCCCCGTCAATTATTAATTGGAATGAGTGTCGTAACCAAGGCTTCCAAAACGGTCATATATTCTGGACATTTGTATAATGTCCGGTAAAAGTCCGGCTGGGCAAAGCATGAAACGGTCATCTACTTTTTAGTTTTCAAGGCTTTCTTAAGAGACGGTCATTTTAACATAATTGTGATTTTTTTTACCCAACCTTTTGCCTTTAACAGCCACACATTTCCGGTCATAAAAGTGACATGATCATTAAGTACTATCAAAACAAACCCTACTTTAATACATTCTTATTTTAATCAAGGCTAATTAGTTGTCGAACAGCTGAAATTTACCTGTTCAGGTGACAGGTAAACTATTTTGAACCGGACATTGATCGGTCTATTCAAAGTTATTTTCTTACATTTCAGCGGTTTGCATCTAATTAATTTAGTCTAAAAGATTATCAGAAATACGTTTACAAATATAATTTGATGAAAAAATAAAAAGGTGAAAATGAAAAATCGTCATAACCACGTTGTTTGAACCAGAGACATGTCTCTGTTTGAACTAGTACACGTGTGCGCATGTGGGCAGGTGTGAAATTTAATTATGCATCCTAATTTCTTCAAAAAATGCTTAAATTGTCATTGATACCTTTATCTCGCGTTCATTTCGAATATTTTCTTGAAGAAATAACGTAGAAAGAGCTACGTACACTCATTCATGCTTTGCAAACATACACAGAATTTACGTATCCGTCTCTTGTCCATGTTTTACCATTGTCAAGATTACATCCGGATTAGATTTAAAAACGAAAGTAAAGTTTTTGACAACGTTATTTTGCACAAATAAAGAGTCTAAGGCAGATATAAGTACGCTGATGTTGCACACTTCGAATGATGCACTGCCAATTTAACAGTTTACGTCAGAACTTCGAATTTGAATCAAAGAAAGTTTAATATCGTTTTTTTTTTAATGTCAATCATAAAAAATTTGGGATGGCCAACTCGGCAACTGAATACCATAATTACCTTTTGTTTATTTAGTCTTAAGGGATTAAAATCAGGATAATATATAAAATGTCCGGCTGGCTAAAAATAATTTTGGAAGCCCTGGTTGTAACATCATCCACGACTCACTCCGTACTTACTGCTCTAAATGGATAAAACGAGAAAAAGCTGACAAAAAATCATTAGATTCTTTTTTTAATTCAGTAATGAACATAGTTGATATACATATTCGATTTTGAAGATCATTTTACTCCTAACAACAACCATAATAGCCCAATTTCACATATCAGATATAAGCTAAGGGAACTCGCCGAGGAATATACTTTTGTCCCGGCTGATAAGGCTGCTAACAATATCATTATTGTTTGACGTAAATTTTACATTGATGTTCTACAAAAGGAAATCAGGAATTCACCAACATTCCAACTGACTCCATTTTAGGAAATTGACATCTGTAACAAACATAAACTTTTAGCTACCATTTTACAAGCAGAACCAAATACAATGAAAGTTCCAACAATGTACTGGCTTCCGAAGCTGCACAAAACTCCTTACAAATATAGATTTATTTCGTCTTCAAGCCATTGTTCCACTACTAAACTATCTATTCTACTTACTAGTACACTTGGTAAAATCAAAAACCTGGTAATAAATTGTTCAAATAAGGCCTTTGAAAATAGTGGAATTAATTACTTTTGGAGTGTCAAAAATTTGTTGGAAGAACTTGATAAATTGCATGCTTATATTGGTGATTTCGTATCTGTTCAAAGTTTTGATTTTTCTACCCTATATACCACGTTGCCTCATAATCTTATTAAGAAAAAAATTCACACACTAGATTAAATGGGCCTTTAAAAAGTCGGAATGCGATATACATGTTCAAACTCTTTTAGGTCATTTTTTAGTAACAACAAAAAAAAGAACTATGTCAATTGGACCTGCTTTGATACTATAACTGCCATTGAGTTTTTACTAGATAACATTTTTGTTCGCTATGGAGATTCCGTATATTGTCAGGTTATCGAAATTCCCATGGGGACTAACTGTGCACCACTTATTGCGGATCTGTTTCTGTATTGTTATTAGTTACAATTTATGACTAAAATCAGCAAAGACCCATGGAAACAACATCTGATTCAAATTTAATAACACTTTTAGATATTTAGATGATATATTGGCTCTCAATAATGACGACTTCAGTATGTACACTAAAGAGATTTATCATGTCGAACTAACTTTAAATAAAGCTAATACTAACAATGAACACTGCCCTATTCTGGATCTTGATATATTTATCTTTAAAGGGAAGCTTAATACCAAAACTTATGATAAAAGAGATGATTTTTCATTTCCTTGTTAATTATCCATTTTTAGATGGTGACGTTCCCTTGTCGCCATCTTATGGTGTTTATATATCTCAACTTGTTCGATTCGCTCGAGTATGTAGCAAAGTATTTAATTTCAACGAAAGAAATCTCTGTATTACTGAAAAATTATTACACCAGGGTTTTCGATATCCCAAACTGGTCAAAACATTTACTAAATTTTAACATCGGTACAAGGACATCATTCGTAAATATAAATCAACATGCAGACATCTTATACGTTCAGGTATTTCACATCCAATATTTTATGGTAATATTCTTTACAAAGCACAAAAATGTCGGCATTCACCTCAAAAGCTAACCAAACCTTTAAACAGACTTATTCGGAAAGGATATAGTTACAATACTGTTGTCAAGTCATTAAGGATTGCATATTTTGGTATTAACATTGATTCACTCATAGGGTCTTTGCCACGGAAATAAACACATTTATTCTAAAACCAGTTGTTGGCATGATACGGGTTATGTTCTTCTCATATATTTTATGATGGTATGATACTAAACCCCTAACGGGAGGGATTGTACTTGATTTTCATATGATGAAGTTATAATCTTTCAATTAGTTTAATTGAGGTCTGGAGCTGACATGTCAGTAACTGCTAGTAGTCCTTTGTTCATTTATGTATCATTGCCTAGTTTTTGCTTAGTTTCTTTTGTTACCTATTCTGACATTGGACTTGGACTTCTTTTAAACTGAGTTTTACTGTGCGTAATGGATTAGGTAAAATATTAGATTTGAAAATGATAAGGGCGCCCTCTACAAATTCAAGAACTAAGATGGCGGAACGTAAACAAACCTCGCAAAATCGATTTTTTTCTCTATTTTTTGCCTGGCAGCTTTAAATTTTGAGAATAGAACCCCTGACTATACAAGCCTGAATTCGTTACATTTGTTCATTTCAAAACAGAATTTAGTTAATTGGTTAGAGTTATGTCCCATTATCTGTTGATATCTAATTTATGTATACTTTATATTTACTTTATGTCCATTATAATCTCTTTGATAAGGAATATAAGTGTTTGAATAAGTTTATGCCATGTCTTAACCTCCAAATGACATTTTAGATAAAGGGCTATTCCAAAATCAAATGTTTATACTTATTACAATATGTAAACCTTTCATTCATTATCAATGAAAAAGAATGAATAGTTTTAAAGACCAGTTGAATTTTTTATATTAAAGGATAAAAACTATTTCAGAAATATTCAAAAGGCATTGGACGTTTTTGGCTTTTACCTTTCTTTTTTGTCCTTTTTGGTTTATAGCCATTCATCTTTTAAATGAACTTTAGATTTTCAAATACTGTGGCCTCGAGCATCACTGAAGAGACATTGATTGTCGAAATGCACATCTGGTGCAGAAAAATTGGAAGTTCTGACAGTGTTAATTTTCAGATTAGTCTTATTTTGATTTATTGGTCCTTAAGTTGTTTGAAATAATAAGAAATTTTTAAGTTTGATATTTTTATTGTAGTTTTATTTGAGAAGATAGCACTATATGTTTTTATGCATTTCACTGCACCAATTGTTTTATTTGTTCTATATTAGTTTTGAAAACAAATCATAAGACTTGAGTTAACAAAGGCATCTGCTTGGTATGCAACAAAATTTGCAAGTTCATGTATATTTATATATATATTTCAATTTAACAGGATTTAGTTAGTAAGTTTAATAAATAGAGTTATCTCCCATTATCTGTAAATATCTAATTTATGTAAACTTTAGGTTTACTATATGCCCATTATATCTTTGATAAGGAATATTGGTGTTTGAATCTGTTTAGTTCATTTCTGACTTTAAAATGCTAGTTAGAATTAATCATATAAAAAAAAAATTCAATTCGGGTCCATTAAATTTTTTTTTTAAGATAAGGAGAATCTATTTCCATATTTCCTGCACTGTTGTTATTAACTAGAATTTTACTATTTATGGATTATTTACAATGAATGCAGCTAAACAATTGCATAAATTGATACACATCCTTCTTCTATTGTTAATCATATATTACATATTGTTTTATCTTTTTATGATGATATACCAGTTTAGAGTTTGTCCACCATTGAAGGAAATACAAAATTTCTGTCATTTTTCAGCATCATGACAAAAAATATTTGACAGAACAAACCAGGAGTGATTGTTTTACAAATCTAATTTTGTAAATGGTTACAAAAAATAGGTCAGTTGGAGTAAAACAATAGAACTCAATATTGGTGTATAAAAGTTTTAGTCTTTTTTTCATTGTTACTTAAATAAAGTTCTTATGTGAACAAAATAAAATAATCAAAACAAAACAAAACAAAACACAGAAAACTTATGAACAAGCAGCACTAACCCTTTAAAAAAACGTACAATCAACTCAAATTCTCTAAAAGTACACCCTTTTCAACAAGAAAGTTAATCATTTTACAACAGATAAGCATAAAAATTTACTTGACAACACTTATTTTTGAATTTTTCTTGATTGATATAAGGGAATAATGCCCTAGGTTTTATTTTTCCTATTCTCAACATTGTATCAAGTGTTCTAACAGTATCTTTCAGACATACTTATGTTGATGAAGAAAATCTTGGTAATTTCTGAATTGATATACTGTAAAATAGTTTATTTTCTCAAGATTTCAAAATCAAAACATGTTCTTAAGGGTTTATATTCCTGTTTTTTTGTTGTTGTTCCTTACTCTTATCTCCTTGTGAATTAAAATTTACACAAGGGAATATTGTTGCAATTTTATCTAATACACATAATTAGCACAGATAAATCCCTCACAAATATGTTCCACTTTACAATAACTCATGACAAATGACAAAGATAAATATTCAAACTAATGCCCACACTACATTACAATTTGACGCTGAATTAAGTAGCCTGGACCAAGATTTAGAAATCATTAGATATCATGGACCATATGAATTCGCTTTTTGTAATTGATTGAAATAAATGGTTCAGTTTTAAAAAAATGATAGGTCTTAGTAATTCAATGTAGTCTTTTCAACGTGATTTTCATTGCTACCCTTAATATAGCCTCATTCTGAAGTAATAAGAACAATAAGCTGTATTTTTAAAGTATCTAAACACATGACCACTTTCTTCTTAAAACAGAGTATATTATACTTCAATATTGTCTCACTATTTGAAGAGCGTCTTTAGATAGCTTTTCCGTTCTAAGGCGTGCTTGGCAGGTTTGAGGAGAGATTTTGTATAGCCCAGAGTACAAAAGGATTAAGTCATATTGTTTTAATGTTTATATTGTGTCACACTTATTGAACAAGTGGGTTGAAGTGGTTTGTCATTGTATTGATGTGACGCAGAAGTATGTACTACCGCATGATTGTGCATTAATAATCCTTATTACGTCCTTATTATGAATTGAAGATGTTAAATGCGCATTTTAAAAAAAAAAATGAAAAAAAAAACTTTTGTAGAAGTACACAGTAGTTCAATGTGATATTTGTTTTTGTTTATATTATAAGCATTATTTTGACTGCAGCTTGAGAAACTTATTAGTTAACTTTTTCAAAACTTTCAGATATTTCAAAATTATTTTGTTGATTTTCAGATAATTTTATTTCATAATATTAAAATCCTCCTTGTTTAGATTTGTCAAACGTAAATCAAGAATAAAGTCAGGATTGTCTCCCTTTCTACAGCCTATAACTGCTTGTGCACTTGTTACATGATATTAAAAAATAGTTTAAATCATCAATAGATTTTTTTATTATTAGAAAATCCAGTTATGACTAAGTTATTGTTTTCCAAATCTTTATTTATTTGCAGTAAGTTTTATTGGAGATATTTTATGGCCTTAACATTATTTGCTGATCCACAAAGTTTTTTCAAATAAGTGTATATTCAACTTTATTATGCTTTTTCAATCAAATATACATGTGTTCTATAATTGCTTTGACTTACAGAGGTAGAAGTAAGATAGTCCAAGTTGGCAAGCTCCTTAAGTTGACCTACCCTCAATGAAATTTATTTGTACTTATACATGTTCATTGTATACTGTAAATGAATAAAAAATGCTTTCCTACACAGCAAGTTAAACTTGTGTTAAGGTTGCCCAGTATCAAAGCTGCTTATCACACTGTCCAGCGGAAACCCCTATATTTTGACCGCTGATGTAAGTTAGAATACTAAAGAAATTTTATGATTTTTGCGTAATTTTTATTTCTGTATTTTCAGGGAAAATTAGACTTGACCATTAGAGAGAAGTTGCTAACTGCCTATATCAAATTAGTTTTCAGATGATTTTCATCGATACAGCTGTTTGTCAAGATTTCTCTGGCTAAAAACAATTTTAATTGAATATTTATTTGTGAGTGTAAAGACCTATAAATTTTGAAGGTATGTTTATAATTGTACATATAGAAGGAGCCTTTTTTGCATGCATCAGTTCTTACAACACAAAATGACATCGCATAACAGAAGACGTCAACATCAAAACTTGGATTATTTCCCACGACACAAAGTTTGTTTCTTATTTTGTCATTCTACATCACCTTACAAAAAGAGAGGAGTTCCTTTTGTTATGCCATTGTTCTGCTTTTAATTCTCGTCTCAAAAGATTCAACAGCACAAAATGAAATTATATTGAAAAGAAAATAGAAAATTTGGGAACCTAGTGAGAGTGCAACAATGTATGAGATAAACCCCCGAGTCTATGCAGTCAGTTGTGAAAACCTCAACAGTATATTTTAAAAGCATAATAGCTGTCTTTTTATTCTTGTCTACATCATAGTTTTATTACGAGGAACTCATGAAGAAATCAATTTGTTCTCTTTCGTGAATCAACCTTTTTTCACTATTGTTCGACGGAACGAAACAACAATAGTTTACGCTAACAACACTAATGCTACTCATGAATATTACATTAGTAGGTTTTTGTTGTAACCTTATGTGTTGTATAGGGAATTTATTCAGATATTCTTTTGTCCACTTTTTCAATAGAGAGTATGCATATTTTGGGAATGACAAAAGAAGATTATAAAGGATTTTTACTCAGTTAATTATTTTTTCGCATTATTTAACTTCGGCTGTCATGCATCAAAATTGACATGAGTGGTATATAAAAGTGATACACCTGATTTGTCCCAGTCTCAAGTACTTTACTTCTCCATGGCTTAATTTTGTTCATATTAGATAAAAAAGGGATTATGATTGTATTGTCATTTGATTTGCTTAGGAGTATGTCCAGTTACCTCCCCTTAACAGGTGACTTTTCAATTGATAATATTTATTTCTGTATGTAGTCCAACAAAATTTTGATTAATATTTATATACCTTTGCCAGTATATATATATATATAGCAGGGTTTAAGAACATTTGTTGTTCGACCTGTTAGTCAAATGCGTTTTGTTAAAATATACTTTTTCACTTTTTTGGTCTTTTGGAAAACCTTGTTTGTGCTATATTTAGACCCCTTTAACAAGAAATTTGTTTTACATGCACACGTATAAAAATTGCGGTCTTTATCCAACGCAATCATAGGTTTGAACGTTGTTTTCAATTTAGACTTGTTTATAAATATATATTTATATATATTTTTATATAAATTGACACCTGTCTGTTTTTTCTAAAACTTTTAGAATTCAGTTCATGTTTCTGTCTTTCTCTTTATGTGTTTGTCTTTATAGATTTTAATAAGTTCATGTGAAATTTTAATTTTAGTTAATTGCACTTAATATGAAAAAAAAGGTTTGACATACATTTCATGGTGCAGTGATCACTTATAAACTTTTGGTTTAAAGTAGTTCGATGTAAATGAACGTGTCAATACTACTTTTATTCATGCCTACATAAAATGACAAGAATGGTCTAGGTTCATGTGTACACATATCCTTGTGTTATTTTTACAAATGTTTAGAGCTTTGAAAGGTTGATTTATTTGGTGTTTAAGGCCACTTTTGGCTATTGGCTTTTTTGAGGCGGTCAGTTTATATTTTTGGAGGAAACCAAAATGACTGGAGAGAAGCACTAAAGCTTTGAAAGACATAGGGGTACTAATAATTTGTATAAAGCTTCATGTTTCAGAGGGAAGAATACTTGGATGCTCATAGCTTGGATGCAGTTTCAGTCTGGCATATGTCTGTTATCCTTGACATCATTTTCATGGTTTAGCAACTTCTATAAAGAATTGTATCGCTGATCTTGTAAAGGTCATCAGACAAGATTTAACTGACCTTGGCCTCATTTTGTGGGTCGGTTATCAGTTGACAGGGCTAATTTTCATGCTTAAGTCCCCATGTGAGATACTATAATCTATAGGTCAACTACATTTGGTGTATGGAATGATTGTAAGGATTTGCAGGGTTCATTTAACTTTGACCTCATTTTCATGGTTCATTGGTCAACATTCAGTTGTCATGGTTAGGTCCATTCCACATATCAGTAACCATAAGGGATAGGTGAACTATGTTTTGTGTATGGAATGTTCATAAGATACATACTTGTCCTTCTATAGCAGGGTTCATTTGACCTTGACCTCATTTTCATGGTTATTTTGTCAAAGTTAAGTTTTCATGGTTAGGTTCTCTTTTCAGGTTCTATAAGAAATAGCTAAATTGTATTTTATGTAGCAAATCATTGTTATGTGTAAATGAACATCTGTCAATTGACCTTAACCTCATTTACCGGTATATGGTTAATGTGTCAATGTTTAGTGTTCGTGGTTAGGTCTTTTGCTCTGATTCTATAAGCAAAAAGTTAAATACATTTGGTGTATGGAATGATTGTAAAGTTCATATGTCTGTCTGGGAGGGGTCGCCTGACCTTGACTTCATTTTAATGGCTCATTGGTTAATGTAAATTTTTCTGTTAAAGTTGGTTTCTGAGATATTATTAGCATTAGATTAACTATATTTGGTGTATAAAATAATTGTAAGATGTACATGTCTGTCTGGCAGAGTTCATCTGACATTGACCCCTTTCTATCATAGTTAGAAGAGCAGAGGGAACATTTCAGCATATTCACTCTTGTTTTAGCTAGTGTTGAATTTAGACATAGATGTATAAACCTAGGTATTAAATAGCAGATTGAATGAAAGTTTTATCTTCTTTATACTTGATTTTGTGGTTATTTAAATGCTCAAAAAGGCACAAGCCAGGGCCGACCGTACGAGGGCTGTATAGCCAGTCAAGGTTGTTAAAAACTCCCATCATCATATTGTGGTTGTAAAAAATTCTCCATAAAAGTCTATAGAAAAATAACATTTTATTGAACGCTTAAAAATAGGGGTTAACCTTTTCCTAAAAAGCCTATGAAAAAAGTACCACATGAAAAATAATGATTCAAATGCAACATCTTTTGTAACGTTCATTTTGATTGGATAACATCACCAATTTTCATGGCATCAATTCACAATTGATGCTGTGAAAACGTACACGCAAGTGCATACGACGTATGACAGATTTTAAATGTATATTTGCCATTGTTTGCCATTGTTTTCTGTCAGTTTCATAAGAATGGAGATAACAATATGAATAATTATGAATCTACAGTAGATATTGAAACAAGTACCAAGAGATAAGTCATCTTGACTTTCCAGTACTTTGAACTTAACTGCATTATTGTTAAAAAAAAGGTATAGGTTACTGAGGATTCACTTATTTTTCGTTGATGGAGGAAAATTGTATTTTCGTAGATATTTGATTTCATGATTTTGCCAATGTCTGTACATGAGCCTGTAGAAATATACAATTTTAGGTCAATGTCAGAAAAACATAAACTTTTTTGTATGAGGCTGAGAAACTGAATAGTGCCGAATTCAAAAAAGTTTATATTTTTCTGACATTGAACTTATATTGTTTTTATACTGCTAATTAAATTAATACATTGATAGCTATTTAAATTGTAGTGCAAATTTCAAACTTATTTTCATCCCATAATGAACCCCTGATGAAATTGACATTGCACAAAATATAGCTTTGTTACTATATTTAGGAAATAAACACAACTATTTGCAGTATAAAATGTGGACTTCGTTGACCATTGAAAGTGTGGATGACCTTTAACCACAAAATCCACAAAAATTGGTATTCCTCGAATAATCATGAGTCCACAGTATATTATGGACGGATGGATTTAACCTATTACAATCAGATGGTTCAGAAAACTAGGGTATTTTGTAAGGATAAATTATTTTTGTTCAAACAAAAATAGGTTTTATATTGTTTTTATTACTAGTATTTTATATTTGTTTCCTTTAGATTTAAATTCCTTTTTTGATTGATGTAATAATTTGTAAACCATTAAAAAAATCTTTTGAAAAGTTGAAATTTTCAGGATCACAAAATCCGACCATTTTATTTATACATTTTCTTACCTCTTGATTGAGACATAAAGATATTAAATTTTTGACAAATCATTTTGAAATTAAAACATTTGCTTTATTACCGTGACTCCATACATGTTTAAGAGACTAGAATTGACTTTTATGGTTTAATAGAATGTTGGACTACTTTTAATTCTATCCGTTGTCAAAATGGATAGTCTATGAAACCGTGATAACTCATCAAACTAGACTATTTTTAAAGTGACATAACTCGTTATCAGTAACATTGTTATAATTTGAAACTTAGATTAATTTGAATTTCAACCTTGCATTTCTCTATACATAGAAGTAGAAGAGTCTAAAATTACATTCATGTCTCGTGAACAATAGCCGAAGATGTATTGTCATTTCAGTTGTGTAAAATAAAACGCTTGATTCTTGATATCCGATACTTCTTAGATGCAAGTGTTAAACAATCGTTTTTTTTCTTCTGTCGTCAGTAGAAGGTGGGCCCTGTTTGGCTAATCGAATTTGATCCATAACTACTACAATCACTGAGACCTCTGTTAAATTTCCTGTCGATAAATAGAAAATTATTTTTGTTGTCAAACCCCAAATTATCAATCGCTCATGGTCCAGACAAAAGGCTGGAGTGACACGTTAAACAATTGTGAAAACTAATAGCCATATAAAAACTGTTATCTTGTATATTTAACCTTGCCGATTGTATTTGACTTAATTCAAAGCATAATACATTACTTTATTATGCAGAAGGACGTTATATAAAATTGAACGATTATTTTGCTATTTACAATAAATACCGCAGTTAATAAACGTCAAATTAACAATGCTGCACGTAACACTTCCACGTCTACGATTTAAATTTGATAATTCAGTTTATATAAAGATATTTGTATAGGACATTATCATAGATTTTTGGTCCCTATTTTATATGGATTTTTTAAATACAACTAATAAAGATGTCTCTCATCTGTAAATTCATTCGTTGTTTTCTGTTCTACGTATTTATCATTTTTAGGGGGTGCTGATGTACTTTTAAGACGTCTAGTCGGATATTTTTACTATAATGATGTTTTATTTATCATTTTAATTACTTTGAATCAAATTTGAAACTTCAAAGGGAAATTTATTGGTAAAAAGCACAATTTTAAAAGTTTTTACAATTTTTATGGTAAATTGTTGTGTACTTTGAAGAATACACAATTACATGTGAAATAATCTACGTATACAACATTATCTTTATAAAATCTGTATATTTATACTTATATAGATAAGTAAAAAAATATCATCAAAGATACTAGGCTTAGGATTTTAACGTCAGAAGCATGACAGGTTTCGTCTACAAAAGAATAAAAAAGTCATTATAGACAATCATTTTAGGGTCAGCCTAAATGAATAGTTTTAGACTTTTTCTATTTCAAAACAAATAGTTTTAACTTTTACTATTTCAAGACAAATAGTTTTAGACTTTTTTTATTCCAGAACAAACAGTTTTATATGCTAATTTTAGTTTACCAATGTCCCTTTATTTCATCACCAATACTCTGGCTGTAAAGTCAAAGGTGGATAATGACCAGACCTGTTTAGGAGTCATGCCCCTTGAACAGCAGATTTGGTTCCAAAATTTTCGATTTGGGCATACCTTTATTGAAGTCATAACATTTGTTTGAAACTTACATCCTGGTTCTTGAAGTGATCATGTGATTTATTACAGTAATAATGTCTTGATTGCAAGGTATAAAGAAGTAATGTGAAAAATTGAACCAGTTGTTTATGCATAATGACTGCAACGATGTAGGTCTTGTGTCTTTACATGCATCAGAGAGATGTTTTTATAAAGAAAGATAATACCTTAAAAAGCAGAATTAAAGATGACATTCTAAATTGACAATAATTTAATTTTGTGTCCTGCTCTTTCTTGTGAACTCTTTCTTTAAAAAAAAATTGGAAGTGTTGTTGCTTTTCAATTCTGGACCAAAATTTTAATGTACATTTATATATAGGGAATGGAGGTAATTAAGCTCGTAAATATCCTACAAGGTTTAAATTTAGGTAATTTATAATCTTACGGTGATATAATACAAACATGAAAGGAACATTTTGCATTATGAAATACTTCTATTGTATTTTTCATTTATTCATAAACTTTCCATTCCATTACAGCTAAAAAGGAAATATACTTTATTTTTTCAACCGAATTTTTACAGAAAAATTCATTTGATTTATTAATATTATAGTATTGAGGTACAAACCGAGGACAATAT
The DNA here is from genome assembly GCF_021869535.1 of Mytilus californianus. Classification (NCBI taxonomy): domain Eukaryota; kingdom Metazoa; phylum Mollusca; class Bivalvia; order Mytilida; family Mytilidae; genus Mytilus; species Mytilus californianus. The sequence continues at coordinate 53,712,745 of NW_026262712.1, forward strand.
ATTGATATTTGCATATTAACTAACATAATTGGTGGTCTTAAATCTTAAATTTTGAATATCTTGAATATATTCTATGCTAATGAACTTAATTAATGGAATATGATTTTAGTTTAAAAACGATTCTGAAACACATTTATGTGTTATTTTATTCTTTGTGTAATTTTCAGTTAATTAAACACAAGTTCATTATTGTACAGTTTATTGATGAAGTTATTCAAACGATCTCAAATTATGCCTTAAAATATCTTGAATTTGTTAACTGTTCAAATTATGATTTTTAAAAGTAAAAGATAAGAAACTTACAGTTCATTATTATCAAACTTGGAATTTATTTCAATTCAATATGTTTATGCTTGTTTGTGCTCGGAAAAAAATATCATAAATTATTCTATAAAAAACTTTGTCTATTGTTGAAATGTATGTTAAGGAGTTCTTTTTTAATGATTACATCTTCAATTTCAGAATATTGGAATTAATACTAAATATTACTTTTATGATAGTTGAAATCAGTATAATGAATCTATACAGAATAGAATTGAATGTTTAATTCTGTTGACTACTACTATTATATTTGCAATTCTAAAAATCAAAGATTTGTCCTAAGGACATTTTCTGTTGAAATTCAAAATCACAAAGTTCTCATCTATGAATTTTTTTTTAAATAAAGAGTGTATAATACATATTTAACGAAAACTACTAAAGATAGGTCTGTGTGCTTGTTCTTGAGAATAGAGCATTTGAAAAGCAAGACTTTGGAGGGAAAGGATGTATCTGGATTTCCATTAGAAATGGATGGGAATAATAAATATTGAAAGTATAGTAGAAATAAGAGCATTTGAAAATGTTTTGTCAGAATTGCAGACCTTGGCAAAAAAAATTATTCTGAGATCGATAATCAGTCCTTCATAAAACTGCTTACATTAATATGGCTTGTCACAAACTTCTATTCAGGACTATTATGCTTTGAACAAGCACATTGACATTCTGCCTCAGCATATTACTTAAGTACAAAGCAGGTTTCATATTCTTATTATAATGATGTTTTCTTGTCCTGATATACATGTAATGTTTGCCACTGGATGTTTAGTACCAATTTATCTTTATCAATACAAATAAAAGAGTCACAAGCAAAATATTTAATGCATTACCTACAAATTGTTTCTACGAAATATTTAGAAAAAGGTTAAACTGAAGTTGACACTTAGGGCCTCTTGATCTCGTTGCAGCAAATCAATGAAATATTGGACCCAACAGATGAAAATAAATGTTATAAAAAAATGTTTATTTAGGATTTTATCTCTGCAACTATTTATTATCATTATGTTGTACGGGTACTACAAAAGATCTTTAGAAATCTTGATTTATACAATGTATTAAAGAAATTTGGCCAGGAGGGAAATATTTTTTCTTTATAAAAATGATAACAATAGCTATTATTCTTTAATAGTTTTTTAGTCCAAAATTTCTTCCGTAAGTCCATTAAAACTTTAAATATAGTTCAGTTTAGTACCTGTCACGTCATGGAGGGTACGACATTACAATTAATGATGATGATTTTATCGTTTATCAATCTCATTATCTTAAGATAAAGCTAATTAGGTTTGGTCCTTGATCAATGCACTGGAAGAATTGGGTTTTGTACCTTAACAGACTTTTGTTAAATGATCAGCATAAGGTCAACATCTTCAATTTAGATTTTCATTTCGGAATTAAAAGCGTCTATTGTTAAGATAAAATAAGGTATGGCCTTCAAGTTTGTTTGATTGAAGGATTTATTACCATTTTTAGCTGTATGACAGGTTTGATGTTTAGATTGAAGTATGTCAACAGTTGTCCTTAAATGACTTCGCCCTATTGATATATCAATTTGAATTGACCAATTTAAATGGTGACTTTGTATGAACATCACTTGGTTGTTTGGAGATATATTGGGAGTTTTATACAGCCTTTTATAACCCACAATATTGAATTCCCAAATAAAACTTCGTTATCAAATTTTATGGATTTTGAAAAATTTCTATTTTTACAGTCACTTACCTCCAATAAACCAATGGTTAAAATAAATTAAAGATTTTTTTTGTAGCATGTAGACATGAACATGTAGTACTACAATCTATATAAAAAGAAATATTTTCTGTAAATTATGATAATTCAACTATCTGAAGAAACTAGAAGCCCATTTTGCTCTTCACAGTTCCTCAGGTATAAAGAATGACTGCCATTGATGAAATGTTACAAATCTATTGTTAAAGCAATGAGGTCCATTACCTAAACTTCCATTAATGGTCTATAACATTACCTGTATAGGAGCACCAAGTAAAATATATAACCATATTTGTGCTTCCTGGCTATTGAGTATGAAGCTGGGTTTCACATGTTTGTGAGTGCTCAACCCTTCACATAACAGCACAACGTTAGTAGAAACTAAAAATCAGGTGGAAAGTACTTGATTCATCATATAAGTATAAAGACAATAATACACATAAAACAGGTCTAAGAGTACTCTCCTTTACTGATAGATCCTTACTCATCATAGATACCAGGATTAAAATTTTGTACGCCAGACATGTCTTTCGTCTTCAAATGACTCATTAGTGATGCCTGAATCAAAAAAGTTAAATGGCCAAATTAAGTACGAAGAAGAAGAGCTTTGGGGGCCAAAAATTCTTAAAGGTTTTGCCAAAACAGCTAATGTAATATATTCAAAGCTTGTTCAAAGCCCAATTTCAACTACTAAATAGACCATGTTCTCCCAGACTAAAATGTCAATCAGTACACCTCCGTTGGATTTAGTATAAAGACATTATGATAATTAAGAGCTTGTCACTTTATAAAGACACCTTGGATCAAAACACAAGATGTCAGCACTGGAGGGGAGCAAGCTGTCATGAGACCACCGAGGCAGTTTTGACATATTGTAATTGTATGCTCAAATGTAGATGTCTTTTTGTTTTATTGTGTTCTTAGGTTGCTGCGTCATTTATATAAATGAATACAACGCCATTTGTTTTTCATTTATAAGAGAATGAATCAAATAAACTCAAATACATTAAAAGGCAGATGTTTATAAAAAAAGTAAATTTCTTCATTTTGAAATTTAAATGGGATTAGAATCAGTTATTTCAAATTCATGTAATCCAAACTCATCTTCTATAATTCCGTCTTCCCATGTCATATTTTACAATAGTCGTATAAAGATGTAACTTACTTAAACATATAAGATAACTCAAAGAAATAAAATACATTAAATCTGCAGAAGTAAATCCCTTCACCACCCACATTGTTTAAATTATGGGACAAATTCTATTGTTGTACACTTTATCAGATCAAACAAAACTTTTAAAGTGGGTGTCATGGTTTTTATTCACCCGATTTTTGCAGACACTTGTCAAATTAACGACTGTAATATTGTGTATCTTGTTATAAAATACCTTGTTGGTTGTAATTCATTTTTAATGCATCTTTTGTGTGTTTTACCCTATCTCAGGTACAAATGGATGACAATATAGAAATTTACATCGCATTGTGTTTTTATAGATAAATTTAAATCTAAGAAAACTATTGAGAGGTGCAGTGGCTCCTCTTATACTGATTTATGGTATTCATTATTGTTATTGAGTAACCCTTGTTATCAGAAACAAACTTGACATTGTCAGGTTTGCTCCGTTACAAAATGATATAAGGCCAAAATTGAAATTATAAGATGTTTCCTATTTACTGATGTGAAAATTGAACCTGCCCCCAAATTTGTGCAAATTCTACAATCCTTTAGAACCTGAAATGAGCAGTTTTGATTAATTGAAATACCTTCATTTGGAATAAATAGTTGAGGAATTGTCAGGGGGAGGTTGGAGAGGAGGGGTTTTCATCTACTAACTTGACACCTTTACAATTGGTTCGGAACGGCTATATTTTTAATTCTGGACAAAAGTTAAGGCATAATTTAAGAGTTAGCAGTAGGATTTAAGGTTTGTTTTTCTACTGATAATTAAGTTTTGATGCTACATGACAATCCATAACAGTAATTTCATAATGTCCACCATTAGCACCTTGTATATTCTAATGGAACTGCCTCAAACTATTGACATGCAAACATGCATTTATATTAATATTTTCCTTGGAGTTTGGTATTTTTGTTATTTTACTCTTTTTTTTAGAGCTGATGTTAGATTCTTTTTTAATTAAGTTTCTGTAGTTTTAGGCATTTCCCTCAAGTCCCCCTCACAGTCATTTCAAATTATATTTTGTCCAATCAAAAGCATTTGGAATAATTGCATACCCATGATGCACCACAATACACAAGTAGGTCCATATATATGTAGTTGTTTCCTACTTCCTACAATAGATTCTCTTAGTTATACTATTTGCCAAGTTTTAGGGTTGGCAATTCATTCAAAGCTCCCAAAAATTTGGAAATATGTTTAAAATGATGACGATACATTTGAACAAGGCAACTACACTAAATATGGCAACATAGCAAGAAAAAAGAAAAGCAATTAACAGTAAGAAAAATGATCAAAAATCAGTCTTTAAACTGCTGCTGCTGACTCCTAGCTGTACACAATTCTATATGTTACCCCAGCAGCAATATTGCGTTAAAAATGAACTATTGTCAATGAATATATCCGAAAACTCATCTCCGTTCAAAACAGTTTTATAATACTTTTATTTCAAAGTTCATTGAGGTACGTGTTTAAGTAATGTATCTAATCAAGGCAGATCTTATTTGCAAGTTTTGGAAACTGAGAAATTTTGAAGGCAAATTTGTCATTGTGATTTAAGGAAAAGAAATAACCAGCAACCATTTAACAAACTTGGAATGTTAGTTTGAAATAAAATTGGGGTAAATAAATCCTGAAATACAAGTAGCCATTGTTGTACTATTTAAGTTAAAATGAACAATGGTGCATGTTTCACAATTAAAGTATCAGATGCTTGTTTGTAGATCTCAAGTCGTCAGCCTGTGACCCAGTAAACAATTACAATCGGCTATTGTTACCTGTTAATATCGTTAAAGTTAGATAAACAGGTGTTGATTATTGAAAAATGGATCCTATTGTCAAGGCATGATTTATGACACCCTATTACGTAGGCATCAAGGTGATGGAAATAAAGAAATATTATTTGGTCCAAGATGTTTATTTGAATTATAAGAAAAAAATAATGTTTTTCAGGGCGGTTGTCAAAACGAAATAATATTTTTATAAATGGGTGGGAATTATTACATTCAACAATAAATTAAAAGCTAATAAACAATTTCTTAATAAATTATGAAATATATTTCTATCTTTGATATGATTTAATAGAGTTGATTTAGAAGTTAATTATCTAGACTTCATGTCAATGTATAACAACATGGTGCAAGTATAAATGACCAATTGTAAAGACAATTTTTAGTCAAAAACACAAAGTGCACATGTGAAGAAATTGTAAAATGGAAGTGCAATCGAATGAAATACAGTCTTTATTCAAAGCTCATTGACTTAAAAGCAGGAAAATAACTCTGTCATAAAATTTCTTTGAATTCATATGGCTAGCGAGACTTTTTACCTGCATCACCTAGGGCGATTGTCTCCCTTATTCCACCCGTAAGTCTGTAAGACCTTGGGTAGAAAATTTTCGTCAAACTGTTTTTGGCTTCTTTGCTAAGGAATGATTTAATATTTAGTTTGCAGGTTGATAATGTTGAGTTGTTAAGTATAAGAAAATGTGCAGCTTCTTCCTGTTTGAAACTTTACAACACTCATTGTACAAGGGCAAAAAATTTGTTAAACTTGTCTTGGATTCTATGGAAGGACATGATTTTATATTTGGTCTGAAGTTTTATAATGTTGAGTTGAAGTGTTTAAGCAATTTCTACACGATGAGTAGTCACTTCCTCTTTAATGTGCTCCAAAATCTTTTCCAACTACTAGTCCGAAGACCAATATTCTGACATGTCCAAACAAACTTTTGCAAATACTTACTAGTCCGAATAAAATTTCACTAATCTGGGGCATCAGACCAGTGGCTAACGGTGCAAATTGCCTGTTTGCCAATTGACAACACACATTGTACAAGGATATTTTTTTGGCTTCATTGAAAAGGAATGAACAGTTATGCTTCAGTGTACATGTTACCTTAATAATTACATTACATAAAATTGAGAATGGAATGTATGTTCCACAAGAATCCGTTAGTTTGATTGGATAGCAACAATTGCGTGTCATTCATATCAAAATGAAATGTAACATTCGTGATGACACATGCTTTCCACAAAAAAGTGCACAGTTAAATAAAAGAAAAACTTGATAAAAATTTTTTTTGGTCGTGCATACATTTTTAGAATGAAGCGCTTCCATGCTTCATACAAAATGTGCAACTGTCAACACTTTTACACCCCAATAAAATTACAAAAAGTAGCATTCATTTCTTATTTAATCAATTGTATGCATAGATGCAGGTCCAGTCCCAGTATTGGTCTTGTTTCAAGAAAAATTTACTGGATCATCAGTTTTTACTGGTTGAACAGATGGGCCTTGGTTAATCCTTTAGACTGGAAACATTTCAGATTTATGGTGGTTTCATCTAAAAGATAATTGTCACTCAGAAGTTGCAATTTTAACAAACAAAAGTGCCAATAAAAACTTTTAAGGTAGGCATTTTCAAAGGATTAAAAAATAAACTAGGTAGGGAAACCCTATATGCAAGTATTTTTTTTATTCTGGCCTATATAATATATATGAAGAGGATAAAAATACTTACCCAGTTTTGAACTTCTAAAGACTATATTTGTCTGTTTTATTTATGACACAAGTAGTATTATATGCCCCAAAGTAAGATGGACTGAAATTTCAAACCTTGATGTAAGTAGATAATACAATTACTGGTTGACTTGTATAGATACACTGATTTTTCAGTGTCAAATTAAACTGAACTTTGATCACGACTGTATCAAAATGAGCACATACTTTTGTGACATACTGACAAACGATTGATCATTACACTAACTAAAGATATGACATAATATTTTGCACAATTTTCAAATATCTTCTATGCTTATCTTTTCATCAACAAATTTTTGGTTGCTGTAACATGTTCATAAATATTTGTCATCGGAGGTCTCTTGTAATGAATGTATCGTCAACGTCGCCATTAACACCTAATGTTATTGTACTCAGTATTCTTTAGACAAAAAAGCTTATAATAGACTAGTAAGGATATTTGGTGTTTTGTAGTGTTAGATAATGTTTGTAGCATATAAGACCCTTACTCCAAAGTCATGATTAAGTCATTTTGGAATAGTTTTCTGCTTATATATGTATTTATAAAGAAGTACTTATAATAGACCATTGATATTTTCTATGCCGTTCCATAAGAATATATTCAATTCAATAGTTTTTGTCTCGCCTCGACGGGAGTCAAAAAGCGAGACATAGGTATGCTGTTTCGGGCTGCGACGTTGTCGTCAATAATGTATTAGTTTGTGATTAGGTCTAGTTTTAGGTGAACCACTAGTGGTTGGTCAATGATATTTGGTATGCAGTTGTATAAGCATTGGCACATCTCATTCCCATAATAATTTGGATCACCCCCTCAGTCATGGTCTATTGACTTTGAAACTTTTGCTTAGTTTACATGTATTAGATTGTGATTAGGTCAGTTTATAGGGAACCACTAGTGGTAGATCAATAATGATTAAATTTGTATGCAATTGTATTAGCATTGGCACATCTCGTTTCCATGGAAATTGTTTGGCCCTGCACCTTCAGTCATGGTTCATGGACTTTGAATATTTTGCATAACTTACATGTTAAAGTATTGCTATTTTCATTTCAACATTTGCATTTTACTATCAAATTAACAAAACGGCAAAATATATCTCTGTGTTAACAGTAATCACATGTGACACATTCAAAAACAGTCAGTTCTTTGGTTTATTACAAAGCATAAGATTTTTATAGTGCATCCTTAATATGTAATATTTGCTACTGGACAAACACATCCATTCATCAATGAAAGAGATTTTATTATTTTTTACAAACTCAGAAAAAGACAATCTGGCTACATGTGGCTGGTCTACAATCTACAATCTACAATCTGGCTACATGTAGCTAGTCTACAATCTACAATCTACAATCTGGCTACATGTAGCTAGTCTACATATTTATACTTAAAGGAGTTGTAGGGCATGCAACAATGAAACAGAAATCCAACAACACTAAAACACAAAAATATATGAGCCGCGTCGGATATAAATCGACCTTATGCAAATGAATATCAATACATCGGTTAACCTATTTCGGGTTAAAAAAATCTCTAGTCTACGCATAGACTGTAACTGTTTAATAGACAAAATGTGATTATTCATATTGAATATAAATATTTAGTGTATTTTCAGCCTTATTTTTTTCCCTATTTTATGCACAACGTGGCCAAATTTCAAAACTTTTCAATATATATGCAACATCCATTTGAATTTTACTAATATATGCACTTGCAGGACCTCAGAACCTGTGTGTTTCATTGTCTTCATTGAAGTGCCATAATTTTTTTACAGGTTGAAAGGTCAGAATACTGAGAAACTCATCTTTTTAGAAGCACAAAGAACATCAAAGAATGAATATTAGTTGTTGATGAAGTATGCTTATTTCATATAATTTTTTTTGTTTGAACTTTTTATTTTGACAGCCTTGCACCAGGTTGCACAACTCAACAGAAATGACTTCATATTGAAAAGACAATAACATACGGTCTGTCTGCTCAAATCTGTTAGTTTAGTTTTAGTGCATATCCATGCTAATGATATTGAAGATGACAGAGTTTTTTTAATTGAATGGTTTTATTTATGTTTTAGAAATATTCTTAACTTTTGATAGGCTTTATAATTTAGTACATGTTATTTCGAGTTTTTATTGTGTTGTCAAAAATCATGCAATTAAGTGGGTTTTATTGTAAAATTTTATTGTCAAGAAGTGATTGTGTTAAATGTGAGATGGTATATTTAAAAGGAAGGCCAAACTAGAAGAATACTTGTTCTTTGGGCTGTCTGATAATGAAGTATTTTCGGATTTTTAGCTTTCTGATTGAGTTGTACTTCAGATATGTTTAAATTGATGATTTCTGTTAAACATTGGGCTCAATAAGTGAAATTTAAGGTGTACTTTTATAAAAATTCTAATTTTAGGCACTCTGAAATTGTTGAAATTTCATGAAACTTCAGTAATTCAAAATATTTTATTTTTTATAAATGACCTCTAGTACATAAAAAGAATAACATAAATTAAACAAATTATAGGAAAGCACAACTTACCACAGCAACCACCAACACTTGATCCCTACACATAAAATAATAGGCAGCCATACAAATGACAATGGAATACACATGATCCAGAAAGCCTAACAGTGTACTGGTACAAAATGTAAAAGTCAGCTTACCAAAAGTTTGAAGCTTTTAACAAGTGACCGGTTCTATTTTGATTTTATCAGTAGCTATATTATTTTAAAAATTTCAGGTTTTTAAACCATATGAATTGGATAAATTTAATGAAGGGCAACTTAAATCAAGTTGTAACTCCCAAGAAGAACTGATATTTCAACATACAGAAGTTTTATTTTACCCAGCCTGCAACTTTAGGGGATATATTGGTTTCTGGGTCTGTGTGTATATCTCTCCTCTCTGTTAGTCTATCCCATGTTAGGTCAAAGTATTGGTTTAAGGTAGTTTACCTAGAGAATGTGGCCACATCAACTGGAAACTTCGTGCATGTTCAATGTGATATGAGCTTGTTCAGATATTTGTGAAATAATGGTAAAGACCTGGATTATGATTCTCACTAAACATGGAGAAGTGATAGGTGTTATATATAGACACAAACTAGTTTAACCCCGCCATATTCTAGATATGTGCCTGTCCCAAGTCAGGAGCATTATTTTATACATAAATCAGGCCGTTGGTTTTCTTGTTTGGATTGTTTTGCTTTTGTCATTTTGGGGCATTTTATAGCTGACTAGGCGGTATGGGTTTTGCTTATTGTTGAAGGTCATACGGTGACTTATAGTTGTTAACTTCTATGTCATTTAGTCTCTGGTGGCAAGTTGTTTCATTGGCAATTATACCACATCTTCTTATTTTTATACATATTCTTATTTTATAAGCTCTTTATTATTTTATTTTTTCTTAAAAAATAATTGAATTAGCAAATAATTTTCCTACATTTTGGATTGAAATGTTTTTAGGAACATGGGCAGGAAACAAAATTAGAAGAAATAATTAAAAACAAGGACTTTGCTAATGTTCTTATTGCTGTTTTTCATTTAGATATGATTGAAGACGACATAGTATACCTTTATTATTGGATTGCTGTCTCTATGATTGTTACACCTGGTGTTTTACTTCAAAGGTATATATTAACATATAACTGTTATTAGTTTAAGGTATGGCCAAATTAAAAAAAATGCATGTAGGATTTCCCTACCTACCATATTTTTATTGCCTGAAATTGCCTAACTTAAAGTTTTTATTGGCACCTATCAACAAAAGAGGCCTAAATTGCAGGTCTCCCAATATACTCAAGGTACAAATAAAGATCCTTACTACTTTCTACTTATGTAAAAGTATGGTTTTTGGTATGATTGCCAATTAGACAGCTATCCACTTAAGTGCAAAAGACAAAGATGTTTACAATTACAGGTTATCATGGCTTTCCTCAAAAAGCTAAACTAATACTCTATATTAAGCTATAAAAGGCCCCATGATAGCAAAATGTGAAACAGTTAAATAGAAAAAATAGCAGCTTCATTTAAGCTAAAAATATTAAACGAAAAAAAAAACAGTAAGGCCACCCTTAACAAATTCTTTGTTTGATGTTGCCTACCCATGCCTTGTAGGGTTTGGTAGGTAGGTAGGGATTTTATTTTCTATTCTGTAGTAACAACATAAGTTACATGTTATAGACAAGAAAATGACTTAATAGCACGATAAAACTTAAAAAAAATAAAAGATTTAGTGTCATAACATTTTTTGGGTAGGCTGCTTTTTAGGTGGGTATGTAGGCAACTTCAAACAACTTCAATTTAATTGTTGGCCTTATGACAGATATCTAATGACAACTACTTGATTACAGTGTCCAGGCTTGCACATATAGCGTTTATATAGGAAACACTAAAACACATATATTTTTGTTTAGCCTAGAGTATATCTATTACTTCAGTAATACAATAGTAAAAAAAAATGAGTAGACAAAATATTCCCTTATTATACCTTGTAACAGAATAAAAAGTTGTTTGAAACTGATAGAAAAGACGAGAAAAAAATACATATCTAAAAAACTTGAATATCAGTTTGAAAAAAGTAACATTTATGAATTATTAAGAAAAAAAAATTGAAGCTTTAGATTAAGCAAATTGTTAACGGTAAAGGTGCTATAAAATTTATTAATTTTTGAATTAAAAAAGGAAAAATTTGTTGGTTGAGAGCCTAGAAAAACTCAGTATGACTAGAAATTGTTACAATTTGGATTAAAGAACTACCTGTGGATGAACACATTATTAATAACACTTACAATATTTTGATTGATATGAGTGGTACAAATTACAACTTTAAAGTGTTGAGTAGAGGTAAATTTGATAGAGTTTTTGTAAGAAGGTGTTGATCAAACTGTTACTTGTAATATCAAATATAAAAATTAAATAACCGATAAAATCATATAATTATAGAATTAACTTAATATTTTTGATCATATTTGACACAGAATGAGATAAAATGTGGAATAAACGTGTGAGGGGCTGTCCTTGCTTGTATGAAGTTGTTCGTGGAGAAAATTTGATAAATCGCTAAGTCAATCAGGTTCAAGAGGAGTTTTTTCATCTTCTATTCAACGCTGTCAAGTCGTTCTTGCCACTTTGTTATCGCCTAAACATTATTATTAATACCTTAAGTGGCAGTTTCATTACTGATTGTTAGAAACGGGCCTACAAACATTTTATATTCTTTACCTAGTTTAATTACGGTTTATTTATGTCACATTAAGAATGCATTATTTTCAATTTATTATCCCCGTCTTTAAACAGCAAATTTTGTCAAGTCTTTTAAAGGATTTGTCAAAAGAAAATATGAAAGAGTTTGCATGAAAAGTCCTCGATTTATAAAGAAAATAATGGTCTCTTTATGACAATACCCAGCCAAGTTGGATGTAAAAATTTAATGCAGTATAAAAATGCATTTGTTCTGCATTGTTCGAATGGTCCTTGTAGCCTCATTAATATTGTCTTCATTTGAATGTTTGACTTTAATAAAAATTAACACTCAAAATAGGTATCTCAAATCATAAAAGGAGTTCTAAAAATGGAAATATAATAAAAATAAAGAAGTCGTCAATCATTTTCATTTCTTGAGATGGAATTGAATGTGAAAAGATAAGTAAGAAAGACCATTGTCAAAAACTTTCTCAAATTTTACAGAAAAAATCGTCAAAGGAAAAAAAATAGATTTTTTGCATCAAGTGGTGTAGGTATGTTGATTATATGAAAAAAGTCTTTGTTGTGGGAAAAACTTTTAATTAAATGTTTAAAAATATTAATAATAGGTATTTAAAATTCCCACATTGCACCTCTACAAACAATACAGTATTTATGTAAATGTTGCCCAGCAACCCAAAAGTGCTCAGCCAAGTTCACTTTCAAAACAGGATTCATACATCGTTGAGACCTATTGTCATTTCAGAACCTTTTATGAAAAACTAAACAAAAAATTATAATGTCTTTTAAAAGGATGTCTGCCATTTGATTTTACTTTTTAATTTCTTGTTCCCTTTATGAATCACACATGGGTAGTTTAATTCTATTATTATCTTTATTTTTGTCTGATTAAATTTTGTCTATTTCGTAAATTTGTTGTACGCCCTATTGCACTCCCACACGATTTGCTGATGTAATACAGTATGACAATGCATTTGCAGTGATGTGATTAAAATGCAGTCATTGATGTCACAATAGGTATATTTTTCAGGGTTCAACCAACTTTATATTCTAACACCCAAAATATGAGAACGTACCGATGATAATAATAGTTGATGATTGTGTTTGAAGTGATAATAAAATATGTCCTCAGCAGAAGGTATCGAATATATATCAAAATTCAGAATATGTGTGATTCAATGAAACATTGCTTTTTTTGCCAATAGGAATGATAAATTGTCTAAATTACACAAACTATTACAAATTTCATGAACACATTACCAGAGAAATCATATAGATGACAATTTCAATATATTTGCACAGCATGGGAATGATTGTTGGGTGGTCATCTTTCAGAAAAATGTTTGACCAACCAAAATGGCCACCATTACTAAAAATAGAAAGTAAAAATTATTTTAAAACCTTCTCTGCAACTGTTGGACCAATTGGAAATAAAGTTTGATGGAATTTGTTTTTATTCTTCCCCTTTCAGAGTTATGTGCCATGATCCCACCAACCAACCAAGATGGACGCTATTATTGAAAATAGAAATGACACAAACATAGGATCAAATCATAAGACTTGAAATGAAAAGTACTGTTGAGGCCTGTTGTCCTTCGATAGTTTTGGCATTCCAGTAATCATAATATCATTTGTAAATATAGAAAGATATGGCAAAAAAAAATTTGTTTAAAGATTAAACTCTGGTGGAATTGTCTTTGGGTGGTCCTTTCAGTATCATGTCTGATAATCCGGGCTACCAAACAAAAATAGAACTGATGCAAACATAGGGTTGGGACACATCATAAGACTTTAGTTGGCAAGCACTGTTGAGGCGTGATGTCATTTGGTAATTTTAGCATTCAAGTAATGATATTTTCTATATAAAAAAAATTGCCACTGTTACTAATACCCTGATAATAATTCAGAAAAAAAAACTACTGGGACAATTTGGACTAAACTCTTCTGCAATATTGAAGATTCCTCTGTTGGTCCTCTTTGATCAATATGTCCAATGACCCTGCCTGCCAACCAAAAAAGTAAATTACAATTAATATTTCCAATTTATAAATTTCATTTTTCTAAAAGTAAGGTTGCAGCTCACTCAGGCAAAGTTAATTTTAGTCAGTCTTGGCTCTTCTGTTAAGGCCCTTTTGGTTTTCATGGTCTAAATAATTTTATATTAAATATTATATGTTAAAGCCAAAAGGCTTTTCAAAAATATATGTCATACTCAATGAAATCAACATCAATTTTTTTCCGACAGAATTACTGACAATTTTGACATTTTATAATCAGAAGTTTAGAAGTGAAAAATATAATTTTTGATAAAGATATTTGTAGAAATGATTAATTACCTTTACAAATGTTTAAACATTCTGCAGATCTGACAGTTAATTCAGTGTTTGATAGGAACAAAGTTCCAAAATCATGGTATATTTATCAGGAACTGTACCAGTGCAGAACTGTTTTGGGAGGGCAACTCCCTGTAAAAACATTTATTCTGGGGTTTACTAATTTTGCAAACCCATTTAAAAGAATAGGTACCAAGTTAAATAAATAAATAAATTGAGACACAAGAGAGAGAAAATAAAAATCCTAAAGCTAAGAGTAGAAAAATATAATTCATACATGTCGAAATCATTTGTTCTACTTTTTGACCTAAAGCATGGGTATGCAGTCTACTCTGGTGCTCATTAATTTTAACAAGTCATGAAATGGCAATAAACAAAGACATTATAAAGAAATACAGAAAAGAAAAAAAGAAAGGACAGATGACTGGTGTAATTTTTTACTAGAAGTCTTCAATGTAGAGTGATTGCAAAAACTAGGGTGCACCTGATTCACACAGCAGAAGATAAGTTAAGCTAATTGTCTGCTGAAAGACTGGTTCCCTAATAAACAATAAACCTGTTAAAAACCTGTTTAAATTGTCAGGAAATAATGTTAGTGGTGTAAGATTGTGGCATTAAATGGTCTATCAGTCATCACTAAGCATATGTCTTCATAAACTACCGTTTCCAATTAGAGATGCGTTTGGTATTTGTGAGTCAATGTCGTGCTGTATCTTGATTGAAAAAATCAAAGAATTCAACATAATTGAAACAACGATTTCCTTGATTGAGCCAAAATTTTTAAAAGCTTAAGATGTTTAATTATATATGTTGCAGTTTCTCCTAAAGTAGCATAAAAATTATCCAAAATTATTATGGCAAACTTTTCTTGATGGCATACCAAAGTCAGTTTTGCCATGATTGAAACCATAAAAGAATTCAACTTTTTTTTTTTCTCAGGGGAGTGGTAGGGTGAGGTTGTAGGGCTTCTGGCTTTGGTATGTTTTATATGAGTCTTAATATGCCATCATTTGTCCAGGATTTAATATGTATGACCATATAGCATTCTCAAAGAAGATAATACATGTACTATAGTACCCCATTCTTGTAGATCTTGTCTTCTCAAAAATTTTTGGTATTTTCCCAACAGTGATATGTGACTACAGGTTGAGTTTAAGTTTCGTCTGTTGTAAATTGAGATAATATAATAAACTTGGTTAATATGTAAACATACATTCCAGATTCTTGATGATGACTGCAAACAATTGTCGCTTCTTTTTAACATAGAAATCTCATTTATTTTAAACAATTTTTCATTAATTTTTTGTGTAGTAAATGTCTTTTATCTCTTGAAACTTTTCTCAATCTGTTGAATGAATGCTGTGTCTGTTTCTTATTAAGAGACTGTCTTTTTTTTAAGTATTGTACCAAATCACCGAGGTTTGAATTTTGAAGTTACTCTTTTGTATTTCTGAATGGAAAAATTCATAGCAATTAAGTTTTATTTGATTTACAATAATGGTTTTTAAAATAGAGAAGGGGGGGGGGGGGGGGGGTTATAATGCTTTAGGTGGTTACTTCAGCAGAATTTATGACTCAGAGTAAATAAAAACCCAATTTCTACATTGTAAATCATGGCTGATTTGGGAGGTTTAATAAATGCTTTTATCATGAACCTCTCATGCTTTCATGCATACAATGAGAAAACTAGAACCACTATTGTGACAAGTTGGTTGATTAGAACCCAAAACAGATCAAACAAGACTTAAACACCTTACTGCATACTGGTACCATGTGTGTTTGCACCTTAAAAATTCAACTTATACTGTTTGTCTACTGAAAAGCAGTTTTCACCACGATATGTTGTCATCCTAAATATGGGTGTAGTGTATACCACTGACAGTATTTATAACATACTTTTCTAATAAATTCCTTTAATAAATTTAGAAATCATGCTGGGTTTTTTTTATCGTACCTTTTGGGTCATAAGGTTCCTCCAAATTCAATGACAAACATCCTTGGATTTCAAACTTTTTAAGTTTTGAACATTCATTAAAGCGCTTCAGACAAACCAAATTGTAAAGTGTTTTTTTTTTTTTTATTTTACAATAGTGATCAGTGATCTTTGTTATTCATTTCATAGCTAAATTTTCCAAATTAAATCATTATAAATGCACCAGAAATGTAAGGCTTAATTTAAAAAGGTGGAAAGTGGGGGCGGGGTGGACGGGATGGCATAAACTTGTGAAAAATGTTGCCAGCTACGCCCGGCATGATATTTACAATATCAGACAATTATGACCCCCTTTCCTCGAAGACTGGATCTGCAACTGCCTTCCACACTCCGTTTGCAATTGCTGTTCAATATAATGTGACAAATACAGAAGAAAAAAGCATTTAACCAAGCAAAAAACCAGAGTTGGTAAGGAGCACAATCTGTTCACCTTCCCTTAATAAAGAATGCTGGATAAGAGGGCAACACAGTCTGAACTACCTTAAAACTTATCGACAAAGTCTACGTTGGGAAAAGATAGAAATTCTTTAAAGCAGGGGAAGGTTTCTCCAAGTATTTTTCAGGAAACTGGATAGTCTTATACAGAGCTAATAAATTACACCTTCATGATGAAAATGAATATTTAACCAAAAAACAAGAAGTTTGAAATTACAACTTTTACTACAGCTATATGTAATTTACTGCATTCTTCAATGGTTGTTATATAATAATTTCTATAAGTATATGTAACCATCACAATAATTACACTCATAATTATTATTCTTCTATGATAAACATAAATATAAAGTAGAGATCAAATTTGACCTTTTTTTTGACAAACACTCAATGATATCATAGAAGTTTTGTAATACATTGTACATGTATATACTTTCCCATGGTCTCTGCACTCTGTCCTTGAACAAAAGCTTTCAAACTCATCATCACTTAGAATATTTCATAACTTGCATTATTTTTATTCGGCTGATTCATAAATTTTTATGTTTTGATTTGTCTTAAAGTGGCCTACAAGGAACAAAACAATTAATTGGTAATTAAAAAGATTATTTAAGTTACAATTAAGAGTATTCTGTGACAGCCACTTACACGAGACTCCTTGACAAGACTTCTTCTCCGGAGTTGTCATTTCTGGTTCCTATTGAGAAAAACTTGACAAAAAAGCAGGGGAAGGAAACACTGTGACTGATTCAACAGATAGACTGAGATAAGATTCCCTCCTTTCTATGATAATTAAGGACTTCCCCTTGTTTGCTTGGGTTATTGAGGTTGATGTGCACTGCTTTTAAGTAGCAGTAAAAGACGTGATAATAGAGATTAAATTTCATAAGAGAAGTTGTTGAATTGATCAAAAACAAAAATTCTAGGAACATTTGAATTGTAGATTGCTAATTAATTGCATAGAATTGTGTTGAAGTACATGTTTTTGACCAGTTGAACTGTTTTTAGTGACACCAGCGATAAAATATAAGACAAATTACGTGGTAAATGTTTGTGATTAGATCAGATATGGGTTAATAGCTGAAAAGATATTGGATTTTCCAGTTGAAATTTCAGTAAAGTCAAAGAAAAATCTACAAGGGTCAATTTGCACTTATTGTTTTGTCATTAAACTCAATAAATGTTTTAGGGGAAATATGGGAATAAGCAAAATAGTAATATTTATCTGTTTAATAAAAAAAGTATATATGTTTTTAAGGAGATAAATGTCAAGTTGTATTTGAAGATCAACAGACAACACTGGTCCAAAGAGAAAGTAGAAACATGGAAACAAAATCCTAAAAAACTAAATTTAGTATCAATACTCAGGTTCTCTGGTAATCTTGGTCACTGGTACCTGTTGGCATTGCCCATATATGATGGTCTGGATGGGTGTCCTTTAATTGTGTATTCTTTAATTTTTTAAGCCATTTTTCTTTTTTTTTTATAAATTTTGCTCATTATTCTCCATTCTTTATATCTTAGCACCCCAATATTTTCTATTCTTCATTTTTTTGGCCCATTTTTTCTGTAATATTGACCAATTATTCTCTTTTCTGTAAACCCCGTCCAATGCCTTATATCTGTTAAAATCTTAGATTAAGCATCATACAATACTGGGGATTCATTTATTTTCAAGGATACCAATTTTGGTGGATTAATGGAAAACCTACCTTTTACTGGATTTTTGATTTTGTGGGTTTGCCAAAGTCTATATATAATCCTCTAGAAAATGTGTGCTTAGTTGAACAATTAAATTTGTGCATAACCAATACCCACGAAAATTGGTATTCCATGAACCGGGATACATGGTACTTTAAGAATAAGTCGATTCCAATTTCTCTTGATTTGTTACCCAACATCCTTCTCACTTGAAGATTTGTCACCTTTTTGCACCAGATTAAAAGATTATGCAAATTGGATCAAGTTATTTTAGTTGTCACAGGAAGAGCCCTTTCAGGAAGTTTTTCTGATCAAAGGATAAAGAGATTTTTCTAGTCATTCTATGCTACTGTCATCACTAATTATCATCATCAAAAGATAAATTAACCATCTAGAACCTTCATAAGAAAAGTTCAAGCATCTTTGACCTTCAAACGATAAATTTTGCTTACGCCTTTATAAGATTTTCCTTGTTTGCAGTTGACCTTGACCTAGGGTGTAGAACCAATAAATTTTGAATAATTCTTAGCAATGTTGGTCATACTAGGAAGCACTTGTCCTGTTTTTCAAAGTAATTGACCTGTTACTGGTGAAGGTGAAAATTCTTGTAGGTATCTTGACCTTGACTAGGAAGTTTATTCAAAGAAATAACCCCCAAAAAACAACCATATATTTTTATATTGACAAGTTTTCAGTTGTTTCCTTAGATGAGTTTTTTCAATCTCAAGTTAGGTTACCAGTGAAATACTTTATCCTGGTTTGGTTGAAATTATGAATCAAAGATGTGGGAAATATGTCAATGAAAAGCAAACCAACAACAAAAATAACCAAATGACATCTGCTTTCTTGTTTGTAGAAATTTTCTTTTGAATAAAATTTTCTTTTTACCTTCATCTTGGACTATTACACTTACATAATATAATATATGAGTCCTAGCTTTGATTGAAATTTAGAAAAAATGTTACTGTTATAAGAAATATGAAAATAGCTATGGAAGGCCTTTTCAGCCACATTCAAAAGTTTTCCTTGTTATATAATTGACCTTGACCTTCAAGAATAGGACCATCCAATATAACATTGTCCAAAAGGAAGTATTTTTATCGCACACACTTAAAGTCAGACACTTAATTTGATAGCTTTTGTTTTTTGGTGAAATAGGGAATTTTATGGCATATAATATTTACCACTTCCTGAACAATCGTGCAGTTGATTTTTATGCAAGGACAAAAGTGTGTAGTTTTTTTTTCTTCAATATTGTAAAGATATATTAGTAATGTGGTGATTTCGTCTTATTTCCAAATTGATCATTATTGGTGTAAGAGAAATCATATTTCAAATAATAAATTATTTTTCTATTTCCTTGTAATCATTGTTGAGTTCAGCTTAATTTGCATTTAATATAAATTTTGCAATATAATGCATCCTATTTTAAATTTGACTTTGTTATTTAATCATGACCAATTCATAGAGGTGATTTGTACTTTTCGCTATGTGCTTTTTCACCCGTAGCAGTTTACAGAGTCTTTAAAATTGTTTTTTTAAAAGAGTATTACATAAATTGTCAAGAAAGGCATTATAAAAGTATATATTTTACTCATCGCGTTGGTTAGGATAAGGGAATAGATGACCTTACAACAGCGAACACAAAAATTATTGTTTGCTAAAAATTTGTCCTTTGGAGTGCAGAAACAGTATACCCTACACTCGTTGTTTAGCATTGGTTCATTCTGTCAATTGTAGCTGTATTATAATAGAGTTTAATATAACCTGGATCAATAGCAAACAGGGGTGAGGGCAAGGTGGCATTAGCCCCACTGTCAAAGATAAGAGGGGGAAATATAATTCTTATTATGAAATATCCATATAAATATTTTCAATTTTTTTTTTGAATACTGAAAAAAATGTATTTTTTGTCTTTTTTATTTAAAAATTATGTTCTACACCTAAGAGCAGCAATTCAGATCACTACACTCTGTACAATTTTTTGTTAATGATTTTTGTTTACTTTGATTTCTCTCTACATATGTTTACACTAGTACTGCAGCTCAGGTGAAATTCTGACGTTTCCACTTGTCGACTGTGTGTCGGGGAAAGAGTCGACAACATTTTCAGGCATCTACTTTTCTAACCCTATGATGAGAACATTTGCATCTAGTATACCAATGCTTCTATTTGCCACATTCATATATTTTCTTCCCATTGTTACACATGAAGAAAAAATATAAAAAATGTTTGCAACTACAAATCTAATGTTTTTTTTTATATTTGTAAGCTATTTCATGTGTCACATTTTAAACTTATCTATTTTATGTTAGCCAGGTACATAAATGTTCTCAACAGTGATGCATTATATGTACTAATGCTAAAAAATGTATCTTATTCATGATGTTGATGCCCCTGCCACAGTAGGGGGGGCATTAAGTGTTAACCCTACGTACGTCCTGAAATTGGTTTCCGTTCTCTAACTTTAGTTTGCCTGAACCAAATGTTATGAAACTTATACTTTATGATTATTACCACAAAACACAGATCAAGGATGAATTTGGGTGGCATCACTTCTATTGTTCTAGAGTTATGCCCCTTAACAAATGGAAAAATTGCTGAATTTTTTGTTTCCATTCTCTAACTTAAGTTTGCCTCAACCAAATGTTATGAATCTTATACACAGTGCTTATTACCTATAGACACATTCTCTATTTATTTTAAAAGTTGTTGCCCTTTCCCAAAGGTATCTTTAACTTCAAATTCATTCATATTTTTTCAATATTTAGCCATTAATTAATTTTTGAGGGAAGGTTAACAATATTTATGTAGGAAATTAAAATTTTTAGAAAAAATAAAACTCCAAAATTGTTACAATTATGATATGTGTAAATTAATGGCTCAACAGAACTACCATTAAACAGAACTTGAATAACAAAAAAAGCAAAGATTGAATGAGATGGAACTTGCAATTAAATGAACAAAGAAGATTTTACACAACTGCCTGCCAATATTTGACACAATAAATTTCATGTAAATAAGGCATGTTACAGTTTCTTGTCAGCATTATTAGGAAAATTGACACATAAAAGGACCCAAAACTTTTACAGAATACAAAACAAAATTAGGTTATTGTTCAATTACATATAAATTTACTACATGCAAATGTAAATTAAGCCTGCAGTATTTGTTAATTAGGGAACTTAGTCAAATTTATTCTTTGCATGAACTTGAATCCCTGATCTCCTTCACTAAAATCTTTTCTGTTTTGTTAACAAATTTGATATTATTCCCTTTAATGAAATTTCCCTATTATATTCTTTATTGAAATACAAAAAAAACCTGATGTTTTTGCAAATGTTTCTTGGTATACTTTTGATTTTTTTCTTTTCTCTACGTTTTTAATTATTCTCATGTTGTTGAAGTTTAAACGTGTAACGAACAGAAATGTCAAGACCTCTTCTTTTTCAATTAATTGAATTCAAAGCTTAACTTTTTTGTAAATTTCAAATGAATTGTGATTGTTAGAAGGTGCTATTTCCGAGATTTTTCAACAATTAATTGACTTTGCATGTCACGTAAAATCTCCGTCCCGTAATTAAAATCGGGATCATTGCTAGTTGATTGAGTAATTGTATTACTATTGTTAGCGCGAGTGCATGCAATAACTATAGTAATTTATCTTAAAAAGCACATTCTCCTATGTATTGTTTGGTTAGATGCGTGGATTTGAAGAGAATTAAATCGGCTATCAATGCCAGATACTTTCACTAAGCTTTGTTAACAACTTATTTTAGAAATTCTAATTTTTCTTTACTTTTTACAAGTGGGAAGAGTAAATTAGACAGCTCTTTTAGATTTGTGATCTAGTGTTGATTATGTCATGAATAATATGTTTGTTTAGATGTTCGACTTGATATGATGATTTATTTTTTTGCCAATTTCAATTTAATAGCTTCTTTATTTATTGGTATATATTCATGATAATGTAGACTCTTTATTGGGTCTTTTATTTTGGGATTAAAAAGGGCAATGGTAGATAATATTTAAGTGCTGGATCATTTAAACAAATATGTCCCACAGGGAAGGTACTTGAAAATCTCATTATGCACAAAAAAAATAAATGATTATTATCGATCGACAATTGACAACCCTTTTTTTAAAGTCACTGAACCCAAATGTTTGATCGGGGTATAAAAATGCTGTGGTCTTCTCCCCTCCAATCTTGAAGTAAAACACATTGCTAAGTGTGGGGAGGGGAGGGGGCTTGGATAGCAAAAATATTGTCTTAGTGTAATTAAAATAAGGAATTTCTTTCTTTTTTTATTGTTTTTTTAGGAAGAACTCTTGTGATGAGTAAAGAAAATTCAAGTTTGGAGAAATACCTGCAAAAACACAAGAAATCTGCTGGTTAAACAATATTTTATAGGTTAGATCTGTAAATATCCAGTTGGCATTTAGTTGTTCTAAACATCTCAAGAAAATACTCATCAAAATGGTCCTAGTTGACCGCATTATGGCAACACCTCCTGAAACTAGCAACTGACTTCTTCTCTGCTCTCCTGGCACATAGAAACAATTTATACTATTACTGGTAGTTGGCATTTCTCGTTCTTCTTTCCATCCATGTGGTGTTCATATGTACAGTTTCAGGAAAAATTGTCATTTATTAAAACCCCTTTACAAGTCGGATCCTCAATTATCCTAAAAGTGTCCAGTTTGAGACATACCGTATGTTACTGATGGTCAACCAACATGTCCAGTGGAAAATATTTCATGCATATTCAGGACCAGAACATATTTATGATTAATACAATAGGAAGGTTCTGCAATTCACGTCTGTAGGAACGGAGTGGAGTGCAGGAAATATGGACTGACTCAGGAAAAATAGGGAATGTTGGATTAGGAAGAGATTTTGTGTTGACCACTCAGTGAGTTGTTTAGAGAGTTCTTCAACATGAGAAGAGGTTGGCATAAAAATTATAATATAGGAGTTAACCATATGGTTTAAACACTTGTCAATTGTTCACCTTGTATCTTTTTTTTTGTTTGGTTTGTTGAGTTGCTGTCTCAATGACTTATACCCCACATTGTCCTGAACATGCATGAAATAGCTGCCACTGGACGTTTAACAACCAACAATCAATATACTCCACATCTCTCATGACAAAACATATCAACCTAAAAACTCAATATGGCCAGACTGTAACTTGAAGAAGAAAAAATTCAAAAATCAATTTAAAAATCTAACATGCAGACACTTTACAATAAATAACATGCAATAGAAAGGATATACAAATTTGTCTATTATGATGGTTGATTGTTAAAGAAATTGTAATGCATGACAAATACGAGGACATAAAGATTAGGAAATTACTAGTTGTTTAATAATAAGTTTTACTGAAGTATTTGACAAACATATATAAATCTTCAGGAGACTATTATTAAGGTGTGAAAAAAGATTTTGGTGGTCTTTATATTTTATAGACCTTTATCATATACCCCACGCTATGAAGTATGGTTGGGGATGGGGGGGTATATAGGTTTTTACCAGTCCGTCACCCTGTCAGTCCCACAGTCATTTTTGTTTGCAGATTTCTACTCTAATACTTTATACCGGTTTGCAACTTTACTTGGATATTTGTTCATATATAATGAGAGGAAGATCAACATGTAAAGGCCATAGTTACTAAAAATAGACCAAAAATGCTGAAAAGAGGTTTTCAGATGCTAAATCAAATACTATATATGGATTGCAACCTTACTTGGATATATGGTCCTATTCAATTAAGATGGTGGATTTCCTTCAAAATTGATTTCTGAATGAGTTGAATCTTTGTTTTAAAGCAAAAGAGACCCAAGTAACATATTTGAAAGATTAACTGTTAGAACTAGACTGACAGATATTCGAGTCTTGAGTGGAATGTTGGAATTATGATTCAGAAAGTGTTTTTACTATCTAACATTCATAGAGAACAAACAACATTCAATATATATATACACAGTTCATTGTACATGTACATCTGAATTTTTATTCCCCCACTGTAGGCAACAAGACATAAAGTGTTACCATTGACCGTCCTTCTGTCCTTCCATCCGCCCAATTTCCGTTTCCACACTTTAACTTAAGTTTGCCTCATGCAAATTTTATAAAACTCATACACAATGCTAATAACAAAAACTAGTAGATAGAGTTCAAATTTGGGCAGTAAGTCACTTACCGTTCTAGAGTTATTCCCATTTTTAACTTGGAAAATTGCAAATCTTGAGCAGGGGCATGTGTGTCCTCAGAAACTTTCTTCTTTTATTTTCTATTTAATTATTTATAGTTGTTTCGCTATAAAGAGATATCGCAAAAAGGAGAGCTGGAGCGACAAAGAGATTTTTAAATGATTAATATATTTATGCATATCTTTGTAAACAATAGACTGTGTTATATTTCTTAAAACCCTGTGACCCCTTGGGCAGGTGGTGCTAAAAAAGTGATGTAAAACCCTGACTTGGACAAAAAATAAAAAAAAGAAAATTTATCGACACAAGCATTTCAATGCCCCCGCCGTCACGGGTGGGAGTATTAAGTGTTACCCTTGTCCATCAGTACATATGTACTGAAATTGGTTTCTGTTCTCTAACTTTAGTTTGCCTCAACCAAATGTTATAAAACTTGGTTTTAACAATGCTTATTACCATAAAACACAGATCAAGTTCCAATTTGGGTGGCGTCACTTTTGTTGTCTCGCCTTGACGTAGTCAAAAAGCGAGACATAGGTATGCTGTTTCCGGCGGTGGTGGCTTCAACAATGTATTAGTTTGTGATTAGGTCTAGTTCATGGTGAACCACTAGTGGTAGGTCAATGATATTTGGTATGCAGTTGTATTAGCATTGGCACATCTCATTACCGTTGAGATTATGTGGCCCCACCCCCTCAGTCAAGGTCTATTGACTTTGAAACTTTGCTTATATATAAAAAAGAAGATGTGGTATGATTGCCAATGAGACAACTCCCCACAAGAGACCAAATGACACAGAAAATAACAACTATAGGTCACCGTACGGCCTTCAACAATGAGCAAAGCCCATACCGCACAGTCAGCTATAAAAGGTCCCGAATCGACAATGTAAAACAATTCAAACGAGAAAACTAACGGCCTAATTTATGTACAAAAAATGAACATATAACAAATATGTAACACATAAACATGTTTTAGTTTACATGTATTAGTTTGTGATTAGGTCAGTTTATGGGGAACAACTAGTGGTAGGTCAATGATATTTGGTATGCAGTTGTATAAGTATTAGCACATCTCATTTTCATGGAGAATATATGGTCCTTACCCCTCAGTCATGGTCTAATGACTTTTAAACTTTTGCTTTGTTTACATGTATAAGTTTGTGATTAGGTCAGTATAAGATGAACCACTAATGTTAAGTCAATGATATTCGGTATGCAATTTCCATGGAGATTATATAACCCCACCCCCTAATTATGGTTCATTGACTTTGAAACTTTTAAATAGTTTACAAGTTAATGTTTGTGTTTAGGTTTGTTTAAAGTGTCGACTTGTGAAAAGTCGATGGTATTTGGTTTGCAGTTGTATTAGCATTGGCACATCTCATTTCCATGGAGATTGTTTAGCCCTGTACCTTCAGTCATGGTTCATTGACTTTGAATATTTGCATAACTTACATGTTAAAATATTGCTATCTTAATTTCAACATTTGCATTATCAAAATAAGAAATAGGCCAGACATATCTCTGTGTTAACAGTTTATTGTTCTTGAGTTCTGCCCCTTAATAACGTTACATGCAAGCGGAGGCATCATCTGTGTCCCATTGACACATTCTCCATTTATTTCTTATTTTTAGAGATGAAAAAATCATAGAGAAGTAAAGATTTGAAAAGAGATTGAATGGATGGAGAAGAAAGACAAGACAAAATGAAAAGAGAATTGAAGGTAACAATGCTGTATTCATCCACTTTGTTTAATTAATAAGTTCTTCCTTTGATTAGCTGATTATAAACATTGAAATGCATTTTTATCATTTCTTGTATATATCTGTTTGAACGAATGATTGATTGATTAAATGATTGATTGATTGATTGATTGATTTATATGGCTGTGTATATATGTAGCATGAACATGTTATTTTATGTAATAAAAGTTTTTTTGGCAAAAAGCAATAAGAAATGACACAAGAGCATTCTGTGTTTTGCATTTTGGAAGAGACCTAATAAACTTGCTGTAAAAGTACCAAATGTGTCTCATATTTTGGAATCTTGAGATGTCAATGTGCTTAGGCCTTTTCCAGAAAAAATACCTGTTGGGGTTGGACTGCTAAGAGCTCCATTCTTATTTGGGTGTACCACCAATTCTTATAAATATTAAATGCTACTCTTCAAGAACACTTTGAAGTTTCAGAGAGCGTGGGGGAGGAAAGTTGTTATCTTAAAATGCAAATGTTAAAGGTACTCCATTTGTTTAAGAAATAATGGATACAGAATGAACTTTGTCCTATTCTTCAGTAGACGAAATTTATATTTATACTTCTTTTTAAATACAACCCTTAGTATCTTATTATACCAAATTTTATGAAGCAAAAACATAAAAGATGAAATCAAAATAATATTCAGTTCCATTCTTTATGTTTATCCAACATCCTTTTATTAATCCTTTCTATTGAAGCATAATACAGTTTTAAAACATTTTAATTTTCAATTTTGCTGTTATCCCACTGTGAAGTTACTCATGATCAAAATTACGATAAATAGATTCACCCACCGACTTGATAATAAATTCATATTTTATTAACTAAAGTTAAATGAAATGTTTTCCACTGATTTCCACTCTTTGTACCTAATTCTATAGTTAGTCCCGTTGTTTTCACAAATACATGTAACTGTGCTTAATAACATCCGACCTGAACTGAATACAAATGGTCATTTCAAATCTCCGTTCTTTGCCATTGATTAAATTTTATTTTGAGTATCATACTTTGAAGTTTAAAACTATCAATCACGGATATTATTTCTTCAAATTGTATTTTAGCTATTATTAAGAAATGAATTGTCATAACTCATTGTATGCCTCAAATGTCGTGAACAGTGAACCAAAATTTTTCTATTTCATCAAGAGAATAGACGAAACATTAAATAATCGTAACGAGGGTTTCTTTTTCTCACTTCTTTGATTCTGTTCTGACCTATTGTTTGTTGATCCAAATAAGTTTTGTTCTCCTTACGTTTAGCAAAAATACTTTGTTCTTTTGAAAAAAGAATATTTCACAAAGTTAATAGGTTCTGTCGGAACAAACGTGTTTTGATGTATTAATCTATGTTTAGTTTAATGTGCATTAAACTTTATTTGTGTGGCGTGCTTACATCTTTGTATTATGATTTATTGTGCAATCGCCAAGTGCGGGGACAATAATACACAAAAATCGGTCTTTTATTGTGGTGTACTTTATTTAACATTACATCACTGCCCCTTTTCCACTTAACATTTTAAAATGTACTGGAGTAAAATGTTTCATCAGTGCAAAAAAAAAAATTTTTAAATTGACAAGTAAAAATTAAAAATAAATATTTGATTTATAATCTTTTATTAGTTGCTTTGAAATATCAAGTTTAGATAACAGATTTCTTAGAGGAAGTGGGATGTTTTGTTTTTCTTCTCTAAAAAATATCTAATTAATTTGAATTCAATCCATATGTTATCAAAATTACATTGAAAGATTCCATCAATTACCTGCCTTAAATTGTCAAAGAAGTCTAACTTTTCAGGGCAAGTGGATTTTATTTTATTTTTTGTTCTATCAGTCTGTTGATTAAACTCTAATGATAAGATTAACATCCTGAAGTCATGCTTTCAAATATGCTGAAAAAGGGGGGAAACTGTGTCAAAGTGAGCCTACCAAAACTTACATTTGTTTAAAAAATGATTGATATCTTGAAGTCAAACTTTCAAATATGTAGAAAAGGGGGAGCACAGTTGACTGTGTCATCATGAGCCTAGCAAAACTTTTACATTTGTGTAAAAGAATAAGTTTATTTTTTAATAGTTTGGACGAAACTTGTTTTTCTGTAAAAACAATTAATTTGAGGATATATTTTTTTACAGTTGTTATGACTTGTATCAATATTTGGCATTATTTGCAATATTTTAACATGGATTTGATCTATGAAAGAAAAATAATCAAAAATTTGATTAGTTGTATTTCATTATCATATTTTTGAATCAAACTAAGAAGAAAAAAAATCGGTGATTAAATAAACTGGCATTGTATATTTTTATAAGAATAGTAGTCAAGAATGTTGGCATTTGACACAATCTTTAACAAGCAAAGCATCTTGTGTGTTTTTGATATTGTTCAATAATATTAGCTTGTTTTGGCCTTCAAATATCGTGTCCTGTCAATTCATTATCTCCCTTGTCAGATCTTGATGCATAATCAAGGGAGATAAGTGAGATAATAATGATAAGCCTGTTTACTTTATAAACTAGAAATCGGTTGTAGTATTGCACAATAACATCTATCTTTATATTGTAAGAAGGTTGAATTTCTAATTGAGCACCTGATATATTTAGTTTAGTTGTAGCTTTAATAAGAAAATAAAAAAAACTACCGGTTCTTATTTTTTTGCATTTCAAGATATCTTTATTTTAAGCTCATATGGTTCAAAGGTCAGGGAGGGTAATGTCATCTCTTTGCATCTGTTTTCCTTCTGTTAACTTTTGCATTTTTATCTTCTTTGAACCTACACAATTTCACCTTTTTCTCTAAAAATTCAGGGACTATATGAACCGAGCTTACCAGAAATAATGTATAGATGGTCTTTTATTAAAAATTTTCGTTAATCCAAATCATACAAAAGACTTGACAAATGTTTAAAACAATTCAAACAAGAAAACAAGTATGCTTTGACCAAACTGCAACAAACTTTACAGTTTACACTGTTTTGTGGATTGGTAACTGTAGGTTCATGTTCTAGAGTTATGGGACTTTTAACAGTCATATTTATTGACCTTAGGATACCCTAATGTAAATTTTTCTACAGGGCCATTTTACTGACTTCTGATTAAAAACCTTCTAAATGTTTAATTTCATTCTTTCAACAATTTCCATATGCAAAAGATAATTGTATTATGCACTCCAGGCACAGCTCTTTAATGAAATTTCAAGTCAAAGTAGTTCATCTACTGTATCACTAGCCTTTTGAATACTGAGATTGTGAGTTTGAACCCTGTTTGACTCCAATTTTAATTGACTCAGATTGTCTGTTTACATTCTGAAGGTTGGTGGTTCTCTCCAGCAACTCTGGCTTCCTCCAAACAATCAAAACTGGCCAATAACTGACCTCCACGATATAGCCAATAAATGACCTCCACGATATAGCCAATAACTGACCTCCACGATATAGCCAATAACTGACCTCCACAATATAGCCAATAACTGACCTCCACGATATAGCCAATAACTGACCTCCACGATATAGCCAATAACTGACCTCCACGATATAGCCAATAAAGCTGAAAGTGGTGTTCAATACCAACAGTTTTAAAAGATTTCACTTGAACAGGACCACCAGAAACAATTCTTGATTCTTAGTTGTCTGTCTTTAAATTCTTCTCTGAATCTCCAGACCAAATCTTCCTAACTTTAGGAATTATGATTGAGAGACCGTCTAAAATCATCTTCATTTTGAATTTATTGTCATGGCTTCCCTTCATTTTACTGAAAGGTTTTAAGTTCCTATATACTGTAAATTCAGAAATTATTGCGATGTTTTTATTATTGTGAAAAATTCGACAGGGTTATAATCGCAATAGTTTCAACTCGCATTTTGAATTTTTTTAAAGGAATTAAATAGCATTTTTCTCAATATCGCAAAAAATTAAAATCGCATTTTAGTCTAAAATGACAAAATCGCAATAATAAATGCACATAATAATTTCTGAATTTACAGTAATTAAATGTGGTAAACAACAAATTTGGATAAAAACTAGAACAATGTCAATTTTTTAAAACTATTATCACAATTTTTTAGCAAACAATTATTTTTAGATATCTTATTTTCTTTCAAAGCTTACCTTCCTTGCCCCTAGGTTCTACAATTGTTGTATTTCTAATGGTTAATTATGAAAGATAACAAACAACGTATAGTTTTATGCATGTATATATTTTATGAACTTAAATTTATTTGTAGGGAGAGACATGAGCACAGGAAACAAAATGGGATCGTAGGTAATAAACAAATGAATTTAATGATCTGATTACAAAATGATTTGAATAGAAAGTAATGCATAAAATACAAAAAATTGCAATACATATTCTAAAAATTCCTGATCGATAAGAGGCTGCACTCTTAACAAAAACTTACTGAAAGTGGCTTTATCCATCAATGAGGGATATACCAGATTTTATGCATTTGAGGCACTTTCAGATTTCCTACATCAGGATAAACCAGTCATTGTTAATATATATGAAATATTTACCACTGGATGTAAAACAAGCAACAATTAGTCAAGGAAAGGACCAGCGCCAAAAGTTTAAAAGCAAAGATTTATCACCAAAACTTTAACCAAAGGGGATTATAAAAGAATTTATTATATACTTAGTAGTAAATACATGTAAATTGTATGTGTAATACGAGCAATGGTGCTGTATCAGCCAACCATGATGATATCGATATCAGTTACGGTTGCAAAGGCTTTATCACACCCTTAATCTGAATCACGTCATGTCATCGACATCAGTCACCGTTGCAAAGGCTTTATTAAACCCCTTATCTGTATGAAGTCACGTCACATGAAAAAAACATCTACTTGAGATATATAATAAAGTGTATATGATATGGTTTTTTCGATATCACTCACCGTATCAACCCTCAACCAATATAATCCCTAGAGCAGAGCTCTTGGGATTATATTGGTGTCTCGGGTTGATACGGATGTGATATTGAAAAAGCCATATAATATTCTCTATATAGAAAATACCTAAGGTCATCTTTATGGGAGGAAGTTGTTGATTGTTACTTTTTTTATAAATCTATTTTTTTAGCTCACCTTGCCCAAAGGGCCAAGTGAGCTATTCTCATCACTTGGCGTCCGTCGTCCGTAGCCGTCATCGTCCGTTGTCGTCGTCATCGTTAACTTTTTACATTTTGAACTTCTTCTAGAGAACCACTGAATGGAATGGAACCAAACATGGCATGAATGTTCCTTATGAGGTGTTGTTACTCTGAAGCCAATCCATCATCCAATATGGCCGCCAGCAGGGGACTTAGTTTAACATGTGACCCTATGGGAAATACATACAAATATCTTCTTTTAGAAAACCACTGAATGGAATGAAACCAAACATGGCATGAATGTTCCTTATGAGGTGTTGACCAAGTGTTGTTACTTTGAAGCCGATTGATCATCCAAGATGGCCGCCATCAGGGGACTTAGTTTAACATAGGACCCTATGGGAAATACATACAAATGTCTTCTTTTAGAGAACCACTGATTAGAATGAAACCAAACATGGCAAGAATGTTCCTTATGAGGTGCTGACCAAGTGATTATACTTTGAAGCCGATCCATCATCCAAGATGGCTGCCAGTGGGGAACTTTGTTTAACATAGGACCCTATGGGAAATACATACAAATGTCTTCTTTTAGGTAACCACTGAATGGAATGAAACTAAACATGGCATGAATGTTCCTTATGAGGTGCTGACCAAGTGTTGTTACTTTGAAGCCAATCCATCATCCAAGATGGCCACCAGCGGGGGACTTAGTTTAACATAGGACCCTATGGGAAATACATTCAAATGTCTTCTTTTAGAGAACCACTGATTGGAATGGAATCAAACATGGCATGAATGTTCCTTATGAGGTGCTGACCAAGTGTTGTAACTTTGAAGCTGATCCATCATCATAGATGGCCGTCAGCGGGGGGACTTCATTTAACATAGGACCCTATTGACAATACATTCAAATGTCTTCTCTTTTAGAAAACCACTGAATGGAATGGAACCAAACTTGGCACGAATGTTCCTTATGAGGTGCTGACCAAGTGTTGTTACTCTGAAGCACCTCCATCATCAAAGATGGCCGCCAGCGGGGGACTTCATTTAACATAGGACCCTAAGGGAAATACATTCAAATGTCTTCTTTTAGAGAACCACTGAATGGAATGAAACCAAACATGGCATAAATGTTCCTTATGAGGTGCTGATGAAGTGTTGCTACTTTTTTTGCTGATTTACTGTTCAAAATGGCGACCAGGATTTTTTATTAAATTACGGGGCCAATATTAAACCAAATTTGGCCTCAATCAATATTTGGGTATCTGTTATGATTTTTATCTATTTTTACATGATTTCCAAAACCAAAGTAGAGTCAGGTGAGCGACACAGGCTCATGAGAGCCTCTAGTTTTAGGAGGAGTCTGGTGATGGTTGTTGGTAAGGTCAGTTGTATTGTCAAATATTGTGGTCTTTTTTTATTATATTTTTAATGCATTATTTGTTATTCAATATCAGTGACTTTGAGATGAAGAACAGCAATATTGACACCATTGAAATCAAGATTAAATAAACTTCACATGGCTACATTTATACCTCGTTGAAAAATTGGTATTTTATAATGAATATTCATTATGTTATTATATAAGGTTTTGTGAAATTATTCTTAACTTGATCAGTTAACTGTAATAAAGTGTATACGAATTCATTAACATTATAATTTTACTGGAGAAAGATTGATGGCTTCTTCCCTTTATTATATTATAATATGAAAAAAGTTTCAAATTTTTAAATTGTTTGGACTTGATGTTACAAAATTCATAGATTGTAAATTGTTATCACCAATTTAAACCTCAATAATATGAAAGAATTAGTTTTAGATATTGTTAAAAATCTCTTTTATCTTTCAAGAGAAAAGTTTTATCTTCAAAGAGCCAAATCTTATGCAGACTTTTATGTCAAATGTCTGTCTCTATGTGTTTTTAACTTATTCTTCAACAATAGGAAAACTCTTTTAATCTGTAATAAAAATCTTTAAAATTAGAGAAGTTTCCTGCAATTTTTTTTGTTGAAATTGCAAATTTCATAATAAAGATTTAAATCTTAAAAGTACAAATCATTGGCAAAATGATATATATATATAAAAAAGTGGAAAATTTTGTTTATTCATTTGTTCAAAAATTGTTGTGTTCATAATTAATGCAATTCACATTATCAAAAACAAAATTGCTGACGACAAACAATTTAAGAAAATAAGATATTTAATCAAATTGGATCATTATCATATAAACTAACAATATCCTAAGACGTAAAATAGAATTAAAATTCTTCAGAATTATTTCAAATTATTAAATTGAGCAAATTTGTAGACAAGCCTATCTTAATCTCTTCGACCATTTTCGACAATCACTGACATTGTATGTCAAAAATCACAATCCAACTAACAACAAAAGATTCCAGTGTCTCATGGAGTCCTTCGACAAAGAACTAAAGACTATAAAATAATGATCGAAATAGTTACAATTTCACCTTGTTTAAGATAAATCTATACAAAAGATTGGAGGTTCAATGTCATATTTTAAATTACCCCTTGTTTAAAACCAAACCTCACATGGCTGTTTGTTCAATTACATGTAAATATACGCATTGTCCTTTTCTTTAAATTAATCATGTAACGCAATACCGAAATCAGGACGAAAATTTAAGATGAAAACTTTAAAACTGACACTACAAAGATTTAATGTCATTATATAGTTATTGGCAAGGGTTTGATGATATCTCTGAGTGTTGTTAGATCGACTCCAGCCTTGGAGCCACTCCATGACCGTGCATATGTATCGTAGGTGTTAAAAAAATGTCACGCCAGGAAAAGTCTAAAATTAAATCTGAAAGTAATCTATACATCAAAGGTTATCTTTTAACACAATGTGTATTGTGTCGAAATGTTGATCTATCTATACAAAAAATAGACTATGTCAACACGGGGTAACTGATCTCTACATTAAACATCTTAGATAAATACACGGCACAAAGGAATCCATAACAGTGCTGTGTCCTTACGATGTTTTATGTCTTGTAATTTGATATTAAATTAATCTTTTAATTTTTCCTTTTAATTAAGACAAATTTTATTTTTTGGACAAACGGAAGATGGTACAGGGTCTGTGAGATTGAATGGTATTGTCATGAAGAGGGATATTAATATGTCTTATATGTGACAATTTTTGGTCTTCAATAAAAAAGAAAGTTGTTCAAGATTTCAAATTAAGAGCCCCTGCTTTGATAGTAGTATCATATCTGAACAGTTGTCAATGTCTTTTGTGTATATTATTTCCCATTAATTGATTAATTATTGTCAGGTACACTTAACAGAATTTTAAATGTTCATTTCATGTGAAGAAAATGATTATCAAGTTTGGTTATGGTATACAATCATTCTGTATGAAAAAGACGATGAATTATTTTTATGTTTTATTTTCAGTTCCATCGAATATAAAAGCAAATGATTTTAATGCTCTTTTATGTAGATAATGATGTTCTGAACACGATAATTACCCATAAAAAGATTTTTGAGTGCAAATACACTTGGGTGTTTGTTTATCAGATTGCATAATGTGATGTATAAGAGTTTCTATAGATATTAATTAGTAAGATTCGCTGTACTGATCTACCCACTTGCAATACTTTTTACTCTGAACAATAAAAGATCAATTTTTAACTTTCATACCACAAGTCGCATAATCAAAGTCAAATACATTAATATCAGTCAGTGAGGGATGCAAAAAAGGGGGGGGGGGGGGTTGTAAATTATTATTACTGTTACAGAAACTTATGTTCCTATTCCTGTAACCCTTGTCCCCACAATGACAGTTATTGATATCATGCTGTGTAAGGAATTTATATTTCCAATAAATTTATTTACTAAAATTTGGCAATATAGAATATTGTTTCATAAATTTCATTTTACCCTCCCAAGGTATGATTATGAACAATATATAGATGTAAAATGAAAAAATATAAAAAAAAAAATGTCTATTTTACATAGCAAAAGTTAAAAGAAATAACCGAGATTGGAAATAAATGTTGGAACATGTTTAAACAAATTTATGGGTTTTTTTCTTTGTTCCATATGTTTAACCTCCATCTAAATATTTAAAAAAAAAAAAAGCAGATTTTTTTTTGTCCTATGAATGATAATAAGAACTGAGAAAGTTGTGAACTTAAAGATTCATTTTCTAGTGAATTGAAATATTTGATCATTAACCTCCCCATAGACTTTAATTAATGAGCTCTTGACACCTTACTGATGTCTAGTATCTTACAAGTCAACACTCATGAAATGGCAATAAATTGTCACATCAAATATAATGCGTCTATTATCACCAAAAAAAATTCAAAAAATAAAGCAAAAATTACTTTGGAATTCTGGTGTAAAATGGCAATTAACTCCACAACAAACAAAAAAATTACTTTTCTTTCAAGCAATAAAAAACATATGTTGAAAAGGGTGGCACTTTTTCTCTCAAATCGTTTGCTTATGAGCACTTGAATGTTTTACCATTAATGTCAAGAGGTTATGTTATGCTATTTTTCCTCTCCGCTGACTCAGTACGGAGGACAGAGGCATCCTTTTCCATAAATCCTCCTTGCAGATCAAATCTTTATTGTTTCGTACCAGGAATCTTTATGTAAATCTTTTGATTTTATTCTTTTACATACAAGAGTACAAGAAACGAAATCTACATCATCCAAGCACCTGTCCCTTCTTTGAAGTTGTTGTTAATTTCAGCAAACAGTGGGTATTTCTCAATCAAATTTCAATCAGTCTTTTGTGTCGGCTTTTCAAGATCGCATTATCATAACAATCTGAAATCTCTGATCGTCAGTTTCTGCATACGGAACAACTGACAAGGAACTACTCTGCGGTCTTCATGTTTTTGATATAAACAATTAATTTTTATATTCCAGCTTTCAGATTTACAACTTTAACAGATCAAACCTTTATCAAAGAGAATTGTCATTATTAAGGAAGGAAGTTTTTTTGTCTTATCTCCATCTTTTATCTAATTTAAGAAAATTGTTTTAGCAGTAAATTAGAATGAGAAAGAAGTTGTAAATCAAATATTTGTGTTAATGTTATATTAATTTACTTTTCTATTAATAATAAAACAGCATATATATCAATTTTTCATGTATCAGCTATATTCTTGTCCAAAAAAATGATGGCATAAAATAATTGTTTTAACTTGTGGGGTATATATAAGTCTTTGAACTTGATCAGCTGTTCTTTTTTGTGACTGAAATTTTATTTGAATTTGAAAGACTTGATATCTTGTATTGTAATAAAAATCATATCTGTGTAATTCTCCGTGGAAAAGTAGGATTATGGGGTACTGATTCATGACACAAAGTCCTTAAATGCACTTGACTAAAGCCCAAAACAAAAGATCAGCACTTTTATTGCAGTCTACATTTCAAATTCACAGTTAGGCCTTCTACACAAACAAACTTTCACACCTCGTCCTAGTTCTAGACAGTCCCTGTCACCTATCTGAGTGGAATAAACCAATATAAAAATAAGAAGATGTGGTATAATTGCCAATGAGACAACTCTCCACTAGAGACCAAATGACATAGACGTTATCAACTGTAGGTCACTGTACTGCCTTCAACAATGAGCAAAATCTATACTGCATAGTCAGCAATAAAAGGCTATGAAATAACAAATGTAAAACAATTCAAACAAGAAAACTAAAGGTCTGATATATTTATGAAACAAGGAATGAAAAACAAATATACAGCAACAAACAACAACCACTGAATTACAGGATCCTGACTTGGGGCAGGCACATATAGAATGTGGAGGGGTTAAACATGTTTGCTGGTGTACCAAACCCTCCCCCTCACCTGAGACAGTGGTGTAACAGGAAAACAAGAACAAACTATAAAAAATCAGTTGAAAAATGTGTTCATTTATTAACAAGTTTGATTTTTCTTTCTTTTCATGTAGCAAGTTGGGATAGAGTTATCTCCCA
Organism: Mytilus californianus; assembly: GCF_021869535.1. Taxonomy (NCBI): domain Eukaryota; kingdom Metazoa; phylum Mollusca; class Bivalvia; order Mytilida; family Mytilidae; genus Mytilus; species Mytilus californianus. The sequence continues at coordinate 53,750,195 of NW_026262712.1, forward strand.
TGTAAGGTGTTTTCATATAGTTTATATTCCACTTATTATTATATTTAGAATGTAGATACTAGGACATTTTAAAACTTTTTTTGAAGCTGTGGACAAAATGATTTGTAATATATTTTTCATTTAATTTCAGTTTAATGAAGATCAAAATGCAAATGTCTTGTTCTGGTTCCTCCTGGAAACTACAGACTGCAAAAATCAAAAGATGACCTTCGTTGTAAGTTAAAGAAAAGGTTAATGGAGTTTGTAACTATTCTTTTTTATACTCCATTGAAATGCTTGTAAGTGACTGATTTTGGTAAGGTATTTCAATCATTAAAATTGAGAATGGAAATGGGGAATGTGTCAAAGAGACAACAACCCGACCAAAGAGCAGAAAACAGCCGAAGACCATCAATGGGTCTTCAACACAGCTAGAAAATCCTGCACCCGGAGGTGGGTTTCAGCTGGCTTCTAAATTGTCTATTTTTTCAATTTTCATTGTTTTATCATGATATTTTTTGGATGTTCTTTGACTTTTGATTTTTTATTGTCCCTTTTACTATCTTCTGCCTCTTTTTATCACTTTGTATGCAACAAATTATGCCGATAAGTCATCAAACATTTGAGGTCATTGCTCCAAACTTTCAAATTTTATGCTAATATATTGAAAATTGAAGAGGTGAAATAATTAAATTGGTTTTTAATCGCCAGCTTTAAGTTTAGAAAGATGTATAGAGGTGATTTTGTATATATAACAGAACTAAAAAAGCAGAAAAAAATCCAAAGGTCCGTGTCCTTGTTTTTGAGATACAAGCCATTGAAAATTTGGGGGAAATGATTGTCTAGATTTTTCCTACAATTAACATTGGTGCCTTTTTTCTTTCAAAAAATATGAAAAAATAACAGGGATTTTATAAGATTTAAAAATTGCTTTTTAAACAATATGTAATAAAATAATGAAAAGAGAAGTAGGGGTAAGCAGGCAAGTTTTTAAAGGTGCCACATGGATAAAACCAGAGGATTCCGAATAACAAGACTAGCTAACATCCTTAAGCTTTGCTTTATAGGGTTTCAATCTGAAATTTGGTCAAAAAAATTTGAACAAGAAAACTTTGTCAAAGTCATCTGTTGACACTAAAAGTCAAAAGTTTTTCTGTGATTTAAAAAAAAAATTTGGAAATCAATTTTTTTCCAAAGAGAGAAATGGCTCCAGCAAACTTCTTACAGACTCTTTATATTCATTTACTGTACAACTTCTTACAGACTCTATATATTCATTTACTGTACAACTTCTTACATACTATATATTCATTTACTGTACAACTTCTTACAGACTATTACTGTACAACTTCTTACAGACTATATATTCATTTACTGTACAACTTCTTACAGACTATTACTGTACAACTTCTTACAGACTCTATATATTCATTTACTGTACAACTTCTTACAGACTATATATTCATTTACTGTACAACTTCTTACAGACTATTACTGTACAACTTCTTACAGGCTATATATTCATTTACTGTACAACTTCTTACAGACTATATATTCATTTACTGTACAACTTCTTACAGACTATATATTCATTTACTGTACAACTTCTTACAGACTATATATTCATTTACTGTACAACTTCTTACAGACTCTATATATTCATTTACTGTTCAACTTCTTACAGACTCTATATATTCATTTACTGTACAACTTCTTACAGACTATATGTTCATTTACTGAACAACTTCTTAGACTATATTCATTTACTGTACAACTTCTTACAGACTATATGTTCATTTACTGAACAACTTCTTAGACTATATTCATTTACTGTACAACTTCTTACAGACTATATATGCATTTACTGTACAACTTCTTACAGACTATATATTCATTTACTGTACAACTTCTTACAGACTCTATATATCCATTTACTATACAACTTCTTACAGACTATATTATCATTTACTGTACAACTTCTTACAGACTATATATTCATTTACTGTACAACTTCTTACAGGCTATATATTCATTTACTATACAACTTCTTACACACTATATTATCATTTACTGTACAACTTCTTACAGACTATATATTCATTTACTGTACAACTCTTTACAAACTATATATCCATTAACTGTACTGTACAACTTCTTACAGACTATATATGCATTTACTGTACAACTTCTTACAGACTATATATCCATTTACTGTACTGTACAACTTCTTACAGACTATATTCATTTACTGCACAACTTCTTACAGACTATATTCATTTACTGTACAACTTCTTACAGACTATATATGCATTTACTGTACAACTTCTTACAGACTATATATTCATTTACTGTACAACTTCTTACAGACTATATATTCATTTACTGTACAACTTCTTACAGACTCTATATATCCATTTTCTATACAACTTCTTACAGACTATATTATCATTTACTGTACAACTTCTTACAGACTATATATTCATTTACTGTACAACTTCTTACAGACTATATATTCATTTACTATACAACTTCTTACAGACTATATATGCATTTACTGTACAACTTTTTAAAGACTTATATCCATTTACTGTACTGTACAACTTCTTACATACTCTATATATCCATTAACTGTACAACTTCTTACAGACTATATATTCATTTACTGTACAACTTCTTACATACTCTATATATCCATTTACTATACAACTTCTTACAGACTATATTATCATTTACTGTACAACTTCTAACAGACTATATATTCATTTACTGTACAACTTTTTACAGACTATATATTCATTTACTGTACAACTTTTTACAGACTATATATCCATTTACTGTACTGTACAACTTCTTACAGACTATATATTCATTTACTGTACAACTTCTTACAGACTATATTCATTTACTGTACAACTTCTTACAGACTATATATTCATTTACTGTACAACTTCTTACAGGCTATATATTCATTTACTGTACAACTTCTTACAGACTATATATTCATTTACTGTACAACTTCTTACAGACTCTATATATTCATTTACTATACAACTTCTTACAGACTATATTATCATTTACTGTACAACTTCTTACAGACTATATATTTATTTACTGTGCAACTTTTTACAGACTAATATCCATTTACTGTACTGTACAACTTCTTACATACTCTATATATTCATTTAGTGTACAACTTCTTACAGACTCTATATATCCATTTACTATACAACTTCTTACAGACTATATTATCATTTACTGTACAACTTCTAACAGACTATATATTCATTTACTGTACAACTTTTTACAGACTATATATTCATTTACTGTACAACTTTTTACAGACTAATATCCATTTACGGTACTGTACAACTTCTTACATACTCTATATATTCATTTACTGTACAACTTCTTACAGACTCTATATATCTATTTACTATACAACTTCTTACAGACTATATTATCATTTACTGTACAACTTCTAACAGACTATATATTCATTTACTGTACAACTTTTTACAGACTCTATATATTCATTTACTGTACAACTTCTTACAGACTATTACTGTACAACTTCTTACAGACTATATATCCATTTACTGTACTGTACAACTTCTTACAGACTATATATTCATTTACTGTACAACTTTTTACAGACTCTATATATCCATTTACTGTACTGTACAACTTCTTACAGACTATATATTCATTTACTGTACAACTTCTTACAGACTATATATTCATTTACTGTACTGTACAACTTCTTACAGACTCTATATATTCATTTACTATACAACTTCTTACAGACTATATATTCATTTACTGTACAACTTTTTACAGACTATATATCAATTTACTGTACTGTACAACTTCTTACAGACTATATGTTCATTTACTATACAACTTCTTACAGACTATATATTCATTTACTGTACAACTTCTTACAGACTATATGTTCATTTACTGTACAACTTCTTACAGACTATATTCATTTACTGTACAACTTCTTACAGACTATATATTAATTTACTGTACAACTTCTTACAGACAATATATTCATTTACTGTACAACTTCTTACAGACTATTACTGTACAACTTCTTACAGACTATATATTCATTTACTGTACAACTTCTTACAGACTATATATTCATTTACTGTACAACTTCTTACAGACTATATATTCATTTACTGTACAACTTCTTACAGACTATATATTCATTTACTGTACAACTTCTTACAGACTATATATTCATTTACTGTACAACTTCTTACAAACTATATTCGTTTACTGTACAACTTCTTACAGACTATATATTCATTTACTGTACAACTTCTTACAGACTATTACTGTACAACTTCTTACAGACTATATATTCATTTACTGTACAACTTCTTACAGACTATTACTGTACAACTTCTTACAGACTATATATTCATTTACTGTACAACTTCTTACAGACTATATATTCATTTACTGTACAAATTCTTACAGACTATATATTCATTTACTGTACAACTTCTTACAAACTATATTCATTTACTGTACAACTTCTTACAGACTATATATTCATTTACTGTACAACTTCTTACAGACTTTATATTCATTTACTGTACAACTTCTTACAGACTCTATATATTCATTTACTGTACAACTTCTTACAGACTATATATTCATTTACTGTACAACTTCTTACAGACTATATATTCATTTACTGTACAACTTCTTACAGACTATATATTTGTAGGACTCTAAAGTGCGATGGTACTCTAAAGTGCGATGGTCACGCTAAAGTACGATGGTGAATCACGCTAAAGTGCGATGGTTGTTTGTTTGCTAAAGTACGATGGTATATCACGCTAAAGTGCGATGGATCAATAGGATAAGGTTTGAGGACTTAAAACGTTAAACACATGGATGTTAAAAAATAGTCTTTTAGTACAAACTAATGTTTTAGCCGAAAATTTATAATTTACTTTTGAAAACATGTACACAATTTTATTTAGGGGCCAGCTGAGGATCACCTCCGAGTGCGGGATTTTCTCGCTGCATTGAAGACCCATTGGTGGCCTTCGGCTGTTGTCTGCTCTTTGGTCAGGTTGTTGTCTCTTTGACATATTCCCCATTTCCATTCTTAATTTTACCTTTATTTTACCGACGTTACTTTTCAATAAAATCGAAAATATTTTAACTGGGACCGCAAAGTAAGCTTCAACGTAAACAATGATTTAAATGTATCCGTTCGCTTCCAATGGAAACAGGGTACTTTTGCGTATACTAGAGGGGCGAAAGATACCAGAGGAACAGTCAAACTCATAGATCGAAAATAAACTGAAAACGCCAAAAAATAAAAACACAAACAGACAAAATATAGTACACAAGACACAACATAGAAAACTAAAGACTAAGCAACACGAACCCCACCAAAAACTGGGGGGTGATCTCAGGTACTCCAGAAGGGTAAACAGATCCTGTTTCACATGTGGCAGCCTATTTTGTATCTATATAGTAAAATGGTTGACTGTAGGAGACAATTCCTTCTTCCAGCACCCGAAAAAAACACATTTGCTTCAGCCGAAAAAGCACGGTTAGGTCTAAAATTAAGTCATGGACATTTGGTTTAAAAGTTGTTTTAAAATCAAATATTCAAAATCTATCTTCCGGCATGTTCATTTTTGGTTTGTATAAACGACTGTTAACGTCATAATCCAACTATGTTTCTTACGTCTATACTTTCGCGGACCATCGGACTTTAGCGTATGGAGGCATCGCACTTTAGCGCAGACCATCGCACTTTAGCGTGACCATCGTACTTTAGCGTCCCCATCGCACTTTAGAGTCCTACATATTCATTTACTGTACAACTTCTTACAGACTATATATTCATTTACTGTACAACTTTTTACAGACTATATATTCATTTACTGTACTGTACAACTTCTTACAGACTCTATATATTCATTTACTATACAACTTCTTACAGACTATATATTCATTTACTGTACAACTTCTTACAGACTATATGTTCATTTACTGTACAACTTCTTACAGACTATATTCATTTACTGTACAACTTCTTACAGACTATATATTCATTTACTGTACAACTTCTTACAGACTATTACTGTACAACTTCTTACAGACTATATATTCATTTACTGTACAACTTCTTACAGACTATATATTCATTTACTGTACAACTTCTTACAGACTATATATTCATTTACTGTACAACTTCTTACAGACTATATATTCATTTACTGTACAACTTCTTACAGACTATTACTGTACAACTTCTTACAGGCTATATATTCATTTACTGTACAACTTCTTACAGACTATATATTCATTTACTGTACAACTTTTTACAGACTCTATATATTCATTTACTGTACAACTTGTATCTATATCACTATATTGCTTTTATTTGATACCAAACCTTTTTGCCAGTAAAGTATTAACATGACATTTGTCCATAAAAATTTTCTTTAACTTTTAATGGATATCATTCAGTTCTTCAGATTCATATCTAATGATGTGCTTTTGCTTTGTAAACAGCATTAATTGTGTCACTCCTAAACTCAACCCTTATTGGCTAATTCCTGTCCAGGCCCAAGCAAGTTCAAAGAAAAGTTGGATGAGATTTTATCCCATCAAAATCACCAAATCCATCAGTTTATTTTATTTTCTATCTAAATTTTTTTTTTTACTGTTGACACTAAAACTCAAAAGCTTAAAAAACTAAAGACTACTGAAAATTACAAGCAGGATGTTTTGTTATGAGAACAGATTTTAAATTTTGGCTCTATTCCATTTGAGAAGGTAATTTTCTTCAGTAGCAGACAATAGGAGTCAAATAGGTTACTATTTACACCCAATAATCACAGCTATTTGTTTTATCAAGATGGCTTACGATTATCAGTTATTGTTTACTCCTGAAAATGATTGTATTTTCCTCGAGATATAAACAACAAAAGATAAGAACGATAATATTTGATTGAAGGATATTAACATGGTTTACGCTTGTTTTATGTCCTGTTAGAACCATAGGTAAAGACCACAAAGATTTAATATTTGGGTGTGTGGTCGACTATAGTACAATTGGATTTTCCTCTCAACTTGAAAAGGGTGAAAAGCTTCCTCATTAGTATTTCAGTATTTTAAAGATATTATTAGACAATACTTTTGTTAAATATTTGCCACAATTATTTTTGGACAACTTTATAGTGATTGTTTAATTTGCAAACAATGTACCATACTACTTAGACGTGAAAAAAACATACTTAAAATCATGTCCTTGGCAATCTGTGTTTGCTTTGCAAACAATTAGGTACTTAGTTGGATTTTCTAATGGTTAAGGATTATGATAAACGATCAAAATTTAAACTAAGATATCAAATTTTAATTTTTTCGTAATGTAAAGTCTCTTCTAATGGTATTGTTTGGCTGGTTGTTTACCCCTAAATAAACTTAACTTCATAATTTAGTCATTAATAAAATAAATATTAATAAATACTGATTTTACGTTTTGATTTTCATGGTTGAATAATAAATTTCCGTTTTTCTTTTTAATTGACTTCTTGGCCATTAACTTATAATTGATAACACTTTTATTAAATAAATTAATAGAAAGAATCACCTTCGTAATGCTATTGTTTGGCACATAAAACATCGCTCCGGGGGAATACCTCATTTTGAATTTCACAGTGGTTGGTTTTTTACGGTTGATGGATTTACCATCTACCCCTCAATGCACCCATATTTTCTCACATCACTTTCCATTTCAACACAATACAAACCTTTTTTTTGGTCACAGTTCATTAGTGCTTGACACATAAAGTTTATTGTCATATACTCAACAATATTATATACTTCATTTCTATATCCATATTTCTTGACAACTTCATCACCGAACTGTAAGTACCTTTTCATACACTCATAATAAATTATAAATGTCGCATCTCATTTTCACCGTCTGTCTGTTTTTTTCACTTTAAGATGCAAAAGTAAAGTACTTTAATTTTCATAATCTCCTATTAAAAGTTGAAAGAAAAATGGGCTGTTTAATGGGTACTTTTTGTAAAATAATGGATTGAAAATGTAGATGATATATTTTACAGAGAAAAACTGTCTATTCATTGATTTTCGTTGGCACCAATTGTCTTAGATTAGAGGGGAAGTGTATCATCCTGTATTCTTGATGTAGTTAGTTTTAACAAATTTTTTATTTTAATTTTAAAAAATTCTATGTGAGATTTGTATTATTTTGAAAACTTAAATTTGCAGTTTAGAATTTACTCACAAAATCCATTAGAATTAGTACTAAATGAATATTAATGAATTATCAGTATAGTGTTTTACTCCCAAAAGGGATTACACAACTTTGAAGTGCATATATTTTCTATTCTTTGAAATTAAACTACTAGAATTTGTTCCGTAAGCAGTTTATTTTTATCATTTTGTATTCAAATATGTAAAGATTTATTCAGATTTTGCCAATTTTAGTATTAATTACAAGACAATATATCATTTATGATACCGGTACATTGTGTCACTGTCTTAAATCTACAATTCTTGAAACTGTGTAGGTTCAGTTGGGTAAAGTATTATATAACTTAACAAAATACTTCTTTCTTAAATTTGTAAGATACTTGAAATTTTACGTAAACCAGAATTTCCAGTTTCACTTGCAATCTTATGTACTTTTCATTTAGTCAGAAACTAGACTTATGAACCCTTTGTGTTTTATTAGAAAACTGAACTTGTACTTAACCTTCAAGTCTTGCTATTTCTATGTTTATGTATTTTCTATGATAGTTTTGTTTTTCACAGTTATGAAAAAAATGCTTCTGACAGTGTATAAACTTTCTTAATTGAAACTTTTTCACAGTTAAATTCCAGCTCATTGGCTATTTCATGCTATGTTCAATTTATAGAAAAAGTGTTGTCGCAGAATATTGTACTCGAAAGACACAACAAATCAGTAAGAAAATTGGTGAATGGGGGAAAAGTTAATTATTAGAAATAAAAGTGAACTAAATGACTATTTGTGTAAGTTTTTACAAATGAATGAGTAACAAAGCTTCTGACTTTTCCCACCATTGAATTTTCAATATAGAAGTTGTTCAGTAAAATGACTATGAAACAACAAAGGGCAGACCCCAGCGTGACCCAGCATCTCTTCTCATTCCAGCCGTGTCCGCCAAATAGCTCATTACATCACAATTAAATTAGCCCAACCGATGCAAATGATAAAACATTTAATCAAAACGCGCCTTTTGTAAATTCAGTATAGGTTTTTAATAAAACCCTGGTATTCAGAGTTAATAAAACAGAGTGCTAGCCGTAAAGCATTAATCTAGGATTTGTTCCCTCAATGGCTCAAACAATTTGGCTTTGTTTGCAAGCACTTGTCACCCATTAGGGGAAAACAATGATACAAAACACATGCCATTCTTAATATCCTTTAGTAACATTGATAAGCTAATGGATATTACAAAATAAATGTCTTGAGATTATGATTTTTTCATTATTTTAAATAAGTATAAAGATGTAAGGGCAGACAACCTGACTCCCGACAAAAAACTTTTCAGACAAGTCAGTGTCAATTTCTTATCAGATCCATGTGGTTTAGTATAAGTATTAAAATATTAAAATGTGCATTAAAAAAGATTACTATGCAGTCACCTTCCCAGTGTGATATCTGCATTTAGGAAATGACTGCAGCTTTTCATAAATTGTAATTTATAATATGAAATTATCTGAAAATTAATGCTAAAATATTTTCTGTTACAAATATCAATGTCAGGGAATACAAGAAATCTTGTTCACTTGAAAAACAGATAATATTTTTGTTAAGAGAATATTTTTAATGCTGCAGCATCTGATATGACATCAAATGAAATTTGATTGGACAACAGGTTCATGAAATGGACATTTGAGTATCTGAATATCACCTGCAGTTGTGATCAGTTGTGAAGAAGTTTTCTGAAGATTTTGATCTGTAGAAACTTAATATATCTCCAGAATTCATGGATTATTAAAAGTGTCCAATACCACCTTGGTTTTTGATGGTTGCAATATAATTTTACTTGTTAAGTACCGTTTCAATTATGTCCAAAATTTTAGTAAATGTGTAGAGAGAGATGGTCATCTTCCTCAGAGTCATCTTCAGTCTTTGGATTTTCACCAGAACAATCAGTTTAGGTTATTGTTATATATATATATATTGATGCAAAGAACAAACTGTAAATGATGAACTTAAGATTATAAACTGTCTTTATAATCAAATGTTAGCCTCATTGTCTTAATCAGTTGCTACTGTCCTCCTCTTCTGATATTTTTTAATGTTGCTTTTCGATTATACAAATGTACATAACTCCAGATTTTTCAAGAAATATAAGAGTAGTTCTTTGAAATTTGGGCTTTTACATTATTTTCTTAACATATTAAAAGCATGCCTAGTAAGTACCTTTGTAAAAAAAATGCTTTATTTTTGCTTAAATTTTAGAGTGAAAGTTACTGTATTTTAAGCTTGACATTTGTTAAACTGGGTTTAACCATTGCTAATTATAGTATCTGTGAGCTCAATTTGGGACGAAACCTATATTTTACATATGCCAACCTATCTCTGTATTTCACTTACTTAACATATGTGAATTATGTAAGCAGAACTGAGTTTGTATAGTGTTATACCAAACACATATCAGTTGATACTGGGAACAGTATATCTAACGGGAAATGAATCTGATAGGCTTTTCAGTATAAAATTGATAAAATCCCGAACTTCGCGAGATTTATGGATTTTGGAAGCGTTTGACTGAAAAACTATCAGAACTGCTCAATATGTTAACCACATAATTCCAAACGTTCAACAAATACAAGTATTATCGTAAAATAGATATATTTTGTCATATAAAATGACCAATATAAGTGTGATTTATTTGATGTGAAGTGTTTTATAATGGTTTGTGAAATTTGCGGTTACTGGGAATGCCATCAGCGCCATTTTTTTATTACCCCATTTGCATTCTGTACCCTTCTGTGATGAAATGAATGAGATTATGACAAATTTGAAATGACAGATTAAAAGTTTGATACACGGCATCACTTATTACTTAGTTTGAATGACAATTTATTAATATTATCAGAAATTATTAAGATGATAGCGAGTACGTATTTTACACATGTCCGTTTCCGTATCGTGTCATTTATTAACTATGACCCGACGATAAAATCGGCTATAATTAGGTAGTGTCAAGTCCCGTCAATATATATGTTCCTGGTTGACACTTTGGAAAAAATACTCAGATAGTCTATAGAACTACAAGTTTCATTTTCAATCAAAAATTTTTTTAAATTCTGCTTTTTCATAGTATTTCACCAAATTTTAAAAAGATTAGTGATCTGTGAAACTTTCAAAATATGGCAAACATAGGTTTCAACAGAAAAAAATAAGCATACTGCATATAACCTGCTTTTCCTTTGACCTTAGACCTATACAGAATTTCCTTTACCTTAGTCATTTTTTTTCTTCTGGAATTTTCATCCCATTGAACTGTATTTTACGAAAATGCACTTTGCAAAACACAATAAGTTTTTGCATGTATAAGAATAGAAACATAATTGAAGGAGTAATAATACAAGTACTTAAGTATTTTATTTGTACACATTGTAAAGGCAATGCACAGTTATAGCGGAAACTATTGAACACTATTATGTGGTCAATATAAAGAGGTTTAAGTGCCTTTGTAAAGGAGCTCTTATCGTGACTACTCGATAACGAAAAAAAACTTTTTTCCCATAATTCATTTAATAGGCTGCCAAAATAAAATAGATCCGAAATGTCACATAAGGCGAGACGCTTTCCTCTGTTTTTGGATATCTTGACGACTTATTACACCATTTTGTCACTTCAGGCACTTTAATTATGGGCGGGAAACCCTTGTTTTTTTCCTGGTTGCATTGCTTTGTGGTCATTACAATATTTAGCCGAAAGAATGAAGTCGACGGTTGTAAACAAAACATAAAATTAACTAATTGTTTTTGGATATAAGCCAGGACTAAAAGATTTTTTATATAGATTGCTAATAACTTCCTATATGAAGCCGTAGAAATGAAAGTGTCAGTGAAAAGTTTTTTCTCAGGGTAATTGTTTTAAGTGATGGCTAGAATTATATTTTCCTCTTAATTGTTTCTCTAATTGGCAGTCGTTTTGATGGACATTTGTACTTAATCAACTTCCTATTTGGAAAAAGATTGATTTTTAAAATATCTGACTCAAACAATTGACAAAATTTTAGTCAGAGTTATGTGCGGGCTTAATTGTAATGGACTTGTTGTTTTTTTTCAAATTGTTTAAGAAAAAATTATGTGGACATCATTTAAAAAATGAGAAGGCTTTTCTTTGGTTTAATTTTTTACCCCACCCCACCCCTAAAAAAAAAGAGAAAGAAGGAAATATTGATTTTATGAATATTCCTGTAAAAAATGCATACTGGATTAGAATGTACTTTTTTCTTTCACACTCACAACAAATGCAAATTTTCAAAAACAAATTTTCAAAAAACAAATTTTTGAAATCTGTCAAAATATTTGCTCTTGAACGTTTGTATAACCTGTTCTGAAATAGTCCTAGTATTTATATCAGTAAAAGGGAGAGATATTGCCTGCATATTATAAAAAATAGAAATTTTTAACATTTCTGATTTTACCATTTGTGAGTTTCAAAATAGGATTCGATATGTTTATTTTCTACAAAGGCCATATTTCAATGAAATTTAAAGTAAAATGGAGAAAATTAAAAGTTAGGATAGAAGTGGCATGAATTATCTTCCTCTTCCCTCTTTACAAAAAACTTTAATATGGATAGGTCATCTGAAACTCTTCCCTCTTCCTTCTATTCTCCTCACACCTCATTGTCTCTCACTCCTTATGCTTATTCTTTAAATTTAAGCTTTTCTCTACTTTTATCCTGCGGTAACCTTTCACATGACTTTAAAAAGAAACTCATTTAGCAACAAATGTCAACTGAATTGCAAAACGCAAAGCAGAAGAACAATGCTATTGTTATTAAACACCATTTTTCATCAGATATTGTCCCAGCAGTCTGCACCAAAATATTTTCCAACTACTAGACCAATATTCCCATATTTTTCTTATGTGTCCAAACAAAGTTTTGCAAATACTTATTAGTCCAATTTTTTTTAACTAGTCTGGGGCATCGAACTAGTGGCTAACAGTGCAGACTGTGACCCAGTACTCCTTTTTTATGAGACCTTGAATCATTTGGTCTCTGATGGATAGTTGTCTCATTGGCAATCATACTACATCTCCTTATTTTTATATTGAACCCTATTTGATTTTAAGATATGGCCCAAGGGTTCACCATAACTTAGCCGTATCTATAGGTAGGTATCCTCTATTACTTAGCCTTTATTTGATTTAAGATATTGCCCAAGGATACACCATAACTTAGCCTTATCTATAGGTAGTTATCTTCTATTGTTTAGCCTTTATTTGATTTTAAGATATGGCCCAAGGATTCACCATAACTTAGCCTTATCTATAGGTAGTTATCTTCTATTGTTTAGCCTTTATTTGATTTTAAAATATGGCCCAAGGATTCACCATAACTTAGCCTTATCTATAGGTAGTTATCTTCGTTTTTCTAGCAATTATTTGATTTTAAGATATTGCCCAAGGATTCACCATAACTTAGCCTTATCTATAGGTAGTTATCTTCGTTTTTCTAGCAATTATTTGATTTTAAGATATTGCCCAAGGATTCACCATAACTTAGCCTTATCTATAGGTAGTTATCCTCTATTGATTAACCTTTGCTCTGTTTGAATCCTATTGAATTTTTAGTCAATCTCACTATGCAGCCATTTTTATACTGACAACAGATTAAGCAGTGGTTTTATTCACATCAACAATATATTGATTTTAAAAAAAGTTATTGGTTGTTCAATAGTTCTACATAAAATTCAAATTGACTTGACCAGTAGCAAGTAAATTGGTGAACACATGATTTGGTTTTGATGGTAAAGACAAATCTTCAATCTCAATGGAAACTTAAAGAGCTTTTATTCATGGATTCATTTTTTTTTTCTTTTTAGCTCACGTTTCCAAAGGAAAGGTGAGCTATTGCCATCACTTGGTGTCCGTCGTCGTCGTCTTTCCAGTGTAAACTATTTCAAACATTTTCTCCTCTGAAACTACTGAACCAATTCCAACCAAACTTAAGCTGATTGATCCTAAGGGTATCTAGAATAAAGTTTGTGTTTTATTTTCTGTTTCATCAAAAAACATGGCCTTTACCCCTAAAAATAGTACTTAGGGGTAAAATGCAGTATTTGGCTTATATCTCAAAAACTAAAGCATTTAGAGCAAATCCAAAATTGTCAGTTGACCCCTTAAGGAATTATTGCCCTTTAAAGACAATTTTACACAATTTGTTTATCAGTTTTCTAACTTTAAAAAATATTCTCCTCTGAAACTACTGAACCAAATTAAATCAAACTTAAGCTGAATGATTCTTAGGTTATCTAGAATAAAGTTTGTGTTTTATTTTCTGTTTCCTCAGAAAACATGGCCGCCATGGCTAAAAATAGAACATAGGGTAAAATGCAGTTTTTGACTAATATCTCAAAAACTAAAGCATTTAGAGCAAATCAGACAAGAAGTTAAAGTATTCATTAGGTCAAGGTCTACCTGCACTTAAATTATCAGCCAAATCAGGTATCTGATTTTTAGGTTATTGCTACTGAATTGATGATTTTTAGGTTATTGCCCCTGAGTTGATGATTCTAAGGAAATTTTGCAGTTTTCGTTTATTATCTTGAATATTATTATAGATAAAGATAAACTGTAAACTGCAAAAATGTTCAGCAAAGTAAGATCTATTAATAAGTTTTATATTACCAAAATTGTCAATTGACCCCTTAAGGAGTTATTGCCCTTTAAAGACAATTTTTCACAATTTGTTAATCTAGTTTGCTTACTTTAAAAAATCTTCTCCTTTGAAACTGTTGAATCAATTTCAGCCAAACGTGGGCTGAATGAGTTTTAGAGTATCTAGTAAAAATTTTGTATTTTATTTCCTTGTACGTCAAGAAACATAGCCACTATGGCTGAAATGGAAAATAGGGGTGAAATGCATTTTTTTGCTTTTGAAGAAAATATGACAGATACAAAGAACATTTAAATGGCATTTTTAAGCCACTCATTAATATATATTGAAAAGCAAAAATAATCATTGATGAAAGATTTAAGCAAAAGATTACAAGTGAGCGATTCAGGCTCTTGACAGCCTCTTGTTTTTAAAATTTTGGATAATTATTGATAAATATTTTGTGGTTTCAGGTTTTGCAGGTAATAAATCAGTTGAGAAGCAGTTTGTTGGGCTATTTATTTTATATTGTGATTATGGATGAAAATTAAATAATTCCCATGGATATAACATAATATTATTAATCGAATATTTTTAAGGATTTGTGATTCGTTAAACTTTGATCACATGTACGTTTGTATTTACTCAGTTTGCACGCCAATACTGTTGTTTTTAGCTTTTCGTAGGTCAAAGACAGCATATTACACAGGGCATACAGCATGTTACTAAAAATACATTCTAGAAATCCCCAATTTCACATTGTTTGATTAATAATATAACAATTGTAGCCTTTAGTTGAGGTCAATACAATGTTATATCGACATAGAGAAGCATATCGACCTCAGACTTTGTCAGTCCATATGCTTCTCTTAGGTTGATATAACCTCCTATCAACCTCATACAAATGCTATAATTGTATAATATAGTTCAGTTCTCTTCCTTGACATGGAGATAACTTTGCTACATATGACCCTGCTATTTGGTAGCCCTATGCCTGTATTTAAACACAAATATTTTTGCATACTCTGTCAGCAGTGATTCCCCCAAAATTACATTTTTTTATGATGTCTTCTTACTGAAACCCAACGAACACAACACCATAAGTTCATTTTTAATCTTCCAAATTAAGCAGTTCTTTCCAAAGTAATAGAAAGCAAAGAAGAAAGATGGTGGTTAGTAATTACCTGTCCATTATATCTGTTAAAACAGAAAAAGGACAGGCAACCAGTCTAGACATAATGTTGACAAGATCTTGTTAACAGAACATACTCTAATTGTAAAATCCTATTGCATGTGTTTGATTGTCAGAGAGAATTATCTATTTCCAGTTATGGCCCTTGATTACAAAAGAACAAAAAAACATTGTCTAATGCGTGTCTGCAATTGTATTAGTTTAGAAAACAAATAAGGAAATGGAAAAGAAAATAAAATTATGATACGGTTATTTCATCTTGCATTGTTTGGCAACAATTTCATTTTATATTCTTCGTAAATCGAATGCCAAGACGATTTACACTAATGAAAAGTATTTTTGTTAAGACGAAACTTAATGGATTCAGTTCTTTGTTAATCAGTTCTCTATTGTTACGACATTTTGTTTGCAATGTATGCCTTTGTTCCCGAAGCGAGTACAATTCCATGGTATTGTATACAATTTAGAAAGACACCGAGTTGTATATTATCTGACTTAACGGGGATCAATAGGCCTGGCTATTGTAATCTGTAATGATATTTAGTCTTCATTTAGCATACTTGAATAGGTTCACAAATTCATCACCGCCTTTGAGGAGAACATCACATTTTCATTACTATAACAAAGCTCAGTCAACTGTTCCAACGAGGGTTTGTTATTATAATGGTAAAATTAATATCTTTTGCATTCAGCGGCCGTTGCATTATTTGCAGTATGAAAAAATCATTGCCTCCGATGGGTCTTAAAATCAATGTTTTTTTTTTTCTTTTGCTCCCCAAAATGCTGGATCAATAAGTTGATGAAATTCCTAAACATCAATTGCCATTGTTGAATTTTCTTGATGACTAACGAGAAAAGCTTAAGAATTGTTCATTTGTGGTTTTTGTTATGGTTAATAATCCACGCTGCTGCCGTCTCAGCACTGATTCCTGTTGGTGAGACATATTTGTTTATTCAAAATCAACACCTGTTTTTTAAATAGATATATTACATATAAATCAGTAGCATTTATTCATGAATTTTTTTCCTTTTTTTGATTTTTTGTTTAACAAATGTAATAATTTGAATTGTAAATTTTAATTTTTTCAACGGATGCAAGTCATAAATTTATCAATTTTTAATATTCATCAGCATTCAGTTACAAGTGTACATTTCACTCTTGGAGAAGTTGACACACTTGATAAGCGATTATCTGAAATTGATTATTTTAATTACACAATTATGTAATTGATATCATCTTTATCAACAGGTACAGATGTGATTCTTGACATCAACTGGTTAACAGAAAATAAAGAGTCCATTTAAACAAGGTAAGGAGATACTTCATTACTGATAAAATTTACCTGTTAAAGTTGTCACAGGTGTTAATTGGTTGAGGGGAATTAAAGGGGGAGGAGATGGAAATGTGATTTTAGCATGTTTCCCACTGTGATATGGCTAGGGGAATTGGAATTAAAAATGGAGGGGTGGTAATTTGATAATTGGAATCATGGCATAGGGAATGAAATGTATTTATATTGTCATTTCTGGACCTTTTATAGCTTACTATGCAGTATGAGATTTGCTCATTGTTGAAGGCCATACAGTGACCTATAGTTGTTAAGTTCTACGTCATTTGGTCTCTCTTGTGGACAGTTGTATCATTAGCAATCATACCACATCATCTTATTTCTATATTTATAGGGCTTTTTGTGGTCTCTAGGTGAGAATTATGGGTAGGAATTTTGAAAATGTTTGTCTTATTGATTAATTCTATTGAACTTATGAAGTAATAGGGGGACAGTAAATATAATTGCACGATGTTGTGCTGATTAGCAAGTGGTGCATTGTCACTGAAACATATAATATTTAGCAGTACATAAAACAAGTGAGTTTGCTTGGACATTGAGAAACCTACTTAACCACCCTCCAAACATCTTTTTGTGCTAGAATTTCAACAGAAATTTTCATGAAAGTAGTGATACATTTTAGAATTGATTCCCAATGACAAAAACTGTTTTTGTGATAATTTGGGAGTAATATTAACAGTGAATACTTAGTTGTTGTTAAAACTTCACAAATTTTGAATCTTTTTGTGCTAGGATTTCAAAGAAAATAGATAAAATTAGCTCTTCCATAACGATTCCAGATGTCATTTTCTTTAAATGCGGAATAAACTTAGCTTTTGTTAAACAATGATAAATTTTGAGAATATTAGTTTTTGCAAGGATTTCAAAGAAAATCCATATGTAGGTATAATTTGCTATTCCAAAATAATTCTCTGTATCAAAAACAATTAATGAAAATACCTACAAAAATACATAGTCTCTGTGCCTCACACAAATATGTGCAAGCAGGGCCCTTCCTGACACATCAGTGTTCTGGTTTCATAAGATTCCCAGAATGCTTAGAAAAAGGAATTGTTGAAGGAAAGTCCCACTAAGTGTGACACTAGAGCACACGAAGGATACTGGTCAAATGCTTATTTCATTTACTGGACTACTGTCAGATAAAAAAAATGGAATTTAAGTTAAATATTATTGATTGTCCAGTAAAATCTTATTTGCATCATTAAATATTAATTGCTCACCTGAGTATGAGAACCTTTGGAAAAACTTTTTGGCCAAACGGAAGCATCATGAAGCCTAATTGTTCACTGACCATTAGTTACCAGGCAAGGAACCATCTTGACATGAGGAAAAATAAAGATATTTATCAAAGCCATGCTGTTTATATGATTTAACCAATCAGAAAATGTTGCTCAAAGGTTAAATTTTGATAAATTGTATAAGTGTTACTCAGTAGCTATGGATCCTGGTCTAATTTTTTGCTCATGTTTTGGAAAGGCTAGGTCTAGAGGAAGTCAAGTGACTGAATTTTAGCACTGATCAAGACTAAAGTAACTGAGGTAGTGTTGAAAAAAATTATGCAAATTAGTGTTTAGTTACAGCATCTGCATAAATATTTAGGTACTTTTAATCAAATTTATAGGAATTGACATATTTTTAAAAATTAGGTCTATCCCACAATGCACTGTTCTCACATCCAATGAACATAGCAATGTATTCCATTTTGCTTTAATGCCAAGTAGAGATCCAGGATCCCAGGCTACTAATTGAGAGGACGAATTTCATCCACCTTTAAAATTTGAACAAATGTTCCCCGATTAGAATTGGTCATATAATAGATAGATCTGGGTAATCTGGTATCTAGGTTATTTACTGGTCTCTTATCCATCTTTTTAAAGACAGCTGCCAGATTATAAAAATTGTTCAAGACCTTTCCAGGTGTTGTGTTAACTTCGTTTAAATGCTGGAAATATGATTTAATAGAGTCATTAGTTGGCCCTGAAATAAAAGAAATAAAAGAATTATTCTATCTTTTCCAAATTTCTTCAATATAAGTTATATATAGTTTAGAAAATTTTTTGCAGAAATGTTAAAAAATAAACTATTGACATCCGGCAGACTTAAGTGAATGTCTTGTAAACATCTGTAGAGTATTATATGACAGATTTATAATACATTTTGATTTTCAAATTCAAGGGGTCTAAAAAAAGTAGTGCATCATTGCATGGTTTTAACACACAAAAGGTCAAAAGATTGTGAATGTCAAAAATCCATCTAAAGGAAAAATGTATTTTTCAAACACTGTAAGAATAGCTAATGTTTTACTGATGAAAAGAGGTTCACTATCAGTATTGTTCAGTCAAATAGAATAAATGCTGTCTTGATCATATTTAGTTCTGCGAAATAAAAACAAAAAACGATTATTTCATTTATATGTAAATTGTCATGGCACACAATTTGTTTTAGACAATCACATCTTGACAGATTTTCTTTTAAATTGTTTCATTTATAGTGAAATGTGATGGACAGTTAGGTTTTTTTTTTTTGTTATCGAAGCAATTTCTTATTGTTTTCTGACTCACTGCCATGACAATAAATTCCCCCGCAAACTTTTGCCATGTTTTTCTTGGACATTAAATGGAAAGAATGACGTCTGCAAGAACACTATATGTTTTTATTGTTGTGATTTTCTGTAGAGACATTAGAATGTGTCAGTTTAACAATTACTGCATTGATATGGACGATTTAGAAAAATATGGACAAAGTCTCAGAATCATTAGTAATAACAATAGACTACTCTCTATGATAGCTCAACGACAATCAGTTGGGGTTCTCAGAAGATTTACCACCAAAATCAATGGAAATAGATAAAGTGACATTTTTTGTTATCACTGTCAGGAGTTAAGTCCCGATCACGTTTTGATCGCTGTACTATGATTAAGTAAATGTTTTAAAGGCCATTGTTATCTGCCAACGACAAACATAAGAATTATGATAAACCTTTGTTAATAGAGGGTGAATAGCACGAAATCCAAACAGACGAGGTTCTTGTTTACCCCGCTACCTTTCTTATTCTCCAAATAATGCCTACACTCAAACAACAAGCATAGCCGTGTTTCTAAGTCCCTAATCTTTCCTACTATTGTACAAGTTTGGGAGAGTTCTCGACAATGGTTTACAAATGAAAGTGTTTACTGTTAACAAACATGATTGTTAGAAGAATGGGCTGAGATAACGAGTCATCGTTGATGTATTGTAGACCGGGGATAATAATAAGGATTAAGTCGGGTAGCGTTATCAGTGGTAACAAAGGGTTAGATAACGGGACTCTGAGATGTATGATTAGAGAATGACTTTTGTCTCCAGTATAATTTGATGTGTTGCAGGATTTAGTTTGTCTCAGTTGACAAGTTTTTCCAATATTGTTCCTTGACGGATTTACATTTGGTGGGAAGCTGATTTTCCCAGGATTCAGTAGGTAAAATGTATTTGATATCTTGAATGAGGAAGTTATCATTGTCTCAGGTTTATATAAGTTATTGTTTAAACAACGGATAAATGTTTGTAGTATCTATTTTAATTAGGGGAAGATCAAGGTACACTATAAGTAGGGGATGTTTGCACTCTATTTTTATATGTGTCTGAGGAAGATTTTTAAGTGAAAAATGTTTTGGGGTTTTTTGGTTTAAATATTTTTGTTAATTAGGTAATATTTATGTTATTTCCTTCTTCTTTTTTTAAAGGGGGGAGGGGGGGGGTGCTTTAAAATTACACCTCATAGTGAATGAAATTATAATAGGCTTTGATTTTTTCATAAATCAAAAAGTTCTAGCTACAATCAAAAGTTTAATTATTTACTGAAGCTGCTTCTTTTTTAAAACTGATAATTTGTTTTAATTACTGCTACCAAAAGTTAAATATTTAAAAAAAAAAAATGGATGATCTGCTGTTAAAGGCTGTATTATTTTCAAATAACCTTTTGATAAACATTTGTCTCATTGACACAATTTTTTAAGTTCAAATGAACAGTAAAGAATAGCTCCCAGAGAAAAATAAAATCCACAGAGAGTCAAATTTCCCAACAAGTATTACTTTGTATAATTGAACAGATTTATCTCCCCCTGATAAATATAATGGTATCATTTTTGAAAGAGTTCATGGGTATTTAAGTACCTTTATCTGCAGATATTTGCCCCATTCTACTTGAGAGTGCATAATGTGAAGAGGTAGAAACCAGAAGTCTTTGTTTTATCTGAAGATGAGTTATCAAGAGGTGCTCCTTATCAGGAGCACAATTACAGAACTGTGATAAGCGCTGTCATCAAAACGTAAAGTAGTCATCAATAATCCTGTAGTGTTTTGCTACTGTTTTTAAATTTTATTAATCAATAAAGGTTTTGAATGAATGAATAATTTTTACATTTCATAATTTTAAGATTTTTTAGAATTTCAATTGTTTTAGGTAATTTGTTAAAAAGAGATGCAGGATCAGTATTAGGAATAGATTAAATTTCAGATGGCAGAAAATCAGCAACAAACCAAAAAGTATAATGAAATTAAAAAATATAGTTTGTGATAAATGACTAAATAATTCCATTTATTGTACAGCAACAAAATATTTTACAATAAAGCAAAACAAAAGGTTTTTTGCAATGATATATCATATTGCACTAGTGCACATAACAATTCAAATTAGTGGTGTCATCAGTGACAGAAATGTTTGAAACAGTTTTAGAAGCTTTGCAAAACAATAAAAGGGTTATTGCATGAATATTGTTGAATATTATCCCTTGCCTAATCAGGGGTTCACATTTGCTTTAAATAATGAAAGGTCCAGGACCATTTGAAATTTTAAGTGAAAGGTCCTCCATAAGAAATCAATGGTTGTGTATAAAGCATCAATGTAAAGAATGGTAGGTCCTTGACATTTTGTAATTAAAAAATGAAAAGTCCTCTCCTAGAAAAGACAGGTCCCGGACCTCGGACCCACACTTATTTGAACCCCTGATAAAATACATTTCACTCGCAAGTCTAAGTGCAGTATAAAAATCTATTTTGGGCAATATTCATGCAATAACCATATAATACTTTCTGAAAAGTGCTCTTATAACTATAAAGGTTTTCAGTACTTTATCCATACAGAAACAGTCCAAAAATGTGACATTTGTT
Organism: Mytilus californianus; assembly: GCF_021869535.1. Classification (NCBI taxonomy): domain Eukaryota; kingdom Metazoa; phylum Mollusca; class Bivalvia; order Mytilida; family Mytilidae; genus Mytilus; species Mytilus californianus. The sequence goes on from NW_026262712.1 coordinate 53,772,753, forward strand.
ATAGATAAGAGTTTGATTGAATGGCTTACGGGAGAGGAGATTATTGTAAATGCTTTGTTTCAAATCTTGGGTCAACACAATTTGATTGGCAGAGGTATTGTAGTGCATTAATTGTGTTTGGACCATTATGCAACTTCTATGTCAAAAATGTCTGCAGTTGTGTTCCATTTATTAAAGCCACAACCATATTTGTTGCTGAAAAGATATCATTTCCAGATAACTATAGCATGTCATAAGCAACTTGACGACTTGTAGCCAATGGGTGGGACAGGAACTGCTTTCCCTTCTTGAGCACATGTGTTCCTCATACATGCCAACCTTTTGGAGCAACAACGTGGGAGATTTCCCTCTATCCAGCTCTTCCAATAAGGAAGATTATGTGTGACAACCTTTAAATATTTTTTTTGAATATGTGATAATATACAAAGAAGATTCTTAATGACCATGGATATCTTTTTATCATACAATTTGAAAGATATAAGAAGATGTGGTATGAGTGCCAATGAGACAACTCTCCATCCAAGTCACAATTTATAAAAGAAAACCATTATCGGTCAAAGTACAGTCTTCAACACGGAGCCTTGGCTCACACCGAACAGTAAGCTATAAAGGGCCCCCAAAATTACTAGTGTAAAACCATTCAAACGGGAAAACCAACTGTCTAATCTATATAAAAAACGAGAAACACTTATGAACCACATCAACAAACGACAACTACTGAACATCAGATTCCTGACTTAGGACAGGTGCAAACAAATGCAGCGGGTTTAAACGTTTTAATGGTACCAAACCTTCACCCTTTTTCTGAATCAATAGTGTAACATCACAACATAGAAAGACACACTATAAAATATCAACTGAAATAGCTTAACTCAATCAAAGGACATATTAACACCATTGAACATACACTGAACAAATAAATTTGGCATTGTTACAGTTAAAATCAATCATAGAAAATACTTTCAAAAGATGAAAAGGGGTAAAAATAAGGTGATTTTTTTATCCAAATATTTAAATTTAAAAAAAAAAAGAGGGGAGTGTACCTCTTAGAACGGGTTCCTTGGCAGGTATGGTGTTATTCCTGTTGTTTTTTATGGAGATCATGTTGCTGTACTTGTTGTTTTATATATGGACTATTTTCTTTTCAACATTTTCTTTTCAACATTTGTTTGTCTTTCCTTCCTCAACTTATGATATTTTATTGCTTCCTTGGTGTCTTTATTTTCTTTCCTTTTTTCGACTTTTAGTTATGCTGTCTGATTCTTTCCCTTTGATAAAAAAGTCATTTATATTAAATTCTTTATGAATTATAGTAAACTGTCTTGTAGCAGTGAACATTCTCACGTAATTACCAAGAAGTAAGTCAGTTAAGACAGTTGAAATTGTTTATATGTGAATTTTCAATTATTTGAATCAAACAACCACATTATCTACAGTTTATCTTGATTCATGGATTTCAACAGAGCTCATTGTTTATTGTTATATTCTGATAACTAAGTTTATCTTATCTGCCACAGAAAATGTTCAAAAATATGATTGTTCAAAAGTATTATACAGCATTTGTCAGCCTATCATTGTAAAATTTTGACTTCCAACGCAGATTTTTGCTTGACCTATGATTTGGATTGCGAACGGGTTGAGAACAAATGCTAAGTTTAGAGACCGAGAGAGTTTTTAACTTTAATAGATACACAAGAGTCAAAATCATTTTTTTTTTGTTGAAGTTTGTAACACTTATCTAGGATGATCTTTTATCTATCTTTCACAGCTTTACTGTGCTTAATGTCTATTCTTTTTCAGTAATCAAAATCATTGAAAGTTAATGTATTGAGATTATATTAAGTGGATTATATTTTTTCTGTTGTTTTTATCATTTTTAAAAACTAATCTTATGTTAGTAATAAAAATGAAAAGGAGACATATTTAAACTTTAACTTTTTTCTTCATTTAATTAGTTAGAAGTGTATGACAAAATTGATTAAAATACTATCGTTAAGTGGACAGATCACTGACATTAACAGTTTATAAGTTTGGTGCATCTGAAGTGCTTTATTGGGATTTATCTTCACCAGGAATGCTCAAACAAAAATTTTGCAAAGTATGCAAAATTACTTGAATACAAGATTACTATTAAGATCAAAAGTCAAATTGATGATTCAATCAAATCCATTCCATTTATTCTGACATCATTTTGAAATGTGCCCTTCAATATTTTTATGTCTCAACAACTCCTTACCTTATCTTTGATGGGAGGAAATTGCACTTTATTAAAACTGATAATTCAATTGTTATTGTCGACAGGTAAATAACCTGTATATTGGGACCACCTAGAAAACAATGAAATCTTTATTGATTACAAGTAGAATGTGAATTTATAAAAAGTAAATACAAGGTGTTATATCTTTTATTCAATGAACAGTTTTAAATTAAACTGTTTGCATGATCAACTGTTATCATAGTGTATAGTTTTTAATTAGAATTCTGAAGTACAATGCTTTCTTGTTTATTGAAGTGATAAACTTGAAGAGACTTCCTTTCAGAGATTGTAGAACAATGAAGCAGCTTCAGTTTCCTTTGATCTAATTGGCCTGTCTTCTCGAAAAGCCCTTAAACTGAAAATAAAAGTGTATAGATTCTATGAAATAACTTGGAATTTGTGAGCATATTTAACCAGTGATACATTCAGTTGGTGGCCTTATTGGATTTTTTACAGCATAAATAAAGGCAACAATAGTCATAATTCGATTAAGCAAAAACAAATTCGGGTAACAAGCTAAAAACGAGGGAAACACATCAACTATTAGAGGAAAACAACGGAACAACAGAAACACTGAACTACAACAAAAGCAAATGCCAACATACATACATAGAAACGGACTGCCATATTCATGATTTGTTACAGGACATTTTAAGAAAAAAATGGTGGGTTGAACCTGGTTTTATAGCTAGCCAAACCTCCCGCTAATATGGGCCTTTGGCAATGTTAAAAATACTGCTAAAATGACAACACTACGTGACAGGAATACAGTACAAACAAATGCAAGAATATAAGTCATACATGTGTTATTAATTTACTTTGCAAATGGTCAATTATACTCTTTCTTAAAGTTAAGAAATCCTGAAACTAAAATTGCTTATGTGTAGCTCTGGTAAATCTAAGCAGGGATAATTACAAGCTATTTCACCTAAGCAATGTAGATTCCAGTACCCAATAGTTTATTACAATGTGATAAGTTACATAAAAGTTGGTTAACACCTTTGTGGTTTATGATGTAACAGTCTAATTGATTTCTTATTTATGGCAATTTTAATTCTATAGGATATGACTTAACTGTAAGATGTAAATAAAATATCATTAAAGGCAACAGTTCTTAATCAATTTCCCTTGGACATAGGTCCCTTTTAGAGGTTTGATAAGTTAGCCTCCTCTGTTTTTGATCCTCATTTGTGACTGAAAGAACCAGACATTTTTTTTTTGCCATAATAATTGTGAGAAAGCAAATACTGTCGCACTGTAAAGTCTGCTTTTCAAAGAAACCTATGTAAAATGTCATTGCATTTTTCCAAAGATGTGTTTGCACTGTATATAATGTTAGGTATGTGATTTTAATTAGAATCAAATTTGTTTGAAGCAGACAAAAGGCCATTACAGTCACTCATAGTTTCCTTGATTTGTAATAAAATCTAAAACTAACAAAAAGTTAATCTCTCTCCCAATGTCAAAATGAATTATCAAAGTTCTGGATTGCAAGTTATATTAGACTTATAGACCTGTTTCTTAGTTTAAAAAGACAAAAATATAAAAAAAATAAGAATAAAACCAATGAGTACTTGAATTACAACAGAAACCATTCATCCTATTTTTTACCTCTGATCTATAAGATTTTGAATAAATTTAATCAACATTCAAAATCTAGTGGAAATTGTAAGGTATTATGAAACCAGTAATGCTCAATGAAACCAGCTTGATATGAGTCATCTTGTCTTGGATCAATTTGAGTTCTACCTAAGCAATTTTATTTGTAACACCAGGAAATTTTAAATAGCTCTCAATAAAATAAAAATAGAATTAACCTCCTCCAGTAAAATTGATTAACTTGTAAGTGGTTTTTGCTGTAATAGTAAGTCTTACTTTTGTTTTGACAATTGAATTTATATTGTTGCCTTAAACATCTTACCATGGAGATGTCTTTTGCTGTTCTTTTTTTTTTCATTTTTTTCGCTTGGTTGCTGTCTTGATGCCATATACAACACCACATTATCTTTTATTTGTTAGTGAAATGGGGCTTTTGTTTGCTATAGTGGTTCCTGACTGTCTAAACAGCTGCTTTTATGTTAGACTTACTCCAACCCCAGAGTGCATTGTCCTCAAATTTACAGAAATTCCTGGAGTATCCAAATACATACAACTTTGAATAAATTGATAAGAAATTCAGAACTTTTAACTGTAGGCAATGCAAAGCAACATTCTGATTTACCAAATTTGTCTTTAAATTATTTGAGTCATTGATGAGAAGTTCCATTGGTATACAGCATTATTGTTGAACAATGTCTTAAGGATGTATTTAGGTGAAATTAAAACAATCTAGAAGTTAAAATTGATGCTATAAGTCAGAAGAGCATTAGTTAAGGAACAGAATAAGCTAAAAATATTGATAGATTATGGAGCTCCTTTTCGAGATATTTGAGTTTTAAAAAATGGCGGGAAAAGGCTGACTCAGACTTTTACCTTGTATTTGCATTGGTATTATTTGGGTCTCAAATGGAAAGAAAAGAAATCTAGAATCTTCTTAAATTTTGGTAAATGACCTTTTATGAGCTATTGAAGTCTTATATGAAAAGAAAAATGGGTGTTATGGTGCAAAATATTTTACCCTGTATTGTTTTTGTCCAAACATCTGACACAAGTTCCTAAATCTCAACTTAGTACATCCTTAAGTGTCCCCATTTATTTGAAAGGAAAAGGTCATCTGAAAGGATCTGAATTTATTTTTTTATCATCTGTTGTAAATATGAAAATTTTCTAAAATTTAGGAAAAATCCTTGTAGACAAATGTAAATTTTTTCAAGTTTTCTTTGAATGTGTGAGGTACAACTTCTATTGAGATTTCAGCTGGTGCGAAAAATTAAATGAGATTGAAAAAATTCATAAGGGATGTCAAAATCTTTGATATTAAAGGAACCTATTGTTACATATTTACATTTCAATCAATGTTTCAGGGTGTTAGATTTTTCTGTCCATGTCTAAGCATGCCGATGATGTTATTCTGAGGTCCTGTCGAAATATATTTGTATTCATAATCCCAATTACAATTCACTTTTGTTGTGTAAATTTTCACAAGTTGGCATGAGGACAATTTGTTTATTTTTGTAAATATAATGCACAGTGAGTCTATAACATTTTATTATTATGCCACGTTTTACAAACCTGATTATTTTTCAATTTTATATATTGAAAGGGACTAGTTCTTTAAAACGGCATTGATATTCACGTTGCAGTGTCAGAGAAATGGCTTATCCTTTATAACTGAATGCATCACAATAGCGAAGATTCTAATTTGTTTTCACACTTTAGAAATGTGTTCGTCAAAAACGAACATTGTTACGGGAGAGCTGATGTTCATTTATTTCTACAAATTAAATTTAGCTTAAACTCTGTTAAATGAATACTCTATTTACTTGCTGTGCTATTGTGCCATGCCCACTGAGAACTTTCATTGTTGACAAAATTGTCCATGTACTATAGCAGTATTTGCAAGAAATTAATACAGATTTTATTAAAGCTTTTTATCAAAGATTTCCCTATCCGTTGAATGCATTTGGTTTTGCTATTTAGAATGCAATGAACAATAAGATTTGATAATGTTTCGAATATTGTTGTTGTTTTTGCGTGGACAAAAGCCGAACCTAATTGACCTGTACTTTTGTTGCTGTGATCTTCAGCTTAAATAGACAATAAAAGAAAAAGCTTTTATCAAATAATACAGGTATAATTTTTAATCAACACATAAGCACAGCATCCAAATATTAATTAAATTCCAACAAACACCGTTAAACAATTTCAATACAAAAACGCCATCTAATAGCCGTCAATTGCATTGTTTTCTGTATTTCATAGATACTTCCTAAATCTGATCGTAAGCTGAAAGATAAAATTAAAATATCTATCGATCATAAAGCCGAATAGAAATTAATTTGTTGATTAGGTTGTTTCTAAATATTACAAGTTTTCTGTTTTATCTGCCCATTGTTCTCCGACACTCTGTTTGTTCAAACGTGAGCAAATATTGTGGTGCACTAGATCGTAAGAATTAATGTAAACCAGTAATAATGCGATTCTATTATTAACGTTTATTAAAAGGTATTGTTCCGAGTAGAAACAATTGGGAAATATGGTAATCTCTATACAAAGATAATTGTGTACCCTAGTACGTACAGATCAAGTAGAGAATGAATATTGGAATTTTGATAGAATGAGATAGACACAATGCAAAATTTACTGATGCTTAGAACAATTATAAAAAAGCACTAGCAGTATTTACATAGGAGTGCTTTGTAGGGATAGAAAATTCATTAGTATATTGCAGCTTAAATCTTGTGGCATTTAAGTTTTTTTATGTAAGAGGCAGTTATTCACCGTTTACTTTGAGGTAGGCGAAATCTGCTAGAATCAAAAATGCATCATGCATCAGCATATGTGCTGTTCTTTTCCATTGAGCTTTGTTAAGTGTGTAGAGATTATTTTGTCATGATTTAAAGACCATATCCTTTCTTTTCCATTACCTTCATTTGAAATGTTAGTCAAAGGATGTTTTTGGTTTTCGTGGAAAACACTGAAAATTTTATAATTCAGCTTGGGAGATATAATTCTTACTGACAGCCAAAATACATAGTTTTCAAGCTGTTACTTGCAGTAACATATGTAACCAGTTCCTTCCTTATAGTAGCATGTGGAGCATCCAATCCAAATTTACTGACAGTAGCATATGAAACAACCAATCTTTACTGTACTGACAGTGACATATTTTACAACCAATCATTCCTGTACTGACAGTAACCTGTGTAACAACCAATCATTCCTGTACTGACAGTTACATGTGTAAACAACCAATCATTCCTGTACTGAAAGCAACATGTGTAACAATCAATTGTTCCTGTACTGACAGTAACATGTGTAACAACCAATCATTCCTGTACTGACAGTAACATGTGTAAACAACCAATCATTCCTGTACTGACAGTAACATGTGTAAACAACCAATCCTTCCTGTACTGAAAGCAACATGTGTAACAACCAATCATTCCTGTACTGACAGTAGCATATGTAACAACCAATCATTCCTGTACTGACAGTAACATGTGTAACAACCAATCCTTCCTGTACTGACAGTAACATGTGTAACAACCAATCATTCCTGTACTGACCGTAACATGTGTAACATTTCAGTCCTAACTTGGAATGATATACTAAAACCAGATGTGTTAACTCTTACATGTGTGTCAACCTGTAGTGACAAATATAACAACCTGGCCTTATTGACAGTAGAATATTATGTCTAAAGTTATTTACCATAATTTGTAAAATTGAAGTCCAAACTCTTTCACAAAAAAGTTTGTATGACTAAATTTATCCATGCATCATTCATAAGTAAATCCTGGTTTTACTGTAATTGAACTTGTGATAGGTTTGACTGTAATGTCAGTGTATATTTTATATAATGATTAAGCCAGGGGTTATGTCAGGGACAGAAATCACTTATAGACTCATTCATTGTGTGAAGTAGGTGAAATGAAAGACAATATACAATTGATTCACATTTAATTTGCTCCTTATGTAAATGGTACTTAAACTGCCATTCTTGAGGCTGGGGAGGAGATTTTGTTATGATGTTGAATTTTTTTGAAGAGTTTGCAAAAAAGCAGGTGCTGATCCTGAAACTTTAAAAGGGGGTGTTCAAGAGGGATTCACCTTTGAGGGGAAGGTTCTAAATTCATTTTGATATATTTTTATGTGAATGTGAAGAAAGGGGTGTCAAAGTGTTGGTACATTCCATATATTTGCCAAAATTTACCTCCATATATTTGCCAAAATTTACCTCCATACATTTGCCTCCATATATAGTCAAAATTATTTTTCAAAATTTCTGTTTGGTCCTTTTGTAGAGGTGGACCTTTTAAGACCATATTCTGCTAAATTTCTTCTTAGCATTTATTCGTTTTAAACGGGACAAGCTATTTGAACAATAGTAATGACAGGCTGCAAAAATCTTTTTTTTCTAAATATTGTGCTTAAGATATAAATTTTGAATCCATAGATCTAATTTTCTTTTTTACTAGCATATTGAATGATTTTTATTTGGTCTGATAATCCAGAAATTGATTATCCTTTTGTTACAGATATGACCAAAAAAAGAAGAAAAACGTAATATTATTTTCCACCCATTTTAGGTATTGTTTTTTTTATAAATATATTATTGTTCTTTTTCAAACTCTTGTCTTGGAAGCAAAGGCAAAAACAAAAGAACAAAAACTACTTTGTTTTGTGTTTCACCGATTGTTCGTAGCTCATTTATAACCTCAAGATTTCCTCTATAATAATTGTTTTAACTTCTCAAGAACCTACAAAAACAAATACATAAATTATGTATTGTAATTTCTTTTTAATTTTTAACAACAGATGCTTGTGTTTGGCAAAAAAAATGTTAAGGAAATATAAATGAATGGTTCAAACCGTGTTCGTTTTTTCAACAACAATGGTTTCTTACTCCTGTTATATATTGAAAAAACTTGTTCAACAAAAGACGAAATTGTTTAAACTATTTTACGTAGCCTGATGTTTTGTTCACAATAATAAATCCATTTATTTTGTTACTCAGACAATAACCATTCAATTGTTAACAAAACAATACCCCATTGTCAGTCTGCACTTTGCAGCATCCAAGCAAGAACCGTAACTCTTGTCTAAATTTTAATTCATTTTAAAGTTGTCAGGAAATAATTTGTTAGTGGAATGAAAATGTCAAGCAGTATGATAAGATGCGAGTCTTTTCTAGAAAGGTAAGTAAATTTTTATGTGTATTTTTATATATTGAAGAGTTTGAATTAGTGTGATTTGATTAATTTTATTGATAAATTAAGTAATTAAGGAGGTAATGATTACATACCAAAATTATTTAAAGGCTGAAGTGATTCAATAGAATTGTTAATCATTTTTCCTCAATTTTTTCGTAGGTTTTGCTAATTGGCATGTAATATGAAAACTGTCTTCATTGAAAAAAACAAATCATTCAATATTATCATAACTTTTCAATAGAAGTAATATATATATATTATTGTAAAATTAATGACAGAAAACTCTTTCCTCATATTCCCTTAATCTGTATTAGATAAAATAGTAGATTTTTAAGATGATTTATTTGAGAAAGTAACTCAAATCTCAATCATATTTTTTTTTTCGAAGTTTGCATGAAAATCACTGAAACTAAGGTCAATTAAAATTATGAAATTCACTGACCCCATAGTCAATGAAACAATTGTTAATTATTAATATGATTATTATTGGCTAATGAAGACAGGGATGTTAAAAGAGGAAGTTTAATATCTAACCTTACAGATTGTGTTCCATATCTTTTTTCAAACAGTTACTTAAATTTCAGATGAACCTTGACATTTCAGCATAAAATCAAGTTTTCATCTTTATTTCAAGGGAAATAACTTGCCTCACATTGTCTCTGTTTGTTTTGTTTTTGTTTTTTGTTTTTGTTTTTGTTTTTTTTGCTTAACAAAATATTAACTGTAATTAAAAGTTTGAAAACTTGGAAGATTACATTTATTATGTATAGATAAATTTTCTCTCTCCACTAGCAGACTTTATTGTCAATGAAAATTTCTGTCCCACCTAAGAGAATCAAATCACAAAATGAAACTTTAATTACAGGGTCAATTATGGAATTGACAAATGGACTATTGAATCTCAGTTTTTCTGTACTCTTTGCTATTTAGTTGTTGTTGGGTTGTTTTATTGACTTATACCTAACATCTGCATTTGTAACATTTGTCTTCCTTTTTCTTTTTTTAGCCATGTTGTCTGTACTTGTATGACTTTTTTTTTCATGACCCCCCTTTCCTTATCTTGATGGCATAAAGTTAAATACCAGGAAAACATAAGGAGAGCTTATTAATCTGACCCCAATTTCTTTGAAAAGCTGTGTCTTTTGTTAATCTACTGAACAAATTTTGCCTCTTGTAATTTCCAAACAGAAAAAGACATCTGTTTTTACGTCAGAAATGATTATTTAATTTATAGTTGCATTATAGCAAAATTTAGTCTGAGACAAATAAAATGTACAGGTGCAGACTTATTGAGTATAGTTAAAATATAAAAAAAATATCAGATAATTCGTTATATGCACATTCTGCAGGTGCAGGGGACATGCATAGAGGGGGCGTTGCTTTATGTCTGTCAAAGATTGAATGTTTATGACATCAGCAAAATATAATTACATAATGGGCATTACGACTGCATCTTTTGACATTCTTTTATGTAAGTTGATTCTGGGTTTGGTCACGATATCTTTGACAGAGATTCATAGAGAACTCAGTATTCCGTAAGCAACTCCGAATTAGTCTGGGCTACTTTAATTTTCAGATATGCCTGGGTATCTTCCTCTGGCAATATGAGTTACGCTTATAGAGTTACTCTTAATTAATCTAAAGATATTGTTGAGCTAAATTAGTCTGCTGCATAAATTTAAGATATTATATAAAAATCTTGGGTTGGCATTAGGTTAGCTTAAAAAGTTTTATGCTGTCTGGCTTACTGAAAGGTTGGGGGTACCCACTGGGACTAACATGAGTAGTATAATAATATAGATCCTATGCAGTTCTCCCCAAATTAGATAATGTCCCAGTATTTGTACTATAATGTAATATGTGATGGCTGAAAAAAATGGAGTAAAAAAGTACCTCCATATCTCCATTCACCATTACAATAAAATTCTTTTCATGATTCAGATGAACAAGATTGATATGTTAATTTCTGAAATTGACTTCCTCAATAAAAATTTGAAAAAAAAAAAATTGATTTGGAGAACCCAAAAAAATACAATCAAGTAAATTTAAGACAATTTCACATCTGTGGCTTGTTATGTAATATTCCTCTTGTAATATATCATTGTATAGTATGAACGGTTGATATGAATTTATCTTGAGTTTACTAATCTATGCTACATCATACATCATCGCATAAAAATGGTAGAGATTCCCCCATAAACGTGTCTTGTAATTTAGTTTATTTCAAAATTGTATAATTTGGCTTGACTGATCTAACAATAAATTCATTCCAGTGTAAAACGCAAACTGATGATATTGTCGTCCGAATTGGCATCAAATACAATGCGTGTAAATCAGACTCGATATCACGCTCCTAAACAATGGAAAACGATGCAGAATATTTGCATGAACGATTTGTGTATTGGAATTTTTAGCATCGGAATGTTTAACGTAATTCAAGATATTTTGTTAGTGTGATGAATCAATCCGTTTGTATTGTTGTCGGACAATTTACTAATTTCATTTACATTTATCACCGAGATTTGTCGCCACCAATTGCTCTTTTGCTTTTTATACAATTTTCTTTTTGTATGCACAAGAAGATGTTGCATCATATCCCTTTAATAAAGGGGGAATCATTTTAAATTCGTTTTTTGTATTTCAAATGAACAAAAAGCTTAATAAAGTTTTCTATTCCTTTTATGATCCTTATTCTGCAAGTTGATATAAGACACCTATACATTAGCGAGATGCATAATCTAATTTCTTTTGATATCTAACATCTATGACGATCAAGCACTTGGTAGATTCATTTAGAGTTGATTTAGGATCCATTTACCATTATGACTTTTCCGGTCCATAAAAAATAACAATACTTCACTGTGAGGTTTTTTTTTTGTTAGAATCCTTAGCATTTGACATTATAACAGCTATATTGTTAGACAAACGTCCCAAAGTTTCGACAAAACTATAATTTAGAATAATTAGTTGTCATTTCTTTATTGAACAATATAATTGATGTTTCAGACTACCTTAACCCTGGTCGCACATGCTATATTTTTCCATTTATATTATTTCGTCAGATTGAAAAAAAATATATGAATTGTTTTGTATATATTGTTATCTATGACGATGAACTTGGAAATAAATTATATCGTTTATTTTATTCATTGAGTATAATGTTATCTCTTATATTTCAATGTTTGAACGTAATAAATTGGCCACTCACACGGGCCAAAGCAAACGTTGTTCCTTTTAAAACCAATCATTTTCACGTATTAATTTATTTACATGATTTCTAAGTAGCTAACTGTTAAAATTTCTGGTCAATTAAAATTATATCAAATATCAGATGTATTAAGACCACCGGTTAAACGAGAACAATAGATATTACGATACGAGAAAAACTACACTTAGACAGAGACTGGTGTTTACTTAAAGGGTCGCACTTCTATCAATGACCTCAGGGTGTCAACACAATATTGTACCACATATATTTAAAGACGACTTCTTTGGGAGTAGGATTGTGGGGCGGAGAAGTGGAGAAACTTTGTAAATGACACTTAGCTTGGTCTTTAATTAGTAATGTTTATCGATGTACGTCCCAGTTTAACGTAAAATGAGATGCGATCTTCTAGACTATAAAGATGAAGTGGAATTTACATTTAATCATGGGTAGGTCTTTTTTTTCTTTAATATTATTAATATGTGATATTGTTCAGTTCACATTTATTGATTCTTAGTTCTATGGTTTATCTCTAAATCCCTGTATAGCTTGGAAAGCCTATTCAGATGTTTAACTTTTGTCAATATATCAATGTAGAATAGAGGTATTGTTATCAACTCATTTCTTACAAATTTATTTTATTGAATAAAGTGATAAAACTAATTTAAAGTAAATGATTAGGATTTGGCATTCCACAGACAGGGACTAAAAATTGATCGAGAAAGACCAGAAAATTGATATTTTTCTTACGCTTCTTTCAAATGCAATATTTTTATCTGTAAAGGCATTACGATGATATTCACACGTCAAAATACTGGTAGGAAAAATTATCTTTTGTATTTCCTTTGCTCGTTCAAAGATTTTCACTCTTCAGTTTCAAATTACAAATTGACAGTTTTAATTTGCGCTTTACTTTGCATTTTTATAGAGATTTAATTTTAATGTCAATTATGTAAATAAATAGACTTTGTAGCATATTAATTGTTGTTTAAACTCTTCATTCCATAATTTGTACTTTTATTAAGTTATACTTATTATTAAACACACTTACAGAAATAGTTTAAATCTACTTCAGAATACAAAAGTTAAAAGCTTTTATTCTGTTAGTGATATTTATCTTTCAATTTTAGTCTGGGTATGGACAAAATTTATAAATCATTTTACTTTTGATGACCGAATTAATGAAATCTTTTTAGCGACGGGATCAGATAAAAAGGACTTATCAATAAAAACATGAAATACAAATGGCAAATTTAATTTTAATGTTTGCAGATTGAGGATTTCTGTTATATATTGTATCAATTTTTAAGTTTTGATTTTTCTAAGATAAATCAGGATTTTTTAAAGGCAAATTTGAAAAAAAGATATTCTTGAACTTTGATTTTTATTTGTCATGGTATAAAGTATCATAGTCAAGTCTTACACTTTAAATCATTGTAAAGTTAGATATGGCAAATTTAGAAATCTTAGTGATCCCAGCTTAAAAACTTAAGGACACCATATAATCTCTTAAATTTCATTGTGGTAGTATTAGAGAAAAAGAGATATTTTATGACTGCTTTTATATCTTCTCTTAAAGTGAAATTGATGGTGACAAAGAGTTATTCCCCCTTTTTTACAGCTATTTTTCATTTTACATGGCAGTTTTACTGAAACCCTAACTTCATTGATATATGGAATTTTATTTGTGTAAAAATATTACATAGACTTTTGCTTAAAAATTATTATGTGGCTTAAAAATGACAAGTATAGGGCACATATTTCCATTGCTACTTTCTTAGATATATATAACTCAGAGAGTGACAAAACTTCCAAATTCATAAAATGGAAATGATTAGAGAAGAGTATGTATTTGATAGTTGGCTGAAATATATGTTAGTATTGATCTGATTTCATAGTCGTTCTGGATAATGCATGTGTAATAATTGCCACTGGACATTAATCAAGTATATATATCAATCAACCACTCAGATTTCTTAGCAATTTATTTTCACTTTTACTTTGAGTAAAACTTGAAATTGATGATAATTTGGGGTAAATTAAGCAAATTTTTTACAAACTTTTCAAGAAATAAAATGCATGAAGTTAAGATTGATGACTTGGGACAATAAATTAGTCCTGCATTATGCTGCATTTAAGGGTTGTTCACTTTTTTTTTCACTTTTTTTTTCAAATTTATATTTTGATCTGCGAATGACATTTGACATTCATTATTCATTTAAGAAACCTTTTTTTCTATTGGATACCGGTATGGGAGCAATGATCATATAAATTAATGAATATGAGAACAAAATAATAAAAAGTAAATTTATGAACAAACCATCTGTAGAAATCAAAAGAAAGAAATAAAATGTAAGATCTATATCTATATAAATATTAAATATTAATATATATAATGACATTTGGTTCTTTTTATGTTTTGTTGTGATATGATCATAACTATGATTTATTGTAAATGTCCACTCTGATATTAAATGGCCTATAGAGGAAAACACACCAAAATAAAGTCTTTAACACAAATGTTCTGGTACCCCTCCTACTGGGTTACTGTTTGTTCTGGTTCCCTCCCTACTGATTTATGTTTGTTATCTCTTTATATACTGTAATCTTTAAACAATATCTAACTGAACAAAGTTCTGTGGTAAATTCTTGGGCCATTTACAACTCTACAGGACACCTTTCTAACTCTATCAAAAAATCATGATTTAAAATGAAAATGATTCTTTTATCTATAACATTAGAGATGTTGTTGTTTTATCCTAGCTGCTTGTTGACTTTATATAATTTTTATCACAAAATTCTTGACACTTTTTATAAGAAGAAAAATGTGTTAGTTTTTGAAAGAGATGACATTTAGAGATTGGCATATTTCTTACATTTCTAATTTTAATTTGCAAATATTTTTAGCTGCATTTTTTGACAGCTGAAGTAAGCAAGAGATTTATTTTGCCAGTTATATTTTATTAGCTTGATTAATATATGCATGTTTTGCATTTGTGAAAAAAAGCCAATTGAATTCCAAACTTTGAAGTTTTTACGTTTTTTGTAAAATTTAAGATTTAGTTTTTGTCTATTTTCAGCAATATTACAACATGCTTTTTTGTTGTTGTTTTGTTTAAGTCTCTCTTATATTAATTCAGTTATGCTGTAGCTCTTGCATTTTCTGGACATTAAACTTGGACCTTTAAATAGTAAGCACAAGAAACCAAACAGCCCTTCCAAGTGAAATTCGGAAGATTTCTAAAATGAAGTAGACATATTGTTCAGTACATCCCCACCATCTATGAGTAACCATCCTTTGCAATGCTTGCTTTCAGAAATTTTTGGACAAAACACAGAAATGAGCATAGAATTATAAGACAAAAAAAAGCTGAAAAAACCAATGGTTTCAGATCAAAGTTGCCAATCTTCTAGAAATGGGAAATCATGTAATTGTTTGCACAGCAACTTTCCCGTTTTTTTTTTTTATTCAGAAGGGACTTTTGATCCTGCAAATTCATTAATGCTACCATTGTCAATTTTTCTATACATTTTCCCCTCAATTTTCCCCTTTTTTTTTGAATTAGTAAATTTTGTCTATCCTCTTGTGTTTTTAAATCTCATACACAAATCATTATATTTGTTCTACAGTCTTTTATTCTCCTTTAGTTTATCAATCTGAACCTTTATATAAGTAATGCAAAATATTACATAACTTTCCATTTTAATGAGACAGTACTTTCCTTATCCAAACAATCTAGGTTCTCAAAATCTAGCATGTTTCTGTATCATAAGACTGCTTAAATAACCATATCTTTAGCACCTTCGGAAAGCCAGGATTCCTGTAGCGACTGCTTATTTCATTACATAACAGACTTATTATGTTATTCAATTTTATTGGTTTTCTAGATCGTTAATAATTAGTTCATATGCTGACAGACTTGTCAGTCAGTAATCAGCAGGAGGCAAGGGGAGATAATACAATTAATTATCAGCAGATAATCATGTTTGATCACTGATCATCATGATAAGCAATGATTGGCAGATATTGGCTAGAATTGATTGTACTGCTGAACTTAATTATGGTCTGAACAGTTCTAAAAGTTTCTAAGTGGATGTTTACAAATAAGGGAATGGAAGGTGCTACATGTGAATTATGTTTTTTTATGTGATCTAATTTTTCTATTGTGTTTTGTTGTCATCATCTGCAGACACATAGGTTTCAGTATGACAGCTTTGACTTGTTGTTAAACTGTCATTAGGAAATATTATTACACTTGTTCTTTTCTCATATCAAAAACTTGAATTGAACTTTTGGGAATCTGGTTTCATTCTGTTTTCTGAAAACTGTCCAGATTTAAATAGAATTATACTTATTTGCAATTATTTTTCATCTTTTAGGAGCTGGTCACCTGGTACCTTAAAATTTGTCATTAAATGAAATTCAAATTTTTGAAAGTGATAGATTCGTCCTTATACATAGCAATACAGTAGGACTTCCTTTTCTATTCTCAAGTATTCTTAGGGACAATATTTTGGAAGGTTAGTTGTATAATTTATAACCCGCATCATCTTTTAAAATCAGAGACAAAATTGTTTACCATCCCATCTTTTGATGCCTGGTTTCACCCATAGTGTATTACAATGTAGTTAACGACTATATCGGCCTTTGATGTACTGAAAACTTAAGAAAATAAAACTGATGATAAAAGAAATTTCTATTCTTCTAAACAGCGGGACTATTATTGAAAAATATTATGTCTTTATATATGGAATATTAGAGACAGGAGCCCCTTTAACGTTTGAAAAGTAGAATATAAAATTTCTGACGGGATTACAAAAGAAGGGGTAGAATTGATTTGTCATAGTACATCATTAAATTCAAATTGTTCGACATTTAAATCATCTTTTAGTGTTGTTTGATTTACTTTCTAGTTTTCAGCTTGGCTTAATATATGCTTTTCTCCTCTTACAACACAAAAGGAACATTTTACAAATGCATAAGATATTTTTTATTCGTTTTGTAATAAAATGATAAAAGTAGTTGTATTTTAAACATTATGAGAATGACATACGTTTTTTGCCGAGGATTAAATTATTGTTCAGACTGCGAAGCAACTAGATTTTATAATGTATCATTTTAATAAATCAAGTTTATAATTACGTTACTTTGAAATTCTTACTTTTGTAGTTAAAAATTTTGTTAAGTACTGTCAATTATCAAAATTAAAGAAAAAGTAAAAGTAGGTCCAACGAAAATAAATCATGGTTCACAAGTTGGATGTACTCTTCTTACATAGTTAAATACAGACACAATAGAATTCTAAATTGAAATATAAATATTTCGGTGTTGTTGAGTGAAAGTCTTACATTAGAAGGGAAAATCTGTTCCCTTAACAATAGCTTTAATCGGGAACGTTTATTTTTCCGTGTTTCAATATTAGGATAAGTAATTTTTGGCGGGCTGTTGAATTTGGGCCATTGTAATCTTTATTGTTACAAAACAGCAGTATTTGACTTCTGTTCAGTGTTACATTAAAATTCAATTGTTAGAAGAAAAGAATAGTTTAAACAATTAATTTTCACCTTACAGTTGTTTTTTTAACGAATAGAAGTGTTAAATACTTTAATTATTCTTTTCTATGAAGATAATATAAAGTTAAAATATTAGTTTTGAATTTAAAAGTTAGGACTTAGGATCAACTGCTTTGTCAATCAAAAAGAATATATAGTCGAAGTGTACAATGTCAAACTATACTGTCTGACCAGTATAGTTTTGATTTGGGAAATATGGACTCTTGGTTAGGTATGTCTTTTCATCTCTTTTCTCTTAATTTGTCCTACACTGAGACAGAAATGTGGACAGTTGTTCCGTTTTAAATAGTTGACAATTTTTTTTAAACTCAGGTAGAATCTTTTGGTACCTGGTTTTTACAAATGTTTTTTATTTGCAAACGACATATAGTCAATGGAAAATTAGCATTTTTTTGGGTACTGGTACTAAATTCACTACATTATAAACAAACTATTAATGGTTCCTGGGGAATTAAGTTTGCTAAAAACTAAGTCATCCTATATCCATCTCATTGATAGATCATACCCCACATCCTTCTTTTCCTTTTCCATACAAGGATGCATTTGTATTTTTAGGTACATATCTTTCAGGTATTCATTACTTGACTTTTTTTTCGTGTATTTCCTTCATTTTGTCATCCAATATCCATCCCTCCCTCATTCCACTTGTAGGGACAAATTTAAGAACTTCAACAGGTAAATTCAGATAGAGGAAAACGTTACGGTACAAATGCCGCAGTAAGAAATTAACAGTTTGTTAAAACTACCGTATTCATAAAACGCCTTATTCAGCGGACTGTAACCACACTTCACACGTCATTGGGTTGATATAGATGTCATACGTATTGTATTTTCAATTTTTATGATAATTCAAAAAACTTTTGTTGCTGGTTATTTGTTATTTTTGAATTTCAATAAATATTATTCCCATAACACATCATGCGTCAGATTACATAGAGAGGTAGACATAGCGTATTGTCGAGTAAGTACTGATGTAGTTTTAGATATAGGTGTGGAGTTAAAAGTTAAAATCGTAAGATGTACCTGAATGTTTACTCTAAATTGATAATTAACTATCAAAAAAGTACTTAAGGTGGTACCTAACACTACAGGGAGATAACTCTGTAAAAATCAGCTAAACGTTTTAATTACGTTGTATTGTTAAGGAAATATTAAGCTTCTCAATGATCAAAATTAGTGTTTGTCAAACTGCTATATAACCAACGAAAATTTTCTGATAAAGTGGTTGGTTCAAATTTTTTGAAATTTTTATATTTTTGTCAAAGGGTCAAAGTAGACATTTTGTCAAAATTTTATGAAAATTAAACGAGCCAAATTAATATTAGTCAAGGTGTTGGGTACCACCTTAAATAGTTCAGAGATTTATAAATAATTTTAAAAGATTGAAATTGTTGAAATATTGTGAAACAGTTTATGTAACTTTTTTACCATACTAAGAATTCATAAAAATGTAAATCTTTTCAACTTGAAATTGAAAAATTAGGATTGGATGAGAGACACTATTTTTCTCTACATCATTTAATTATTGGAAATGTATGTCATCTTTGATCTGATTTGTAATGCCTAAAAATGTACTTATGTTGGTACAACGATTTTGCATGTCATGATAATTAGATTGCATATTAATAATAAATAAATATATAACAGTTATCAAAATTTGAAGATTTAAATCTATGGTAATTTTCCATGCACTTTTATACATATATCAAAAGTGACATACTTTGATTTAAAAAGATGACAGGGTGATGGGGGTTCCCCTTGTTTAGAGTTGCAGATTTCATAATGTTAATAGGAAAAATTTTCCATTTAATCACCCTATGGGTTTATGAATATGTGGGACTATTATACTAACTGTTAGTATAATAGTCCCAGTGAATATTGACAGTCTTTAAGTTTATCCATTTAGTTGTCTCTTGATGAGTACCTCACAAGGACATGATCGTCTGACCAACAAAGGTATACATATATCTCTATTTTATTAATTCTGGCTTTTTTTAAATCATAACTTAGCTTTACATGTAGTTGAAGTTTAAAAAATCAGTTTAACAGGCCATTACCCAGTATATGAATTTTCAAATTTAGCTGTAAAAGTGATTGCTTTTAGGGGTGGGGGGTTTATATTTTTAAGAAAAAAATGTTTCATTTTAATCAGTGGATTATAGAGCATTGAAAGTTAATTTTAAGGATCTTACATAAGGATTAGAACATTAACAATTAAGGCAAGACTGTCCAGTTTGTGTTAGACCTTGTTTGTGAAATAGGAAAGGATAAATTCATGTTACAAAATCTGTTCGCACTCACGACAAAACCCAAAGCAAAGGAATTCATTTCGGTAAACCCTAATTTAGACTGAAACAAAATAGATGATTTCACCAAAAATAAAAACCCCAGGTCACTCTGCTGTAGTCATTAATGGATAAACAGTTACATCCTATACTTCTAGCATTAAAAATATTTTAAGGAAGGGAAGAAATTAAGCTTTTCAAAATCTTAGCCTTCTGGGAGGCCACATGCAATTATCAAGGGGGACAACTGAATATTAATTTTTCCCAATATTGAATTGGCAGGTTTCTGTTTAGTTCTGAACTCAACATGAGGCACTTTTTGTATTTGTCACTTGATTAAACATTTCTTAACAGAATAGAAAGTTATTATATCTTGTTGTAGCAGGTTTATAATCATATTAGCTTCTGTATTTTATATGGTAAATTCTCACTTTACATTATGGCCATTTAAAACTACGATATAACTTCGAATTCTAAAATATCAAAGGGAACAAAATGCTGGAAAGTCAAAGGGTGTCTTATATAAAACTAAAAATACAACATTGTTTACTTTAAAACATTTTTATTGTCTTCTTTCTTTTGTAGTTTGACTATTCTGTTTGAATTTCTTTTATGTTAGAAATTTTCGAAAAACAAACTTGATAAAAGTTTTTAAATTTGAATTATTTGTATGAATAAGTCTCGTGAGCAATAAAATTATATTACCTAATGTAGTTTCTTCTATTTGAACGATTATACAAATTGAAAAATAAATTTATTTACAGTTTTAAAACAATTTGCACAAATTGCAAATTGACGACATTAATGCTTGTCTCATTTCGACATTTTGCGAGACGTTGCTTTCTTGTAATGGCATGTTGTACGATAAAAGGAAAACAACAATAAGACAATTTCGAGCAGACAATGAGTAATAAATAAGCCGGTTTCATTGCGTTTTACTTTAATTTGGGACCAAGATAGTCACTGTTATAGGTTTTATGGCCAAGTTTGATTGCGATAGGCTTTTAATATCTTCCATTTTCAATACAATCCTCTGTAACCCTTTGCAACAATTTAGCCTAATAGAAACGAATAAATGGATAAACTAACAGCCTTAATTGTACAAAGTTCTCTTGTTTTATGCTTTTTATGTATTAATTACAGGCTTTTAAATAATTATTCTTATTTGATAGAGATCATTAAGAAAGGATTCCTCCACTTAAAAATAGTACTTAGATTTATTGCAATGAAAACGATGAATTGTTATTTTTTTCTAAGAGCCCACACAAAGACAAGAATTTCTATATATGTGGCATTCGTAATTGACACAAGTTATTGTCCTTAAGAGTTTTCGTTATTTCTAGATACTATAATCACAATGATTATTTTGTGAAACTATACTTAATGCATTGAATTAGGTATACAGGATTCTGAAAGTTTAATTTTAAGAAAGAGTTATCTCCCCTTGTTCAAATACATGTCTTTGTCATTGGTTGGTACATTATCAGAAATTAAGAAACGAAAATTTAGAAATATCCCTTACTAGCATGTAACGTAAGTATAAGATTGCTCTGATGTCTCAAAGCAATCTGGGACTAATCTAATGCAACATTAGTTTCATGAGTGTTCAAGAGTCAGAATGCTTTGATGGATATCGATGGGTCCTATATTTACTCTCTATAGCAGTCACTCTTAACTCCAAGCCCACCAGCCAATACTTGTAAAATTACCTTTGGACCTCCAAAAATTTGTACTTCAATCCTTAAGAAACATACAAAAATGTCAAAAAATGAGAATAGTGCCTGTGGCTGCAATTTAGGTTTATCAGGAAGACTGCTGCAGTGACAATATGCAGAATGCATTATTCATGTAAAAATTAGAATATTACAGGTTTCAGTCTAGCATTAGTTGAATTTTACCATATTCATAATTTTCAAAAATCTTTAAAAGCAATATTTTTTAGTATTCAGGACTAAATAATTGAATGTATGGAAGTTTTAATTAATGAAGTAGAAATAAACTAAAGAACACATTTTAAATAAATAAACCATTTGTTTACTTTTTTTAACATTTACATCAAATTTCGTATTGTAAAGTTGAATAAATTTGCATATTTTTGAATAGGTAGGTAAAGAATAATATCTTACATTCAGCCATTCCTTCCCTCATCATATTTTGAGATCTAATCGACTTGAAAAGTGCATCTGCTTCCAAAATGAACAAAAGACCGAAACATGTTATTATAAACTTAAATATAGGATTTCATAATAGAGGTTTAGTATTCAGATAAAACATATGGGTGAGTTCTGTTGGGGAACAATACTGATTGTATAATAGATATTGTGTTTGGGTAATAGAAGGGGAACAACAAGTTTTGATTAAATGGGACATGGTATTAAGAGGGAAGGAATGCATTTTGTTGAATGTTGGAAATTTTCATACAATTATGGATGAGTAAGGTCAACCAAAGGTGCTTGACGTAAGGAAGCATAGAAAAAGCTGTAAAATGTGAAATGCAGGCTTTCACTTTTTAACAAAAAGAATTTTATTTTTACTTTTTTTGTTGTTGATATCTCTTGTTTAAAAATTCCAATATGAAAAGTTAATTATATTAAGTCAAAGTCAAAGTCAAAGATTTTATTGATATAAAATCCAAAATATGGATCATATATTATGACACTATATTAAATTTGAAGAAAAAAAATCTTTGCAAAAAAATTTATGATTGCCTTAAATAATTGCAATTTTGATCATCCAGACCATGGTAGAACTATTCACAATAGTATGTACATGCTTCGAACCTGGCTTTTTATCTATAGTTTACAACCAGTTTTACCATCCACCCCCCTTGTTTGCCTATGAAATGAAGAAAGAAAGGAAGTTAACAAAAAGTTTAATTTTTTTCAAATTTAATTTCAATTAACACCACAAAAGAAGAGCTTGCATACTGTACAAAATAACAAAATTAACAATTTACCTACTTGAAAAATTGTGGTGCAGATATACAAAATGCAAGTTGTGTCCTTAAATGACATTACCCCCTACCAAGCCTCATTAGGAGGACTGTGGGAATTGTGGAACCAAACAGCTGTCAAACTTATTGTTTCAAGGAGGAAGACGTAAACACAGGACAAGCCAAAGTTTATTTTCATTCAACCTGCACTTAAGTTTATAGAGCTAGTGCATCTCAGCAGGAACAAGATACAGGAATGCCTTTTGTCTGCGATAATATAATTATATCTAATGGGTGTATAATTAATGACCCCTTTGTGGTGTGTGTTTGTTGTGATTAGGTCCTTTTGGGTTTATGGCCTGTTTACAAGTAATTTCAGAGAACATCAGGAGGCCCTTGTACTACAAGCAGTGGTGTAGTTTTAATAAGAGATTTGTGTTGGTTTTATAAGCTAAGATAATTTGATTAAGGATAATTGTGTGTTTATTAAGTGCTTCTAATGAAAGGAAAACCTCTGTGTCAGACACTTATTTTGTCCATCAATTTTTTTTTTTATATTTTTTGTATAAAACAGCATGAAACATTGATGAGGTTTGTCTTAGGTTTGTTATCAGAAAATTTGTGAAAATATTTAGTTATAATCATTTTCTATTCAGAACCAAAAAAAAGTCAAAAAAATTATTTATGTAACCATTGAGAATAGGAGGAAATACTAGTTTATTAAAACTTTTTCTGTTTAATCTTGCATTAATAGATTCTATTAAAAAAAAGATGTCCTTAATATTCTAAAACTGTTCTTTATCGTAACAGCAACAGTGACAAACTCAAATTAATGTGCTACGATTTGATTGGTTTCTATAAAATATGAAAAAAATGATGTTAAAGTATTTGTTCATGCATCCTATTTATCTGACCTTTTTACCTTAAGATTTTAATTTCTTTTACAATATTTGTCTCTGTATTATATCATTCAAAAACTTAAGCCTAAATTTTTCACAATGACTGCACATTAATTTTGTCACGCCCACAAAAATCATCAATTATGAAAAAGCAGATTCATGGCAATGACAGTTAAAGCAGTTAAGTAATTATGAAGCCATCCCATTAGTATAATTGTCTGTATATTATAATGCAGAATTCAGCGCCAATCAACAGCTACTTCAGAATGTCATTAAACAGATAACCAGGGGAGATAAACAGAGTTTTCTGACATAACTAACGTTCCTTTGTCAAGTTAAACTGTTACAGATGTAACCACAGTCGATTAACCCCAATTTAACACAATTATAATCAGTGTTCCTGGTAATCGCTCTTTGTTTTCATTATACTCAGTATCGATGAAAAAGGAGTGCAGAATTGGTTCTTTATCTAGTTTTTTTTAGCACTATTCATTTATTTATTCGACTACACAAGGCTCAAATGTTTACAGTGCCTGCTCAGTAAAAGGGGGAGTTTGAATTGGAATGTTGCTTTTTAATATGCTGTTACTGATATAAGACCTTTGTTTCTCACACTGCAGTTTGTGTCAAAAGTTTGTTTTATTTGGAAAGTGTGGGGGGGTGGTCAAAACAGGGTACAGAAACAGAATACCGTCACTTGACTAAAATTC
Source organism: Mytilus californianus (assembly GCF_021869535.1). Classification (NCBI taxonomy): domain Eukaryota; kingdom Metazoa; phylum Mollusca; class Bivalvia; order Mytilida; family Mytilidae; genus Mytilus; species Mytilus californianus. The sequence continues at coordinate 53,797,430 of NW_026262712.1, forward strand.
TATGCCATGTGTTTGATATTTCAGTTTATTTCAGTTATTTAACGAAAAAATCTTACCAGGAAATGACTTACAAGACATAAAGTCATTTTAGTGTAATTAACAATTTTTATGGTTTAATTTCATTTTTTCTTCATGATTTTTGGTTATTTCTTTGCTATACGTGATTGCTGTGCATTTTTTTGTGTTCAACTGTAAAATTGCTGTCTTTTTGTCTTTTTGGTTTTTTTCCCTTTAATTTGCAGCAATACTTCATCAGCAAACCTTATTATTACGGTTTCATATTTTCTATATTATGACCCATTGTTTTTCTTTGATGCTTTTGGTACTTAGCTGTGTTTGAAATGTTACACATTATTAAGGAATCTATTGTTGATAATTAGGTGCACTTGATTAGCTACATCTTCAAGCATTGTTCAAACAAACAAAAATCAGCAGTCAAATGCTTCTATTGACATGAAAGGGGCACCCCATGGGGTATCTACTTAGGTGCTATATGTTTACTGCCATGTAATGGCATTTGTGATGGATGGTTGTCACTAACAGAATGAGGAGAATGTTTTAGAGAGATAAATTCTATAATTACCAATTGTTGTTGAAAAACTGTTGCATCTTTATTTATACCATTCTAAGTGTTAACTCTTAACTGAATTTGATTGGTAACTAAACAGTCTTGAATTCTGTTTTTTAAGAGGGTTTACAACATTTGACTTGTGGCCTACATGGTATATTATTTGCATATGAAGAAAATTATGATTTGTTGTCAATTTTTCAATAGCTGAAAGCTGAACCATAAAACACCTTAATAAACAGTGCTCTTTTCATTCTTTTTGCTTTAAATTCAAATTTAACTTTCATAGACTGAGACTGAGGAATTGTATGAGAGGCCACAGGGTGTGAGTGAGAAGGGGTGTATACCATCGAACACAGCAACTTAATGCTCTTAGACAGTGTTAGAGAGAGAGATGCATGTAATTTAAGTAGATTATCTGTATTTTATTGACAGATACCCAGCATGGACAAACATTAAATATAATTGGTCAATGGGCTTGTCTGTTCACTGACATATATCCGATGTTCTATCATTAAATTCCATTGGTCTTTTGATGATGACATGATATAGTATCAGACAAAAATTGTTTGAATTCATAGATACTAGAAAGATTTTTATTAATAACTAGCTTTTAGCTGAGGAAGAATTAAGTTCATATTGGAGTAAAGAGGGACATTTATAATGTCATATATATCAGGTCATTATCTCCTTTTGTCTTTAAGTATTACATGGACGTTTCTATTTCCATTTTACTTTTCTTCAGCTTTCTGTTTTACATAAATTCTGATCCCAACATTTTAAATGACTGCAAGATCTTTGTTGTGGTTCATTTCCATCAAAATGTAGGTTAAGCCTACCTAGATCCAAAGTTCAATTCTGAGATTTTTTTTCTTCAAATATTTCATATTTCATAGACAACAGGACAACATTACCCCTTACTTCAATATTAATTTTATCCTCATATTGAAATCATTATACTCTAATGGAATAAAAGTAGATAAGAATTCATTTGGATGATAAAAATGAAGTGTGCCCCTCCTTCTACTGTTTCAGCTTATCATATTCTGACAGACTTCTGCTTCTATTGTAACAACATCTGATGACTGTGTTATCAAATAAATAACAATTATTTATATGTAAGATGTATAGTCATCATGTTGGAATGTTGAGTTCTCTTTAGAACTTTTGTTTTCACGTAAAAACCAACCAAAAAACATAGAATCATGTCTTTTTCTTGCAATCTACAAAGAACAGTAAATACATGTTTTGTAGGGCATTGGTTAAATGTTGATGAGGGGAGATAACTCTAATTTATTTCATTAATTTCAAAACTTAGATAACTTAAATGGATTTAAAAGAAAAACAGAGTTTGGGCGAATGGTATTTTATCCCAGTATTAGTTAGATGATGAATATTTCAAATATTTCTTACAATATATCATAGGATTTATGTTATGCAACTAAATGACAACATTTGTTGAATCAATGAGTTACAACAAAAACCTAATAAAAATACTACAGTAGTGATTCTGTAGTTTTTCCCAAAGGTGTTTAAACACAAGACAAAATTCATGTCATCATGAGAAAATATGACTTTTTACCTAACATTTTGAAACATAACATATCCTTGACCCAAGTTTTAGGTAATGACATGCATAATTACAGATTTTCATAACAATTTTTCTTTGATCTTCCAGCAGTAATGGCTACAATTCCCAGTAGAGTTCCCACAATCTTATTCTAATCAGAAAATAAACAACCAGTGACGGAAAATAAACAAATATCATTGTTCTGTACAACTTATCACCCTCTCTACCATACATGTCAGAACTTACTGTTGATTCTACACTAATCTTGTCAGGGCTAATAGTTTCTGTAACAGGATTAATTATTGGTTGTGTGATGTCTACAACCAGTTCACTTTGAGTTTTTAAATCATAAAATGTGAAGTCTTCAACCAGTTCATTAAGAGTATTTAAATCATAAAATGTGAAGTCTTTCACCATTTCACATTAAACTATAATTCTTCACTCATCTTGTCCTGTATTGGATGCGATGTCTACAACCAGTTCATTTAGAGTGTCTAAATCATAAAATGTGAAGTCTTCAACAAGTTCACTAGGAGTATTTAAATCATAAAATGTAAAGTCTTCAACCAGTTCATTAACAGTATCTAAATCATAAAATGTGAAGTCTTTCACCATTTCACATTAAACTATAATTCTTCACTCATCTTGTCCTGTATTGGATGTGATGTCTACAACCAGTTCATTTAGAGTGTCTAAATCATAAAATGTGAAGTCTTCAACAAGTTCACTAGGAGTATTTAAATCATAAAATGTAAAGTCTTCAACCAGTTCATTAACAGTATCTAAATCATAAAATGTGAAGTCTTTCTCCATTTCACATTAAACTATAATTCTTCACTCATCTTGTCCTGTATTGGATGTGATGTCTACAACCAGTTCATTTAGAGTCTCTAAATCATAAAATGGTGAAGTTTTTCATCCCTTCACTTATAAACTTTTGTTCAAAAATGGTTTAGTAACTTATATGTTGTGGCAGTACCACTAGTTGGGTATATACAAAATTAAAACATTCATGTTACTGAGTTACATAAAAAACATTTTTAAACAGATCCTATGTCAGTGTTCAATTTTAGACTATATTAACAGTTTATATACAACCTGTCCAAATAAAATTGTTGCTGTTACTCTTTGTTATCTTTAACCATTTCAGTGAAAAGAAATGTGTACTGCTTTTCAACAAATCTTGTTAGGGTGAAAGGGATTAATTATCGGAAGTGATCTTTAAAATTAAAGGGATTGTTTACAACCAGTCAGTTTTAAGAATTTATTTTCTTAAAGAGACTAATTGAAGAGAATTTATAATTTACAACCAGTTCAGCACAGAACATAATCTATTGTTAGAATGAATTATTTTGTAGGTTATGTCTGTGCTCATTTAATTTGTGATTTGTATAAATTAGTATCTTCTGTTTTTTTAATGACCAAGGCTTCAATGAACCATTCAGTTCTCAGCCTTGTTCCATTTGTCTTAGCAGTTGTACCAGCTGGTGTCTCCTAGAGCACACAGTTACAGCAAAATTAAAAATGGAAACAGAAATTATAGAATCTTAATGTCAAGTCTATGGACAAATATGACACTTAATGATTCTTGCATGTCAAATGAAATGCGACAGACAGTGGATTCTTGTTATTGTTAATTTTTTGCATGGTACTCTATCTGATTAAAGAACAGTGCATGGTACTACACGACTGGCTGTAGTTTGATTGCATGTGAAGTGATTAGGAGAATTTGGGAGATAAGATTTTTCCATTGTTTCTCACTGGGCTGTGACCAGACAGGAGGCAGGGTGTTTTATCATGCTATTTTATCAACCCAAATCTACATACTGATTATTAATTGCTGCCAAACTGAGTGAATTTTGATGTAAAATAAATTAGAGTGGTTGTCTTTGTTCATGTCTTTTAATCAAGAGGTACCAAGATAAATGTATCTTTAATGAGCGTTTATTTGTGATGGAGAGGCAAGCTGACATTGTATTGTTTGAAGATTTATTTTGAACCATTACTTAACAAGAATTACACATTTGATTTTTTGCCCTGACATCCCAGGATATAAAGAAGCCCATTAAGTGAGAGTCCCAAAACAAATCAAGACTGCAGATTACATCTACAGTGCCAAGTTTATAATAAACTTGATTTTTTCTTTTTAGTGCAAATCAGGCTGTTGGTTTTCTCTTTTGAATTGTTTGACATTTTGTATTGCCAAGGCCTTTAATAATTTTATTTACTATATATATATATATATGTGGGTGTTCTCATTGTTTAAGGCTGTACAGTGTCCTATAGTAGTTTACACCCTCGTCCTTTGGTCTCTGTAGATAGTTGTCTCTTTGGCAATAATACCACATATCTTTATTTTATATTGAAATAAGATTTTTTTTTTTTGCATTGTTTAGCTGATCATTTTGAAATGTGATACGTTTATAAGCAATTTATTTATTTTGTACCAAGCTGCAAAGACGTGGATTTGTCAGTGAAGTGTAAAGTTTATTTTTCTGTCTGTTTTTCTTCAGTTACAGTGTACATCTGAAATTTAAAAGAGATGGGATCCTGATTTTATATGCAGTCTTCACCATCCACATGCTGACTATGGTCAATGTTACAAAATTATATTAAGATTCTTTTGGTCAGTGTAGAGGTAATTTAAAAGACCTGAAGCTATGGCTCGTGGGCCAGTGGTTAAATGGGAAGACCTTGTATGATTAAAAGAATTAAATCTTATGGACAGATTATCTTTTTCAACCAAATACAAAAAGACAAATCAAATACTTCTAAAAAATGGAAAAAGACAAAAACAAGAAAGCAAATATCAAATATAAAGAATGTAAAAACATATTGTCACAAGGGTAATCTAAAAACCTTAAATAACTTACAAATTTGAACAATGGGAAAATTTCATGGGAATGTCATTCCACAAAGGTTTTTGATACATTTATTATGGCGATTCAAATGTAGCGTGGCATCATTGTCAGTCACGTAGTCATTCCATGCAGTCACATCTGACATAAGTCAACATTCTTTACGTCTGCTAGAATCGTAGATAAGGATAATTATAAACAACGGATTTCTTAATATGTTTTTGTGTGTGAACTTGATGATTCTTTGTTTAGTTTGAACTGTGTTTTTATATGATAAACTTCATGTTTTGTCCCACAATCTGTAACTGCATGCTCTTTCTTCATGTGAGAACTTTTGTTTTTTTAGTTTTATAATGCAATTGTCTGCATTCTGTTATTATTATTTAAGCTTTCTATTATGGCTTTCAATGTTTTTTTTTGTTTTTTGTTTACTTTTTCATGGTGTTAATTACAGCATAAATCATATAGCTGTAAACCATTTTTTGTGTATCTTATAAAAAGTTATTAAAAAAAATTGCTAGGTAAAGAAATCAGTATTGTTCAGATTAAGCAGCTTAACTTTGTATAAGATTTAACCTGACCTATTGGATTTCAATACTTGACTTTTTCAAAATTTATCTTTATAACTTACATACTAGACCACTTGCAAGAAAATTCAATATCATTATAATATTTTAATTATTCATAAACTGTGAAAAATTTACCATGACAGGTTGATACTTTTAATTTTTCATCAAGATTTCCCTCTGTCCCTCATATTCATTTGACCCTGAGATGTAAGAAAACTTGGTACTGTAAATCTAGATAAGAAGAAAAAAATAGTTATGTTTTTATAGTACATACATGTACAACTATTTTCTTAGTTTGAAGTTTTGGCATAAATATTAACCTTTCAAACATAGCAAACAAAAATTATTTTTCGACAGTCTTTGATCATTCCTTTTAAAGAGTCAAGGGTGTCCTAAGTACATGTGACCCAGTGGTCATTCATCTGAAAGGTTACTAGTACTAAGAATGTGGACCCTAAAAATTATTTATAGATGGAAGGAAGTACCACCTGTGTGTATGTTTTTTAGGCTTTTAACCTTGGTATAGACCTAAAAGGCATTTGTCTTATTAGTTTTTTCAGTAGTTCTGAAAGACTGTTGAATCATTCCAAAGGTCAAAATACATGTGATTTCTGTACTTTAGCAATTGATTGAGATCTTTAGAAAATACCTTGAAGCAGAAATAAAGGACATAGGATATCTCCAGATAAAAAAATATACATATTGGCCAGGGTTAAAAAAGAGAGTTGTATATGCGCAGGAACATATGAAATGACAGTATGATTTCAAAATGAATTGAAATTTTCAATTCAAATAGGGAGATTTACATATCCATTACCTTTAAGCATATAAAATAAAATGGTTAGTATGTTGCAAGGAAATTAATCCCCCTCTGAAAAAGAAAACGTCCTCATTCTTACAATTTGAATATTGGTCAGTACATTACAACTTGATCTGCATGGCACACTGTGGAATAAGAGTGTGTCCATGTGGTCTTGGATATTGTTATTACTTACAGATTATATCAGGGTTAAAAAAAAACAAAAACAAAGGTCATTGTGGTCTCTTTTTCAACTTCTTTTAATCGAAATCAACAACCCCTGTCAATCACTCTACATTCTTCTTGTCTTTTTCCACCAGATTAAATCAGATATGTACATTATGGTGTAGATTATCTGACATCAGGGTGTTATTGTAGTGTGACATCACATTCATGGTCCTGTCAGATCACTGTCAGATAAAAGCACCAATCACCTTTTTATAGTTCTTGGGGTTATTGAAAAAATCTGCAATGGATTTGTGAAATGCAATACTTATAATGTTCATAGTATTGAACTTTGTTTAGAATCAGGACATAATCCCTTGTAACATCTAAGTAAGGTTTATATTTTCTGCAATAAGTACAATTATTGAGGAGCTGAGATGGATTTAAAAATAATAGATGATTTACGAGAATAGTTGTAGAAGTATAATCAATTAGTTATCTTCAAAAAGGGGGGGGATAAAAAAAATCAGATTAATGTACTAACATTTTTATGCCCCCGCCGTAGCGGAGGGGGCATTAAGTTTTACCCTTGTCCGTCTGTACGTCCCAAAATTGGTTTCTGTTCTCTAACTTTAGTTTGCCTCGACCAAATGTTATGAAACTTATACACAATGCTTATTACCACAAAACACAGATGGAGTTTGAATTTTGGTGGCGTCACTTTTGCTGTTCTTGAGTTATGCCCCTTTACAAATTGAAAAATTGCTGAATTCTATGTTTCGGTTCTCTAATTTTAGTTTGCCTCAACCAAATGTTATGAAACTTATACACAATGCTTATTACCACAATACACAGAACAAGTCTAAATTTTGGTGCGTCACTTTCTCTGTTTTAGAGTTATGTCCCTTTACAAATGAAAAAATTGCTTAATTTTTTGTTTCCGTTCTCTTACTTTAGTTTGCCTCAACCAAGTGTTATGAAACTTATAAACAATGCTTATTACCTGAAAACACTGACCAAGTTTGAATTTTGGTGGCGTCACTTTTTTACGTTCTAGAGTTATGCCCCTTTACAAATGGAAAAAATGCTAAATTTTTGCTTTCCGTTCTTTAACTTTAGTTTGCCTCGTCCAAATGTTATGAAACTTATACACAATGCTTATTACCACAAAACACAGATCAAACTTGAACTTTGGTGGCGTCACTATTATCGTTCTAAAGTTATGCCCCTTTACAAATGGAAAAATTGCTGGATTTTTTGTTTTGGTCCTCTAACTTAAGTTTGCCTCAACTAAATGTTGTGAAATGTATACACAATGCTAATTACCACAAAACTCTGATCAAGTACAAATTTGGGTAGCGTCACTTTTACAGTTCTTGAGTTATGTCCCTTTATAACATTATATGCAATGGGGGGCATCATCTGTGTCCCATGGACACATTCCCCATTTATTTCCCTTCCATTAGGAGGGGGCCCAGCCCCTGAACCCAAGTCTGGGAACCTGTATATATTTCCTATGTATCAACCTATACCATAAATCATGGTAGATCTAACACTTACATAATTGGAACAAGATCTGAGTGAGTGGTTCAATGTATTTTTAAACAGTATATGAATACATAGGTTGTTACCCTGTTCATGGATTTTTTTTTTTTTTTATTGAGAAATGATTGTATTTTAATATTACATCTCTATAGGTCTTTATACCCACTTTTTTGTTGCCCTTCAAACCACAGAGGAATTTTTTTTCTGACAATCAATTCATTATTACCCAAACTATGTCACCATTTTATTAAAATTAGTTATATAAAAAAACTAACCTAAGTAATAACACAGAAGCATGCTAATAACTGAGCAAAAAAATTAAATGAGAGTTATTTTTAAATCTATCAATTATAGATGCAAAATTCCTTGTCATACTTTGATGAGCATGGAGAGAAACCATACCTCTATTCATGCTCTACATTTTTTTAAGTAGCAAAACTAGGCCATACTGGTAACTGAGTGACATTTGACAGACAAAGATGATTTTATTTTCACAGAAACAAACCAAATTTCATCAGAATCACATCTTTGTTTATAAAAATTGTCAGTGAATCATCGTCAATGTTTACTTCTCCAGAGATCAAAGACAGGATCAAGTTTTAACAAAATACCTCATTTCTTTTGATTACCCTCTCTCGGTTCTTTTGTGATAAGTATTAGAGCTTATACTTGATGGGCAAATTTGATCCCAATATTATTTGGAATAAGTCACCTGTTCGCTGGAAATTAAACTAATTATCGATATCAAAATAGACCTTGTTTTTCTTAGTAGTTTTGTTCTCTTATCAGTAGTGTGGAAATTGCTACAACAGGTGAAAAATAAGCAATTAGATTTTACTACATGCAAGATCTACCTTCTTACGCATAATTTTTCAAAAATGTGCAATGTAATGAACAATAATGGGTTGAAAAATGCAATATTTCAAGTTTGTTTGCAAAAAACTCGGATTGGCATCTGGCAGTTGTAATTCACCCTTTATTAACCAACAATTTAGCGAGCCCATAAAATCGTAGGAGAAAATTGGAAGAGTTTAGAGGTTAATGCATACTGTTATAGTTGAATAATTGTGACTATTCTTTTATCAAATTTTGATATGATGGAACGATCTCACCAATCATGAATTGACATTAAACTTGAATCTAATTTTCAAAATGCTTACATTAAATAATACTAGTTTAACATATGCTTGCATGAAGAATGTTGGTATTACTATTACGTGAAAGCTTGATAAACCATGTAAAGAGTTTCTTCAGTATAAATCTCACACCTAATTTTCTGGTTAAATTACTTTTAGTGTCCAGAACTTCATGAAAATTTGACTCATCAGGACATTTCTCTATTGGTGAGTTTAACAGATTGAGCGTGTGTTTATAAAGTTTCGAAGGTCCTACTTTTGAAAGGCATGTTTCTAATAGCAAAACCTGGATTTTGTGCCGTGCAATCAGATATGTATTTAACGAACTCTGCTCATAGTTCATAAAGTTTGAAAAAAAATCTATCTGATTAGTGAAACATTCTCAAAATAAAATTATCAATATGACAAAGCTATGCTGTGTTATGTCACTTAAACATTAGTCAAATTTAACAACCTTTGCTCCTTATCTGCAATTTTCTTAAAAGATTTCCCCCTAAAAAGACAGAGACAAATGTATTGGTAAGAGTCTTTGTGACTTTTTTGACAATCAGTAACTGGTGCTAGAAAAAGATAAACTTGTTGAAGTCTGAGAAGAAGTCTTACATCTGTCGTGAACTAGAGGTTATAAATGGTTTGTAGAAGCATGGGAATAGTTTAAAGTCATTTCTTGTCTTGTCACATAAAGCTTTCATTAATTTTCTATAAATTTGACCTGATTACCTTAAGTTCTGAAATTTTCGTTTTTTTTAATGTTGCAGAATGTGGAAGAATCAAGTTATCTGATCTAGAGTTAATTAATTCACACAAATCAAGTTGATTTCAAAATTGATAACTGCTTATAAATTTTGAGTAACATATTGCATAAAAAGAGAACTTAAAAAAGATATGACAAAATTTAATTATTTTTTTTTTACAAATTTTTAACCTGCCAATTTTACATTTGCACTTGATGTACCATCTTTTTGAAATCAGTACAGTTTCCTAATAAATTTTGAAGAGACCTGAATTCCAGCCAGACATTGTGACATCTTAAATGTAGTATTGCTTAAAAAATTAAAATTATAGTATTAACTTCTTGAAAATCAACATGTGAAATATTCTAATTAATTAAGGACAGGAAATCTAAGATTTGGCTGTTTGTTTCCAGAATCTGATAGTTGATTAACAAGTACGCTTTATAATTACTAATCAAATCTTTTAAATTAATTAAAATGAAATCAGTTCCTCTTTTCATTAGGAGCATGATTAACGTTGAAATCTTAATCCAGAAATTGTTGAAATTCATGTTTGAAAACTTCCACTTGCCAATTGTCGAATTTGAGACACGGCATGGGCCGGCACCAAGTTCGTTATTCTGCAAAAAGTGCTAAGTAGGTCTAAAGATATACTCAATTAGAGAAGACATTGTACTTCTATTCTCAGTTAAATTCTTATCATAACGTTAACAAGAGATTTGCCTTTGTAGTGAAAATCATGTTAATGTAACGCACGGCAAACTGCTCATTAGGATGAATTAGTCTAAGAATGATGTTTGCTTCTTTCATGAAAAATACACAAAATCTTAAGATATGAATTTAGTCTTATTAACTACTCAGCATGAATCAGAAGAGCTATATAATCTCAACACTTTAACAATTGTCTTAAGAGGGCGCCACCTTCTTTCAATTTCAATTATCTCCCCCTCTTAAGGGCTTGGTTTGGTCTCATAAACGTCAATTGTCCAAACAGTGTTTTCGGGAAAACAAAAAGATTAAGAAATAGGTTAAAATAAAAACACCACAAAGATAAGTAGTAGAATTGAATACATATCACTTTAATTCAAGTGGTTAATTTTCTTCTGGGCTCTTATGTTATTGTTATTAATAAATATGAATAGTTGTCATATAAATTAATGCATTGTTGTTATGGTTTGTTAAAGAGTTGTCTCCCATGGGTTAAGTAGCCACTTTTCTTTTGTTGATGATAGAATAATGAAGTCTATTGTGAAAATGAGACATTTTATTAGAGGTGTGAGTAGTTCTTGACTTATTTGAAAGGAATTTAGGAAATATACTCAGCATATGTTTATCAAAGTGAGTTGTGTTGGTTTTTTTTAACAATCTTCATGATTATATTTTAACTTTATCATAAGAACTGTGTTCACAGGCTGTATAACCCAAAGCCATATACATTTATATAATTGTAATCAGTGGTCAAGTAAGTTGGGAGAAAGAGAACTTTGTACTAGTTTACTTACTATAGTACTTTTAGTAACATATTAAAGTTGTACATCTTTGGTACAGTTTAATGCATGATATATGTAATCCACAAACTTCAATCGTAAGGCCTTTTCACTTATGATTGATTGTTGGTTGCTATATGTCCAGTGGCAAATATTTCATGCATGTTCAGGACAATATTTCACTTATGAGGATGTTCCTCAACTGTAATATTCTTTGTGTGCATTTTGACTGAGGATTTCATTCCTGAATGCAAAAAGTGAAGAAAAACACTGGTGTTTTTGCCTTATTTTTTGTTAAAACTGCATTTTTTCAGTTGTATTATTAGATAGCTTTGTTTCTAGATATTGATTATGTGGACATTGCCCCATTTAAATCACCTTTAAACTCTGAGTGGTTGAATTAGAAGTTTGATGCACACATATCGAATTAGTCATACTTCTGAAAGTACTTCTCCTGAAAAAAAAAAAAATGAGCAAATTTGACTTTATGTATTCAGAAAGTGGCTAAAAAACTTTCATATTGTCATTTAACTATCATTCTCTGATACATTTGTTTGCTGTTAGAAACTGAATTCATAAAAAAAAAATCAACAGCTTACTTTGGGCAGTTGTTTGAAGAAACCATAAAAAATACTAATAACAATTAATGTAAGATGGTCAGAATACACTTTCTCAGTTCTGTAATCTCTATCATCTGGTATTGCTTAAAGCAGATATCCCACGATCCTTTGTTCCCATCATTAAATTGAAATATAGCGTTCAGTAAACATATTCGCTTAATTGTGATATAATACTCTCCCATTCTGGTTTTAATAAACAAATTTTTGTTTTCCATCCATAGTTTGATGGTTATTCATTAAGTAGGAAGGATATTGTTTCTCACGGAGAATGGTGTTAATTATTATGAATAAAAGCCAGAGGTTGAATTGCTTTCTTTTCGTTTCTTAAAAGTAGAAAAGATTTGGCAATGGAAATGTCCCCTAATGTATCTCAGCTTGCATTAATTATTCTTCATGGACAGGCTTTGATGCAAACTTTTTTTTTCTTCAATTCATAATTAAGGGGTTTTTTTTAACTTGTTTTCCTTTGAATTTTCTTGGAAAATGATTCTATTTTAAAACATTCAGACACCATATATATATATATATAGACTCTGGAAAACAGTAACTTAAATATAAACAACAAAACCACAAATCACTTGAATCCAATTACATGTATCGGTCAGTAGCCTGAAACAAATGTTTTCTCTCTAAACTTGTCCACTTACTTTGTTAGTTAAGGATCTAATAAGATAAAGGAAGCTATATGACAGTAGAATTTCTAAGAACACTTTTGATCCAAGTCAGGACATTGAAAAGAGGCTATCTTCCTTCTTATTGTCACATGACCCATGCAACCATTTATCAATGTTTGTTACTAATTGTTTTAATTCAAATTGATTGATAGATTAATTAATCTATTGAATATTTATTGCATTAGTATCATCAGATTGCCTTTTTTGTTAAAAATTTGATAAAAAAAATTGTACTGGTTAAAGATAGATAAATTGATTATGGAATTCAATTAACATTTATTTAAATGATTGTAACTGATTTCGTTTCCATCTGATGGAGAAAAATTATGAGTAAATAAAACTGATCATTTTATAAGATAAATTATCATGATTTTAATCGTGTGACGTTATTCCTGATTCACAGGTGAAGAATCAGTAAATAAAAGGTACAAATGAATAATTAGTGTGGATAGATTATCAATCAAATCTCGACATCACATAGATATGTTCCACGGCCTCTGGTTATTTTCGTGATTGTTAAAAATTCCGGGTATTCTTTCCTTATGTAGTCAATTTTACTATTAGTTTTCTGGTCATATTTTTCAGGAAAAGTTGTAAAATGTGTGTAATATATTCATACTGGATAAATAAATGGTTTTGTTAATTATTTATTCAGATTTCTTATCCATATATTTTTCTTAAATTTATATAATTAAGATAAACTAGTGTAATTTAAAGAATGATAGTCAATTAAGTAGGTAATTTAAAAAAATGAGGTCTGTTTTTTTTTAATTTATAATAACAAACTGATAAATGAATAAATGATTTATAAGCTATAAAACTGCAAGTAGTTTGCAGAAATTTTAATTGGTTTATGAAAAGGGAACTCAATTAACTTATTTCATTTTTTTTTGCTAAAATAACTTTTGTCAACCACAAATTTTCCAACTTGTTGATTTTATTTCCACTACTGTTAATTGTCCATTATCGTCTGGGGAAATAGCAGAAAATTGAAGTCCATAAAAATCTTAAGTGCCACCAAAATTTCTTTGTAGTTGTGAAATTCCTTGTCTTCACAAATTTCCCTGGAGTGGGGCTTGATTTAGGTACCAGGCATGGTAACCAGAGGAAACAATGATTCTGTAAAATAGAAATACAAGATAAACAATGTTATCGACATTCTTCAATAGACATAAATAAAAGAATTGATAAAACACATCATTATTTTGTTTATCTTATCAGTTTTTCCCCTTGATAAGCCCCCTTGCTGATGATTTTGAATTATATATAAACAATAAGAAGCTGAGAGCAGTTCTGTCCATCACTCACACAGCTGAGGGCTCTGATTGGCTGGCAGCCAGGGAGGGGGCTTTGTCTTATCACACAATACACATTCTATTCACAGCTTTTGTCTTTATGTTAATAACAAGTAACAAGTAATTTTATCAATAGTTTTCGAAGTTTCTTGGAAAATTTCAAAATGCTTGACGTCTACAATGCAAGCTTAAGGTAGGTTTTTTTTTATCTTGCTTGTAATTATATCTTTTTAGTAATTTTTATAGTTTTTTATCTGTCTTATAAATATTTATCTAACTTAAGAAAAGTTGTTTTTATTGATTGTGCAACAGTTTGTCTCATCCAGTAGTCGCTTAGCTGTTTCTTGTGATGGAATCGAAATGGCTGTCTTGCAATGTTATGGTAAATTGATTATTACTTCAGTATTTAATATTCAATAATTGAATAAGTTTTTTATTATGATTATAATGACCATAATTTTGATTTTATGAAGGACTAGGAGGAAAAAAAAGTTACAGATTTTACCTTTTTTTATTTTACTGTTAAGCATTTAAAATACAATGAATTGTATAACAATTGGACAAAAATAATAAAATCACTAAAGAAAAATTAAAAGTTATTTATTAATTATGCATGTATCAATATTATGTCGAAATTTTATTTATAGATTTTCGAAGAAAGAAAAAAAAGGCTTGTTTTGTTCACTTCAAAGACATGGGTTAAACTTTTAGTTTAATATTTGCAATTTTAGAAAGATTGAAAAACTTTTAAAAAAAATTTTTTTATTAACTTTAAGAATTAATGATTGCATATCAAAAAACACTTTGAGCAAAAAATTATTTACTGTCCTTGCAAACACTGTTGGTAAGACGGGTATGATATAGCTTTTTGTGTGTGATTAAGCCTTCTTTGTAGAATGCTCTTCAGCATTTTTATGCATGTGAAATTTGGGCCTGCTTTCCGAAATGCAGTATTGATTAAAATCTATATATAACTAGGAACATTTATTTAGATTTTTCAAAAATCCTTTTGCGGGTAATTCTTGGAAATCTTAACTTGTGACCAGTGATAATGTTTTATTGGCCACTACTGTTTAATTTAAAAGTTTGACTCCACATACAAAACCTTAAACAACCACCAGTTGGTCAACCACAGAGACTTAGCTATTTTCTGAAATAAAAATTTTTTGATTTAACTTTGTCTAAAATGAATTGTCACCTACAATCTATTTCTTTAAACAGGTCCCCAGTATCTTGTCAAAAATATGTTGATATAAAGTTTTTAATCAAATGAGCAATTTTAGCTATCAAGTTGACACTACATGAAAAAATGTCCTATTTACCGAAATATTTTTTTTCCTCTTTTCAAGAATTCTATGGGAAAACATGCAAGAAATAGCTAATAAAATTTTCTCAATTTGCAAAATAATGGTATGCATTTGATTTCATTTGATTGGCTAACTGTTCATTTTTACCATAAAGTAGGAGCCTTGACATCAAATATTAGTTGATATTAAGGTACAAGTTTCATTAATGAATTTTTTTTTTTATATATATCATTTATAGCTTCAACATGATGTTATAATTAATACAAACTATATTGTGGTGCAGTGAAATATCAAAGAAATTACTTACCAAGTTAAAAGACGAACATTATCTTTATACTCCATAACAAACACATGCGATACCTTTTTGTCTTGTTTTGTTAGCGAAATTTGATTATAATAAAAATTACATCGGTAATTACATCCTTTGTGACGGGACTATTATGCAGTGTTTTGCATTATTGGCCAAGTTTAAGTGATGTAGCATTATTAGGCTCCTTTATGTGTTAATTAGTGTAACATTTGGCCCGTTATCACTTCAAACCCTTACGCCTGATCACAGAGAAATAAATTACAAATAAAAACTAAGTACAGCTGAAAAGATGTATACCGAAAAATTATAGTACGCCTCTTAAATATTGGTACAAGTGAAGAAAAATCTGAAGCAACGCCAAAGCATCAATTACCAATTCCAATTTTCCTCTACTATGAGGTGGTACAAAGCTGATTTTCACCGCTGTTTAGCAACGGATGTGGTCAATTAGAAGCATCAACAAGTTTTTCAAGTACTATTAGAAGTCTTGAACATGACTTTATTGATGGTTACGAGCACTTTAGGTCAGATCTTAATCCATCTATCACCTTACTATCTTAATATTTTACTGTTTGAGTTAAGTTTTGGGGACCAGGAGTTACAAATGGGAATTATTATCCAAATTTCAAATGCATTAAAAAGGGAATTTAAGAATTGAAATTTGGATGAGGCGAGGAAAAAGGAATAAACAAATTGTTAGTGCTTGAATTATTTGTTTTATATCACACGTTTTTAAAGTAATTCCATGTATTTAGGCTAATTTTACCTATATTTAAACTAGCAAACTGGCAAAGTTTATTAGCCATAGTATATCATCTGGTTACGTGGTGACCTAAAGGCACAACCACAGAGGTACAAGATATACTAAAAATACATAAGTTGCTTACTTTGATTCATTAGATCTCTGGTAAATATATAGTTGTCTCATTGGCAATCATACTACATGTCCTTATTGTTATAAGAAAAGACATAATATGAAAATGTAATACTATAAACTCTTTAGAAAGCTTGAATGAATGGATGGGCGTAAAATAGGTTTGGATTCATTTTTTTCCGTGGGTACCAATTTTCGTGGATATTTGATTTCGTGGTCTTGCCAATGTCTGCATACAAACTTATAGAAAATGTAATTCGTTGAACATTTCAATTTGTGGTTTATCTGTACCCACGAAATCCACGAAAATTGGTACCCTACGAATGATAATGAATCCGCAGTAGATTTGGAAAATTTTAATAGGAGGCATAATCTTCAAAGAGGTATTCACAGTGAGTCAATGTCAGTGAGGTTCCATGGTAAATAAGTAAAAAGATGCCATGGATCAGAGGAAGTGGTTCCATGGTAAATAAGTAAAAAGATGCCATGGATCAGAGGAAGTGGTTCCATGGTAAATAAGTAAAAAGATGCCATGGATCAGAGGAAGTGGTTCCATGGTAAATAAGTAGAAAGATGCCATGGATCAGAGGAAGTGGTTCCATGCTAACACTGTACTGTCTTTGATACAACATGTGTACTACAAGTAATAATAGCAGATGAAATTAAAAAGGAAGAAGGCTTCATTTTTTCTTCTGTTAACCTTCTAAATTTTTTTTTTAGAAATTTTGTGATCAAAACAAATGGGGAATGTATGAATCATTAAACATACTGCAGAAACAAAGATGTTTTTCAGTTCATTGATATAAAAGTCATTCTTCAATTATTTTCAAAGATAGCAAGAACAAAAACGTGAAGTGTTGAAATTCTCTGCTTATGAAAATTTTAATTGATAAGTATCTCATGCAGACATTCAACAGCAGAAAGATACATGTTAGAAATCATCTTTAAAGTGGATGAAAAAAATATGATGGTTTGGGAAATAGATTTAAAAATTTATCTTCTGTTCAGCAGATTAGGAGCCTGTTACATCAATTTTCACATTTTCATTCTTTTCGTTCTTTTGATAAGTAATTTCCCAACTTTGTCAGACTCCATGTTGATTTTTTAAAAAGTAAAGCATTATTGTAGGAGACAGAAAAAAAATAGGATTTTCCTTCAAGATAATGGGGCACTTAAGGGTAATCTTCATCAAAAAGATAAGATATCATCTAATTGACGTGAAGCGATTTGAAAGCTTGAAAGGATGCTGTAATTAAGAAAATCGTTTGTTACAATGCAGGGTATTGTATCCTTCAAATGAACCAAGAACAAACAAAACAAAACAAAAAACTTGTTAGTCCAGTTTCTCATAAGTTTTGAGGGAAAAAAATGTCAAAATTATCAAATCTGAAATTGAGCAGAACCACGTAGTAAGTTATAAATTTTTGGCATATGTAATACAATACATTTTTTTTCTGACAAAGATTTCCGAAAGATCTATTTTTTATTCTGATTGAGAACAATAATTCAAATTTTATCAAGAAAAACTTGAATGCTCGCAGCTGTATATAAATTGTTATTTACGAAGCGTCTGACATTTGAGGGATTCTATAACTACAAATTACCCCCACTAACAAAGAACTTTATGCCATCTTAAACTTCAAATTTTTGAAATCAGAGAAATACTAGTTGGTAAACCAAGTTTTGACAGGTGTTTAACATGTGTGTTTGATTCTAATGCTAAACGATGGCACTGTTCTTGGTACTGAAGAGTCCATTTCATTGATAGAGTAAGTACAATTTTGACAGTCGAATTAGGGAACCAGATCTGTTTTACCCAATAAATAATTAAGTGGTATGCTGACTGATCTCAAAGAAGAAAAGTAATATTCAATATTTGACTATTCATTCTTTGTAATTAGAGTATTTTTTCAGCAGTTTCTAAGTTATTCTGTATAAATAGAAAATGCTCATGATTCAAGAATCCCTGGGCAATTGACATTGAAAAATGGAATATAGCATTGTTTATGATAAGAAAAGAAACCTCCCAACACATCTGACCTTAGATTTAAGAAGTTTTTGGATGCTAACTCTGCAAAGAGCTTAATTAATTGGCATTTTAAACTGGTTCTTGAACATCCCAATCAGTCCTATCTGATCTGTTTCCTGGACACAGCCTAAAAAATTCATATGCAATGGTTTTGCATGCCTGTACTGTGTCTGTCTTTTGAAAGCAACTGATTTGACAATGAAAATGATAAATAGAGAAAGAAAGCAACTCCATGTCACCCTTCTGCAGTGCTCATCAATTCCATAGAAATATTGAAAAAAAAGTATATATTGACTGTATGGGGAATTTAGATGAATGGAGCTTTTGTCTCCGCTTCCATGTCAGGTCAATATTTCATTTGTATTAGTAACGAAAGCTGATTACGATGATTAACTCCAATTTAGACTGTTCCCTGTCACCATTTGTCGCTGATGATATCCTTAACTACCATTCTCTGTAGCCAATATCTACAAACACTTGTGAGCGATTTACGATCAAAAATCAATTAAGTCACGCAGGTGATGGTTCTATTGTAACGAGAAGAACAAAGCCTGCTTAACAAGAATTGACGATGGAACTGTTACGACAATATAATGAAGTAAATAGCTAGATTAGGTGTCTTTTAATCATAAGTTACAAACAAAAAGCCTCATAGAGACAAATCATTGAAAATTAGAAAAGATGTTTTTTGTCAATTTTTATCTTTAATGTCGGCATTTTCTGGATAATAATACGTTGGAAAGGACTTTTGGGTACAGAATTATAGAGTTATCGGAAGAAGTAGTTCAATGGAATTAATTGATAATTGTCTATTAGGTATTATGTCTTTGTATAATAAGGTCTTTTTTTTGATGAATTGTTGATCGAAGGTGTAGATTGTGGATTTAAGTTTATTCTTTTTACATTGGTATTTAAATGTGGGTGCAAACTTAAATTTGTTAATGCACTATTGTTTATAGCTATTAATTATGAGTCAAAGTCAGGGATGCAAGAAAATTAAGAACATTATTATTTGTTAGACATTTTTTTTTCTTAAAGTCGTTGAACATTTTTGTAATTGGACTAGTTGTGAGTTGGAACTAATTATACCAATTACTTATCTTCATTTTCTAATTTTTCAAAGTCAAAAGCTGTTGTCTATGGTTTTTTTTTTTTTCAATATTTCAAATAAAACTGAAAATCTAATATTGACAAGATTAGAAATCAATCATTTCATTTATATATTCTTTTTTTTTGCAGAAAATATAGCATCTATAAAGATTCAACCCTCTGATAGCCCAAAATTTAAAGAGTTGTTCCCCTTGCCTGGTATAAAAGTCTTTCAAAGCATATATAATTCATTTTATCCTATCTTCAAATGTACTTTAAACAATGCTATATCATAAATAAATTTGAGCCTTATTTAAATGATGAAGCATTTCTATTGTTTTCCAAATATGCCATTGTAAAAATATAAATTAAACTTTTTCAAGAGACATTTTGAATAGAGAAATACAATAGAAGTGAAATAAAATGTATCATAAAAATATTTTACTATGTTAAACAAAGGTGAGATACAGGTATTACGATTTTTCCCTGATTTAATTTTTATCTGTGTATTGAGCTATTTCACCTTGCTTGAGGCGGGAGGTGTAGACAAAGCCATTTACAGTCCCTTCAAAGTGGGTCGTAGTTTTTATGACAATAGTATTTGTCGTGTTATCTCGTTCGCATCAAAGTAAAGACAAAATGTTCGACAGAATATGATTAAACTAGCTACTGATAACAAAATGGTATATTTGCTGTATTTCCTTTGTTTTACAAAACAATAGGTGAATTTATTAATGGCGGGTCAGTGTCTCTAACTTCCTTAGGTTAACTTTACATCTTTTCGTTACAATCAGTTTGACAAGGTTTTGTGTTCAGACACAAAGGATTGCAGATGTATATACCACATTAGTTTGAAAAATATTTTTGGGAGGATTTGTTACTTTTTAAAAACTATTTCCTGACGTTGACAAAATGACAACTAATTTGCTCAACACTTCATACAACAATGGTAAGTTTTGTTTAATAATATTAATAATGATAATGATAATAATAATAATGATAATAATAATAATGATGATAATGATTTTTAGTTAAAGAGGGTAACACAGTTAGCTATACAACTAATCTTCCCTGAGGCCCTCAGAAAATGTTTAATGTTTGCTTATGAGAGAAAAGAGAAAATCATAGTTTTTGTTTTAAATATTTGTATATAAGTGTAAATATTTACTTACTTTTTATCAGTTTTAATAACTTAAATTTCTGCATATCAAATGATGAAAATTTACTTTTTAATAGAAATTTGAGTGCTGGTTCGTGAGACTGTCAAAAGACAATACACTAGCTTTCCTTAGTAAAATTCAAATTGAATTTAAAAATTTTAAAAGGTAGATTTAACTTTTCTTATCAGTTCAATATCAGGTTTTTAGACCCAAGACAAAAATATCAAACAATTTGGTCATTTAGCCGTTTTCACTTTAAGCACTTTGTAAATAAATTCTCGATTAAGCAATTGTTTGGCTCTCTGTTTGTCATACCAAGGTACACAGGAAGTATAGCCAAGCTTTTTACTTGTGGGCTTCTAACTATTCTCCGTGTTAATTGTTTGTTGATAAGTTGACAAATTTCACTGGTAAGCCATTTGTCTGATGGTGGGAGGGTGTAATATACGACGTAATACTGTGACAGTTTAACGAGAGGTCATCATTGTGGTCCTTACCTGTAGGGGGTACCTGTCGTTTTAGACCTTTGATGTTGTATACTACCTTGTGTGTTAGCCTTTTGTGTTGTGTACAATTTTGTTTTTACAATAATAAGATTGGGGGAGGGTAATTTATTATTTCTTCTAAATACAAGGTAAAAACTTTATGTCTATTTTTAGATTATGGCAACAAAAAAGATATTGTAAAAGTTTAATGAAGAAGAAGATGCAATTCAACTAATTGCATTATTTTGGCCCTTAATGAAACATGGATTCCATATTATAGACTGCAAATAATTCAAACCTTTAAAAAGTGGAATTTTT
This sequence comes from Mytilus californianus, assembly GCF_021869535.1. Taxonomy (NCBI): domain Eukaryota; kingdom Metazoa; phylum Mollusca; class Bivalvia; order Mytilida; family Mytilidae; genus Mytilus; species Mytilus californianus. Next base: position 53,819,022 of record NW_026262712.1, read on the forward strand.
ATTATTTTGTACATAAATTAGGCCGTTAGTTTTCTCGTTTTAATTGTTTTACATTTGTCATTTCGGGGCCTTTTATAGCTGACTATGCAGTATGGACTTTGCTCATTGTTAAAGGCTGTACAGTGACCTATAGTTGTAAATTTCTGTGTCATATGGTCTCTTGTGGAACGTTGTCTCATTGGCAATTATACCACATCTTCTTTTTATATTTGTTTTATTTTCATTTCTTCATTCTTTCTTGTTTTTCTTTTATGCAGTCTCCTTTTAATCTTTTTTTTTTCTGATGAAAAAAATATTTTTAATTCAATATTGCAAAAATGAAACACATTTCTCATTATTTCTTCCAGTTAAGACTTAAATTTATGTACACTATTGACCAGACTGCTGAAAAAGAATGCATTTACGTAATTTATCAGTCATGCTGAAAAATTTGAGCAGGTTCAAGATTAGATTGATATCAGATAATTTGCTCTCTGAATGCAGCCACAAAAAGTAGGATGGAAGTTAATTAAACGGTGAAGTGAAAAACAAAAGAGTTAGTTTGACCTATCCTGCATACTGCATACCACACTCTTTATCAAAGGCATTTGTATCTTTTGTTATGACCAGAAGGAATTTCAAAGTTCACTTCCAACAAGTGCATCTAACTGCATTCTAGTTATTTGTGAAAAGATTTGTCCGCAAGCTCTTAGTCAAAAGGCTTTCTGTTTCATTTTTGGATCGTCAATGAATCGGTTGTTTTCTCTAATTGGACATTTTTCTTCTTAAACCATTGTTATTACTGATGATTGTCTTAGTTAGACTGATGTGAGGACCAGTGCATTTCGCACTTTGAAAGAATAATTGGTAATTTTCTCCCTCGTTTCGTGCATTGATTGACTTCATCCAAGCGTAAAAATCAGATATGGAAAAATGTAACAATAGCATTTTGTTACGAATAAGACAAGAATGCTTTGTTATAAGTACTGTATCGTTTTTGTTGTCATTTGCTGAAGTTGTATCAATGCGGAATTGTTATCCTGTAAAGCGATATAGGGCACCTTTCAAACCATTGTTAAAAAAAAGAAGATTAGATATATTTACCGAGATTTTCATGGGTGTTCTGAGCATTGTTCTTCATAACACCTGTGTTAAAAACCATCTTAAATTCCTTTGTTTTAGCTTGCATTGTTTCGTTTGTCATACAGGTTTGATTCTGCGGTCACAAGTTTATATGCATCATGCTTTAGGATATTGGTTGTTTATATATTGTACTGTCACATATATGTTTATAAATATACTTTTGATGTTCCATTTAAATTGTTAAGTGCAACTAGGTAGATTGATTTGATTGTTAGCTGCTTAACGTTTAGTCGCATGCAAAGGTAGACAAAATCTCTTTTAATTATTTGAATTTTGTTCAGGCTTAGATTTTAAGGGTGGCATAAATACATAGGTAGACATTGCAATCACTGTTCTGAATTATTTCTTTAAAAATGTAAAAAATACTGAAACCAAAGTCAGGAATATCACAGCTATGTTCTTATTCCTTAGTGAGTTGTTTCCCCTTTCTGTAATGATTTTGGTACCTTGAATTTTTCTAACATTTATAAATTAATGAAAATATAAGCTTTGATGTGGGCGAAGCAGCAAGTATGTAACAACCCAGCAACAATACTTGATAGTCATCTTTGTTTCTCTTTCAATAAAAGACTTTACAAATTCTATAGGATCTCATGAGACGAGAATTATGTAGATGCACAGACCCAGGTTTCAGAGAGAAAGTTCTCCATTGACCACCACTTCATAGGAATCTTAAGTTGTCACTTGTGTGGTATCCATTTGTTTGTTTTGAGTAGAAATTGAAGAATGTTTGTAATGGTCTGGTTGTGTCATTAGTATTGGCTAACCATCTGGTTTCTAAACAATGATAGCCATTTGTACCTATTGGTCTCTCATCTCTGTTTAAATATTTATTCATGGCTTTTCAATCAAAAATGGTGGCAGTCATTTACCCCACTGTCCTGTTTACTTAATTTGTTTTCTTTATCAAAGTTTAATGTAGAATGTGTGTCCCAGTTGACTTGCTTGATTTCATGGTAAACCAAAACAAAAGCAACAAAAGCTGGTGGTAGATAGAAAAATGTGGACTTAATTAAAGGACTGGAGCATGCAAGGTGTCACTGGAGATTTTTCTTTATTAAAAGAAATTTGAATTATATGAATTGCAGAATACATCTAAGTGTGATGAAATAAAAATCAAATGTTAAAAAACATTTATTTTTATCATGACGTATAGATATTATTGGGGTGTTATATTTAGATAGCCACTGAAAAATGTTGAGATATTTTCAACATGTACTTTGACACTGCTTTACAGTAGCAAACAATGGTTTTATACACTTTATGCTTGTCATTGTGTTTGTTTGTGGTTTTTTTTCAATCTATTTTATTGATTCATCAAACTTTCTTTTCTGCTGAAACTGATTACATATTTAATTTTAAACTTTTTTATATATTTATAAAATTAGTATGTAGTTAATTGATAAATGAATAATTCAATTTCAAAATAACATATTCAACGGTAACAAAATGAAACTTACATTGACCAGTCAACATTTTGATATATGCCAAAACAAATGATAAAGACTAATTTGACTAAATGATGTACCATATTAGCACCCTAGGGTCCATTAAGGGGAGGTTAATATGTTTTCCTGGACACCCCAAGAGATAACGTGTCACATCAAATGTTAATAGTTTCACCTTTGTCTTTTTGAGCCTTTGTACTAAAGGTGGCTTTAGTTTTTTGTTTCTACATTTGAGGAACAAAAAGAAATTTTATAAAGAAAGAAAGGAGAAAGAACAGGTGGTTTTATGCCTTCACTTAATTTTAGATTAATTTCTTTCAAGTTGTGGGAGGTAATATAGTCTTGTTTTCTTCTAAAAAATGACTGTCAACTAACATAAAGCATTGTCCTACTTTACCAACTTTTCAAAATCTCCGTGGGGGTTTAAAGTACAAGGGAACCCAATGCAACTCTTATACATGTTATAAGTGTTTATGATCTAATATTCTATGGTTTTGCATGAGGGTATGATACTGAAATGTCATTTAGACTATTTTGAATACATGTTTGAAGTAGTAAAATTGAGGATTCAAAGATTTAGGTCAGCACCTCTCAAGGTGGGGAATCCCCTATAAATCAGGAAAGTCGGCAGGTGTGCATTATTTTTTTTTTTTATATATTATGAGATTTATAAGACAATTTGTTTGTATAGAAATTTGAAAGTCAAAAGTTCTGTATTAGAATTGAATATCAATTTAAACAAATTAAATGAAGATGAACTTTTTTTTTTCAAAGGAATTTTTTTACAAATACATGTCATGATTTAACATGACAAAAATGCTACATGATCATAGCGTGTACAGGTACTGTTGTCAAAGATTTGATTTGTTGTTGTAATTTGACAATCCGTCATAAACTTACAGGTATCTTGTACAGTTATAATCACATGATTATTGTCGTAATTATTTCCTTTCCAATAAAAATATCACTTAAGGTAAAATAATATTGCGTCATAAGTTTTTTTATTGCACATGAATAGACTTGGGATTAATACTGACATAATTATGATACAAGACCTAGCTACTAAGGGTTTAAATTGTTCCCTGCAAGAACAAAAGCTTACCTGAAACTCAGATTAAGCTATTGAAAAATAAGAGGCAGAAAAATAGTAATTAACACAGATTTGAAGAATTTTTAAAAAAGTTTTTATATCTATTTGTTTTATTTTTAAATCAGATTTCAGTAAGTCTGTCCCAGGTATTGAATTGTCAGCATCTTATTGGGAAACATAAAAAGGCAAGCATTGCTGGATACAGAGAGAGGGAGAATACCTGTTAAACTCCCATTAAAATTTTAAAGACAAACAATAATAGACCTGGACATATTGTATGATCTGTAGTTAAAGACATCACATCTTCTTATTTTTAGTCCCCTACCGTCTGTCTGTCTGTCTGTCCATCCGTCAGTCCTGCAAATAAGTTTTCCACTCTTTTTTTCTTCATGCTTGAAGATATTGATTTGATATTTGGTGTATTGTTTTATCATGACAAGTTACAGTTCAAGTTTGAATTTTGTTTCGGTCTGATGATTTTGTGCAGAGTTATGGTCCTTTGACTAAGAAAAATTCACTAAAATAATCAGTTTTCTGTACTTTTTTTTGTCATTCTTGAAGATATTGATTTGATAATTGGGATGTAGTTTTATCATGACAAGTTACAGTTCAAGTTTGAATTTTGTTCCGGTCTGATGATTTTTTGCAGAGTTATAATCAGTTTTCAAAACTTTTTTTTGTCATGCTTGAAGATATTGACTTGATATTTGTTTTATAGTTTACACCATGACAAGGTATAGATCAAGTTAGAATTTTTTTCCAATACAATGAATTTTTAACCGGTAGGGGACTATGTATTGCCATGCAATTAACTCACAGAATGCTTGTTATATCAGTGATGGATCCAGTGTGGGGTGTTCCGGTGGTTGGAATCCCCCTTTTTGTTTGACAACTTATGCTTGTGTATGGGGACATATGGTTGAAACCCCCCTTTTTGAAAATGACTAGATCCACACCTTGACATTATGTTGACCTCTAGATTTCGTTTCTAAGTTTCCCCCTGTGTTTTTGTCTGAATTACGTATACCCTACATCTGATTTTATTCAAATACAGTTATTAATAGATAATGTTGAATTGTATATAATAAATGACTTAATTCCGTACATTCATTTATAAAACAAATGAAAGACAATTTTGGAATAAAAGCGGTGTTATCTAAATAATCCCATACAGAACACAATATTAACTAATTACTTGAAATAACCACAATTTTCCTTAGTCATTTTGTTTATGTTTATTTTTATTAATTTTTTTTGAAAATAAATCATAACAACACATTATGTAATTTTGAAAAAAAATTTGTTTAGAATTTAAAATATTTTTACGAAAGATTTCAACTAATTCATTAATGCCTTAGTCTGGCACATGACAATTCGCACCTATTTTGTTTATTTTTCTGTTGTTTGAGAAATAAATATTTTTACTAGTTTGGGGTAGACCTATCCATCATAATGTATTACACATCGATCAACATGGATTTGTAGTAAATTTTTCGACAAAAACCTTCGGCACGTTGTTATTATTTGTCAAAGTATAGGTTATCTACACTATTATGACAGATTATTGATTCTTATGTTCTGTGATATAGCCTTGAGGCCATTAGTCTTAGGTTAATAGGAAGCAATATAAATGTTAAGGAATTGGACAAGGTGCATTACTGTTAACCTTCCTTTTGTTAGATTCACTTCCTAATTTATTTTATTTATACAAATTGGATTTGCTTTTGTCAACTGAAAGTGGATTGTTTGTTAAAAGAGAAGGAGGTATGAAAAAAATCAATCATTTGTAATTTTAAGGTTATATTTTATCATTTTATTATTATTTTTTTTTTTTTTCATTGAGATTTTACAAATAAGACAAGAAATATGAAAAGAATTATCTTCAGTAAATAACTTAATTACCATACGATTTGAAAATTTATATTGAATAAAATACCATTTAAATTGACTTAAGATGATTTATTAAAATATAAGAAATAACAATGTTAATATGAAGCTTTTTAGTTTATGCTAACCCTGAAGTTCTATTTATTATTTTCAAATTTTACAAAAATACATTTCACAGTTTAGATTTATAAGATTAAAGTTATATTACATATATAAACTTTACCTAGGTGTTGATGCCCTTGATATTTCAGCCTTGAATTTAGTTTTGTGTCAGGTCTTGCACCAGAAAAAAATATGCACCAAAAATGACAACTACTGCACTTTAAAAATTTATAGAATGATAAGTAAGGTGTTGTATTAGGAGGTCAAGTTATCAAGAATTGCAGATTTTACTTACTAACAAGCGATGCTATTTACCCAGACAAAACTCGGCATGTTTCTCAGGCTTTTGTATCAGATAAAAACTATTTTTCAAGAACAGTGTTGAAAAACAAAGTTGACAAATTTTGAAAAATTACAATAAAAAGTTGATTAAGTTATCTTTATAAATTGGTTACCAAATTCACCAGGTCATAGAATGATACTATAGTGATCAGTATGTTGGCTTATATTTGTTTAGGTAGAGTTGTAGTTTTTATTTAAGAGAAAATTTCTTGCAACAGTTTATTAAAATGCTTCAAGGGGATTCAAAGCTTAAAATTAGATTACTTGTTGGTTATATAATACATAACTTTGATTTTATTCAATGTGATAATTTTTTACAATATTTAGAGAGTTTGACGTTACTTTTCAGGAGTATGTCATCAAAGCGAAAGAACACACCAACCAAATTGTCCCAGGACAGTCTTGTGAATGAAGCCATCACAGAAAGTCTAAACAGTGATTGTAGTGTAAGTGACGACGAACTTGAATCCAGATTTCAAATAGTGACAAAAACAGATAGCGAATCAGACTCTTGTTCAGAGGGGAGACCAACAAGCAAAAAACAGAGAATTTTACAAAGTGTCAAACGCGACTCTGACTCCGAATCAGAAACATCGCAGCTTGCCAACGGTGTTAATAATACAACAACAAAGTCCTCTTCGGGATTGCATCGCAAATCAATGGACAGTGTCTTACGACGTCTGACATCACGGACAGAAATGGCCGAATGTGACCTAGAGAACAATAACATGAACGATCAGCAGCATGACAGGAAAGTAGAAGAGAGCTTGAAAGTCTTGCTCAGTGGGGGTGACAGTCTGAATGACAAGGAAAAGAGACTTAGTGAAATGATCGAACAACTCCAATCTCTGAAAGACACCATTTCAAGGAAAAAACAGGTAAGAAAATTATGTAAGAAAGTTTTTTCTATTTTGAAATAAAAATAAAAAGGTTTCTGCAAAAATATGTTTGCATGGTTAGGTGGTTGCCTTGAAAATGAAATATGATGCATTCTGGCAAAATGTACATAAATGAGTAAACTATAGTATATTGTAGTTTGTCTGGTTTGTAAAATTGTTTGGTGTGAAAAGTTCAAAAGCAGACGATGAAAGCATTAGTATATTTTACTATCAACAATACCTCTAATAAAACTGATAATAATCAGAATATAAAAGAAGGAAGACAATTATTGTATCCATTTTCATCTTTTTACCAGAATATGTCTTTTCTTTGATCGGCAATAACAACAGGCCATTACTTTCCAAAAGAAAAAATTGTTTATTATTTTGACATGTATGGGGTGTTTCATCTTCGTTTATGAAAAATCAGCAAGAATGAAACTTCAATAGAGATTTACATTGTCTAAAGCAATTCTCTAAGACAATCTGGAAGCATAAAACAAAAACAAAGAAAATTACAATGTGATGTTGTTATCGTTTAACAAGACAGTTGTTTGGATAGATACTAGAGCAGATAATCAGACGAGAATTGAGGCTTTGAAAGACGTAAATGTTTAATTATTTACTTTTCCGCTGTGATAATTGTGTTTTCCATTGTTGAGATATGGTGTAGTGAAAATCGGTGCAGGCACCGGTTTAACACCTAAGTAACACTGTTTAATTTCCCATAAAGAAAATGGCAGTTAATTACGAGAGGATAGATGATATATTTTGTAAAAGTGCATCCTGACGACTAATATCTTTTCTTCAATTACTCATTGTTTATAGCGTTTCTAACAAATTGTTGGGTAGGGTACTGCATGTATCCATCAAACATTTTTTTTAATCATGACATTTGACTAACCTGTTCCTGTATCGAGCATTGCATGTAACAGGTACGCGTCTTAGATACTCATGACATTCGGGCAAACCTTTCTGTAAAATCAAAGTAATTCTTTTTTAAATATAATAGATAATGTGGGTAGAAATTTACTTCTTACGTAAGAGATAATTTGTCAAACAGATTAAAAAGAAATATTTCTTCATTATATTCTTTAAATCAAATTGAATGATTTGATTTCATTTGAAAGGAGGGTAAACAAAGCTACTGTTTTTTTTGGTTTCAAATTGTAAAAAATTTCTGAAGTATCAAACTTTTTAGTAGGAAGAGGTGTGTTCATTAAACTCTTTATTGAGAGAATTTTATAATGTTTATGTTGGGTTTCTGTCGTATCATCAAATACCTATTTATCTATTCAGATATCTATTTCTTCTCTTTTAAATTTGTAGTATTAATTTTTTTTTTTTCCTCCTTTCCTAGTTTCTTTTTTTTTCCTTTTTTTTTCTTCCTTCTCAGTCTTTCATATTATTTCCTTTTCAGTCTTTCTTATTCCTTTCTCTCCTTTCTTCCTTCCTTTTCATTTGAGTCTGATCTTTTTCTTCTTTTACCTTTCTTTTTGTCTTGTCTCTCTTTCTTTCTAATCTCCATTTGTCAATTATTATACTACAACTATAATGCTCTCTATTTTTCTTTCATCCTTTTTTTCTAAATTCTGTCTTTCTTTCTTTCTTTCTTAAAATCTCTAAATAAAAACTAATAAAACCAGTTTATTCCCAATTATGATCAGGTTCTTTTAGTCTTTAAGACTTTATTCAATAAGGAGATGCACTTAGAGGTACAATTTAACTAAGTCATTAGTTTAATGAAAATTGAATAAGATTGAAATTAATACAAATATCACCTGACAAAGAGAAATTTGACATTTATTTGGATCTCATGTGCGGAGGCATGCCGAGCAAATTACGATACTGTATAATGTTAAATACAATAGTCGCTGACGTTCAACAAGCTTCAGATGATTATCTCGTAAAAAATCATCCCAATAAATTTAATTGTTTCGGTAAAAAAGTTTAAAATACTTTAGAACGACTGTGTTTCCTGTTTTCGTAAACTTTAAAATGCTCTTTGAGTTCTTCAGCTTCCTGAGATCTATGTACAAAGGGTAAATTATTGAAACGGATAATGGCTCAAATTAGCAGATATTGGCTTCCTAATTCACCTCACTTTCAAAAATTGCCAATCATTATCCAGAAGCAATTTATATTAAGTTGTATATTGTCTTTAAGTGGTCACAAATGCTTTCAAAATGGAACTATTAACAAAGAGCATTTGGACTTTATTGTCTTTTTAATGGCACTAAAGGATCATTGCTGTTTTTATTTGTCATAAATTTGAGACGTATTTTTGTATTAAATGTAAGACGAAATCCTCAGTACACTAAATTGAAAAAAAAAACATAGCAATTATTTGTATCATTTAAGTAAAAAGGTTTTAAGAATTTAAACAGTTTGATTTATCTTTCGTTTGGCGCGACTCAACATGACAGAAAAAACAAAGCATGAATTTAAGTTAATGAAAAAGTAACATTCAAGTTTAGAAAACATATACTTCCAGTTTTTTAACACTAATTTAAAAGGATTTTGGACTCAGATATTGCCTATTCAGCAGACTTTACTCTGTTTGCATAAAAGGAGATGTGGGGTTTACATCAATGAAACAGGAACTGAATATCATGCAAAAGCAAAAGACACCTATGTATGAACACTCTTAACCAATACTGGTCATAATGTTCATGTTAAGTTCTGTACAATTTACTAGAGTAAGACACTGCCCAGTCTGGCTATAGGACCTTTGACATGATTATAAATTGGACTATGTAGGGTAGAGCTAGCTAGACCTGTGGTACCAAGAAATGTACTGATAAATTTGGTTTAGCAAGTGGAGAAATCTTGTTTAACTAACGACTGTCATTTCATTGAAATAGACATGTAATTCAAAACTTGTAATAATGTAATTAATGATGTAAATGTAATTAATTACTGAAGTGTAAATGCTAATGTAATGATGTAATTAATGATGTAAATGTAATAAATTACTGAAGTGTAAATGCTAGTGTAATGATGTAATAATTGTTTTGTCCTTTTAGGATCCATATACAGTAAATGGTTCAGATAATAGGAATGGTAAGTCAAATATTGAAATAATTTAAAGGTTTAAATTTAGAACCCCAGTACATGTGTACGCAAAGGCTGTGATTTATTACTAGGAAGGGTAGCTTCATGTAGTAAAGTCGGAGAAGTATTTAGTTTCATCAAAAGTGGTAATATGAGAAAAAGGGATTGGAAAAATATAGAATTTATCAAACAAAGACAGCTGACAATCATCGTAGAACAATTATAATTGTAATATGACTTTATATCCTTGTTGTTGAGTCATCAATATATTAAAAGTACATCTGACCATCTTTCATTGAAATGGTGTCTTTAATGAAATTTTCTTAGCTGTTAGTTACAGCTGTTTAGTAAAGTTTTACTTTTTCACTTAGAATTTGGAAATTAAAATGATCAAAGATAAAATTCGTAAAGTATTAGTCAGTAAATTGAAATGTGTTTGTCAAAACTTCTTAAATTAAAATGGCTTCGAATTTAAGTTTAACAATAATGGAGGCTTTGTATACGAAACAATATATGTAAAAGCAGATATTATACTTATAATAAATTGGACGTGGCTAGTTGTTTCTCCGGCTTTTTTTTATTACTCTGTCTTTCATGTCAAGTTATTCTCTTCAAAACAAAGCAAATAATGTGGGGGAATAATAGTTATGGAGTTTTTGAAATGAAGGATTTTTTACCAGTTACAAAAGAATTATTTTCTATCAAAGAAATGTTAGAAACTTTCTCAACAATACTTTCAAGTATAATGTGCTGATTTTTTGTATTATTCTTGCCCTCAACAAAGAAGAGGAGCACAAATATGCTGGGAAATGAGATATTTGTTATCGTTTTGGCGCTTTTGTTTCTTCTTTTAAACAGACATTAACAGAAAAATGAGCTAATGATATAAGAAACAACAGGGAGAGCTTCAAATATGCAGCTCTGGTGCAAAGAAATATCTGCTTTTGTTCTTCAAAAAATCTCATTTGTTAGCACTGTTTTGCACAGCTTGAGAAAAACACTTAAAGACTTAAGTCTATTTATCCTAATGAAGATCCCCACTTGTTTTTTTAAAGATATAACAACTTTTTTCTAGATTACAAGAGAAGCAAAGTGGGAATAGAATTTTCCCACATCATCATAAACAATAAATGAATAATGAAATGTTACGATTTACTCCCGCTGCAAATTTCCATACAAAAATAAAAAATTATCACAAAGCTTTGAACAGTCATACCCCATTCTGAGAAATAAAATTAACTAGTTTGGCTAATTTGCCATAAAACAAAATGAAGTCCTACTTGAACTACAAATTTCTTGGTAAACTTGTTGAGAGCATAAATCCCTGGTTTTATGCTTAGGACTTCAAACAGCATCAAACTACAATTAAGAATGATTACATGCTAAGAGACTAAATGAGTGTTTATTTGAAATCCATGCATTGTTTAGAGGTTAATGATTACAAAAGCAGAAAAGTCTTGGGAAAGACATTTCAATATTTTCATATTGTCATTGTGTGAGAAAGTGGCACCAAGACTCTTCAAAAAACAATTGCTCGAAATTGATTAGGTAAACGGGTTGTTGATTTCTGTGATGAGGTTTTCAGCTTCATGGGGTGTATGTAGGAAGGAGGCTTTACCAAAGTTCATTTCTCTCATACACACTGTTATGCCTTGAAAATTTGGAAAAAATCAAAAAGATAGTGATGCAAATGGAGGAAAGATGACTATAGGGCAGGGACTTGTATTGGTTAAGCAAATCTATAAAATAAGTTCTTGATCAGAATTTATAAAGAAAAATAAATTTGACAAGAAAACTGTTTTCAAGTTTAGAAAGTCTATGCATCATTTGTACATGAAATATAAAAACATAGCAAAAAAAAACATTGAAGTCAGCAAAATCATTTCAAATATTCTTTAATTTTGTAAATATGTCACTTTTTTTCAAGATACACCCACACACTCTTAACTGGTCGACAAGGGACTTTTTGTAAATTAATACTTGAATATGCAAAAAAGCATCTTTCAACTCTTTGAAGTCAATATGTGAGAAAACATCCTTAAGATATGTTCTAATTTAAAAAAAAAAAGGGGTAAAAAAGGGGACTTTTCTTGGAAGATTTTAATGGGCAATTTGTTCCTGAATTTGAAGTTTATCCTTTCCGGCTTCTACAGTTCAACTCTTAAAATTAAGAGATATAAGTATTTAGTATTGACAATTAAAATGATGTAATTTTATATATCAAAAGCGTTTATTTCATCTTCCGTTAGATATCTGTTTTATTTATGTCATGAATATGAAATGTATCTTCCTTGTTAACAAATCAAAATAAAAAAAAATTCTACGAAATTAATTTCCTTAATTTCCATTGTTTCAAAGAATTTCAAGATATGAGGAAATATCAATTTTTTCATTATCATAAATGTATCAAATTAGATGCACAGTTTAAAAGGTAAAGTTTATTATTTTCATATGCAATTGATATATGGTAATTTTTAAAATGTTCTCTTTGATTTTGATTAGGGACTGACAAGAGAATTTTTAAATTGTAAATGTTATTCTTAATGTTGAAAAAGAAATTATATTTTTTTCATTTTTTATGTTGTTGTTGAGTAAATGGAAAATCATTATTCATCTTTAAGGCAAAAAAAGCTTAATACTTGCAAATTTGCTGCCTAGATATGCCACATTTAACTGAATTGGTTGTTGGGGTGCAAATTTTTCCACAAAATCAAGAAATATCACACGTTTTAATGTTCAGTATGGTCCAAGTAATTACTTTTTCACCCAATTTTGGTCAATTTGTTCACTAATTTGACCAAATAAGTCAGCGAAATTGGATGATAGTCTACTCAAATGTATTAAAACATTTTAGGGTAGGCCACTGGACGTTAAGGATGTTCGCTACTCTGTTTCAAAATAACAAGCTTTTTAAAAGAAGTTATAAATTGAAAGTATATGAATAAAGGAACTAAAAAAGCAGAAAAAAATGAAGGGTCTGTGTGCTTGTTTTTGAGATATAAGTCATTGAGAATTTGGCGGGAAGTTATTCTCTCAAGATTTTTCTTACATTTAACATAAGAACCTTTTTTTCTTTCAAAAACTATAAAAAAATAACAGGATTTTGTAAGATTTTCAAAACTTGCTTTTTATTAAAAACTATACATGATAAAATTATGAAAAGAAAAGTAGGGGTTTGCAGGCAAAATTTTTTAATGGCACTACATGCATAAAACCAGAGGATTCCGAATATCTGGTAAAAACTCAAAAACAATAGGAGCGAACATCCTTAAGCAAACAACAATCAATCAGCTTTAGGGTAGGCAGTCAAACATAACGTCATTTGGGAGGCCAGAATCATAGGTATGTTTTTCCGCTGTGTAAAGTGAACTTAGGATTAATTATAAATGCAAGTTTTCAAAGATTGTCTCATTTGCACTCTGTAAAAAGGTTGTAAACAATATCTCATATAACTTGATTACAATAACTAATTTCAAGTCACTCAATAAATGTAGAAATAAATTTGTCATTTTTAATCTGATCAGTTTTGTGTTGTTGGTTTATTTTGTTAATTTTAATTCCAATCTCAATATAAGCATACAAATATAATTTCATTATTATGCTAAGCAGTTTCTTCATTTGCTTTTGTAAGCCTCACCTGATCATATTTTTTTTTAACTATATTTGGATAGAGTCAACCATTGTAAAGTTATTTTCGATAATTTGAATTTGAATATTTTAAATATCCTCAATTTAAAATCTAATTAAGGTGATATGATGATATAAATCTTGCATTTCTTTGTGAAATTGTTATAACAAGTCCATACGAATATTTTCAAATTAAAAATCCACTTGATGCAATTGGATGAGAAATTTCCTTTTACGCCACAGAAAACTTTGGTTTTGTTTGGTCCTTTAATCATTATTTATCATCGAAACGAGACTAACAATATATACACGTAAACACAATAACCTGCACATTGACGTACGGCTACCCGTCTGGGGTCGTTCAGTACACAAACAGATCCCGGTAACGATTTTTAACTGATAACAATGAGATATCCTTACTTAAAAGTTAAAGTGCTACGACATGGGTGTGGGCCAAACAATGGCGGGACAACCAGATACTTGACCTAACCAATTAGGGAAAACCGCCTCCATTGTGGATTATATTGTTCAAGTACTCCCACAATTTCACCTGTCAAAAAAATGAAAAGTAATACTGTTAAAACGTGTGGACCCTTGCATAGTGACCTGTCTCAGACAACATATGATTAAGTCCAACTTTTTAACATCATGCTTTGAAGTTGAAAGTTTGATTTTTAGGACAAAAGGGAAAAAAACAAAAGATATTAGCATACATTATTATCATAAATTTTAGGGAAATCATTTTTAAAACATCAGTTTATTTACATTGCTCTTAAAATTTCCACAACACTATTTGAATAGTTTAATCTCAAAACTTTTCATATTCCTATGCAAACTTCAAATTTGATTTTTCATGATGTCAAATTTGTTTTATTTATTTTATTTAAATTTCTTAATATACACTCCTATACAAAGTAAACAAAGTTCAATATCCTGTCTTAAAAAAAAAATAAGTCACCCAACACGAAACACAAATGGATTTCACACCTTAGTGAGATCCTATATTGTGGTAGTAAAAATTGGTTTTATAATCATATGTGGTGACATGCTGACTTTAACACATCACAGCTACCCCAATCCCACCCTTGTAAACAACCCATTGTTTAAACCTGTGAAACTATAAACAAGCATGTTGTTTGTTTGTACCCAGTTGTGGGACAATAGCTGGTACTATATTTATGTACTCAGTGCTAATGACACCCAAACTGTTTCCTGTAGATTTGTGAAAATGATAGCTATAGCAATGAAAAAAGTTTTTCTATTGTCTGTTGAATTGTCCATTTTTGATTGGCTAATCATGATTCTCTTGATTTAAATACCAGTAAAACATTCATATTATATGGACCATTATTTCAAGTGATATCATAGTGTTCAAGCCAGCCAAAAGAAAATGACATTAACTTATTACGGTAAAGTTCTAGTTACACATTAATTTAATTTAATTCAATATTATAATTATTAAAAGTCTACAAACCGGTTGTTAATATTTTCTTTTGATGATTTTAAGATAGTTTTATTCTTTTTTTAAATTTGTAAAAATCCAAAATTAAACATTGTAAAAGTTGTAAAAAAAAAAAAAATAAGAAACAAGAAAACTGATTTATCATCCAAAGATTTTACATATCAAAGTGACTTTTTTGCAATCTTCAAAAATAATTTGAAAGATTTACACCAGTTTTCTAACGGAATTGCTGTAATCTAACTTAATAACGTTTTTTGATGCATTTTATTATGATACTCCACAAGAGTATTGAATGTATACAGCAAAGAAATTATAATCATAGCAAATGTGAGAACAAAAATATAATGATGTGTTATCTTTGTCGATAAACAATGATGTCTTTCACACTGTTTGCTTCTGTAATTATTATTTTATCTCTCTCCCCGTGTTTATGTTTGTCAAAACACAAGTAAAACACAACTGATCTAAGATTATCTATAATTATAGCCGAAATTAGCCAATGAACTGATTAAGTACCCAATTGCACCCAGTGCCAGCAGTGCAAACATTTGTTTCACTCGTCATTCGAGACACATACTCCCCCATTCAAGTCTTATCAAGGCTTTTTGTTCTTCGGTTTACACAAAGCCTGTAGCTTTGGATATTTAATTAGGGAGATTTGATTTAATATGTACTCATTATAGTACCAGCAAATGTTTTTTCGCTAATTTCACGGGTCAGCTTCACCCTTGGGATGCCTGCTTTTCTTTCAGCTCATGATTATTTTCATACAGATTAAGAAATGACTTCTTTTCTACAATGAAGTAATCTCAAAAACACTCCTGCATCTTGCGAAATCAGCTTTTGAGTCCTTTGTAACACTACGGCAAAATTTGATGAGAAAAATATATGATGTAAAACATATTATTTTAAAACCGTTTGAAAATTTCATAGATCATGCAAAGAAAATCTTTTGTGAATATTTTAGAATAATTTTGAGGAAATGTGGCTTATGTAAATACATGAATTCAACTTTTAATTTTCAAAGTCTTTCACTCTCTATTTTTTCAGAACAGATGGTTTTGCCAACAAGAAAATGTTCAATTTAATTCTACACTTCAAAAAAAAAAAAAAAAATGACTGAAGATTGTTCTTATAGAATATGAAAGTAATTAATAATTTTCTTTCAGAAAAGGTAAACAAACCTTTTTTTTTTATAATTCCAGTTTTTCTGAGTGTATGCTACAGTAGCTCATTAATTCCACATTCTAAAGAATAAAAGGAAACTTTTTTATAAAGAGAATAATAAATAAAAACCACATGTTAAGAAAAAAACACATTTCTTCTGTTACAATAATTAAATTTCAGATGTCAACCCCCATTTACTTATACTTATAATTTTTCTGGCTCTGATTTCTGATAAAATTGGTATGAACATATTTTCAAAGCAACCTTGCAACATAAAACGATCAAGAACCCCAAAGTTATGTAGAAGAGAGTTCTTCTACTGTCAAAAAATGGCATTGAAGCATTATCAGTGAGTTTAACCCTGTCAGATCTAATAAAACATCGTTCCTGGAACTGACAACAGGAATTGTTTCTGACATAATCAAGTCAAATGAAGCTTTTTATTGTGGATTAATGTTTGACTCATTATAACATGGTCAGTTTTGATACTTTGAAGGCTTCTCACAGTAGAAACACCATAGTTTGGGGGAAATATGAGAGGTTTTTGATTAGCCTTCATTATTTGTAGTGAAATTTTGTAGTTAATTTAATTATTTCTGACTGGGCTTTGATACTTTACAGATTTCTTCTGAAGTCTTTTAGTTGAGTTATTTCCCTTTGGCCTTTATTGTACCTGGGACTATTATACTATAGTATAATTGAACTAGAATTTTTTTCTGAAATAAAATGTTATTCAATATAAAATGTATAAGTTAAAGTTATGTCAATTGTAATTTAAATTTTGAGTAAAATTTTAAACTTCAAATATAGATCTAAGAATTAGAAATGGTTATAATATTTTTTTGTTTTTTTTTTATTTTTCTGAATTTAATGTTTTAAAACACCATTGTTCTGTTTGGTAGTTAGTTATCTGCAGTAGTTCATTCTGACCCTTGGTCAGTTCTAACTGCTTCTGTGATTGATTAAGTGTTGGAAATCCAATCTTATTGTTTGTTCCTAGATAAACATCCTTGTGAACAGAAGCCCCCTGGGGCCACAATAATCTGACCCCTGGGATAACAGGTGGCCTATCTCTGTCACCACTGAGAGATTTGATAAACTGCATTCTTTCTTGTGTAAATATGATTCCATGTCTGTTTATGTCTCAGGAATAATTTGTTAGCAAAAGAAACACAGAAAAATTGCAGGTTTTTGTAATTGTGTATGATGTTTGAGAGATAGGTCATAAATATTTAACTTATTAATGTAATTATTTATGAAAATTTGCATCATTTTTTCATAAATTCATGTGTTTTCTCGTTAGGTTTGCAATGCAAATTTTGATTTCAACTTTTCAAAATTGTCTTCCAGTTTTCTTCTGGAATTGAAATGTAAAGTATATATAATTTTTTTAACGAAATGAAAAAAATAAAAAATAAATTAATTGCATTTGATGATTTTATGACGCTCATTGTAATTGACAACAATTCTTTTGTATATTTATTTTCTGAATGACAATTACTTTTTGCTTGTCTATTGAAAATTTTTCTACAGGATTCAACAAATAAATATTGAGGATGGGATTTAATTAAAAAAATGATTTCACAATGCAAGATATAATTACTTTTTATAGAATTGAATTACCCGATGTCTTTTGTCATATAAATACTCTATTATTGCACTTTAAGTTCAATCGCTGTCTGTTTTGACAAAAAATTGATGTGGTATTATCCACCGACATTTTGACGTTAATCGTCGCTATATAACAATTATTCCAATAAAATTAATCAATTTAGCACCAAACAAATGCACTGATTGATATTTAAGTAGCAACATTGATTTTTTATAGACAAACATTAAATATATTTGTTGTTTTTCACACAACGAACAAGATTTTTTTCCCCCGAAGAAAATGATCAATCAAATGTCTTTGGCAGATTTGTAATTGATTATGACGACTAGTCATATCTTATGTTTTCAATTGATTTGATAAACCAACAAAGTTGACTGTATACATGCGTCTTCTGCGGACACATAATTCGTCATTGTCCCTCCGATTTCAATCTTTGCTGCATTTGTTGACAAATATTTGAATAAGGTGTCATAATAGAGTTATCTTCTCCTTATTGGATTAAATTTAATTAGTGAGAAAAAAAACGTTATTAACAATTGAAGTGGAAAAAAATTAGATACGGATCGAGTCCAATTAATTGAATATGACGTTGATTCATGACTTACTATCTTTAATTAACTCACTTAATGAAGTGAATTTGACGTGACAAACGAGGACAAAAGACAACTTTGTTGATCATAGGGTATATCACAATAGTAAATGATTAAATCATTTCGATCACTCATTTAACGATTATACTACAAATACTAGTCTCTAAGCTGACAATGAGAAATGAGAGAGACAAAGAAAAATTTGAAACATTGATACAAGGTCAGTCAGATTCATTTGGAATCTCTGTCTTTCGGTAACCCCTAGAAATTGTGTTTTAGCCGCTGAATAATGATGTGCCAAGCGTTGATAAAATGCGCCTGTTGTTTTCATGGATAACCGATAATAATTCTTATAGCTATTCAATCTAGGCTTTGATATTATTCATTTAATGCCAGGGAGAAAAGAATCGGGTCCCTGTATCTATCATAGTTTATATCGTAGAATAAACAAGAAATTTCAGCCACTAATATCTTATCATGACAGCCTTATAAATTTAGCCTTCGTATAACTCATTCATTGCAAAAAGATAAAAATGAATTATGATCACACTAGCTTTTATTTTTCTGTTGATTTAAGGGACAAAAAGTTTTGAAGATTAGTTTTTTCTTTGTTTCCTTAAGTTTGGGGTTGTCTCGTAAATAGGTTTATTTATCTAAGGGAAGTGATAGGTGTAACATAAATTAGGAAAAATGACTTCAGATTACAGTTTTCTCCATTTCCGACCTGACGATTTGAAGGCTTGGTTGTCTTTATTTTAATAAAACCTGTCTAATAAGACCAGGATCCTGACAAGGTGACCTGTTTGTAAGACATTTATGTGCTGGAAGGTCTTCACAAATTTATCGATTTGAACAAAAAAAGATATTGCATACTTGCAAAGGAGACAGCAATTAATTGAAATCCAGAATTTCATTTAAAAATTTAGTTTTAGATTTAGCTGCTGACAATCGATCAATCAATCATTCAATCAATTGAATATAATGAATTTTTCAAAAGTTATTAAAAAAGTAATTCAAATTTCACAAGTGACAAGTATATTAAAAAAGGACCAGATGTGTACACATTGGAATATTTCTTGCCACAATTCAAGAAATTTGCCCTGACAGGCGTATCCATTTAATGTTCATAGCTTTGTTTATGACTTTAATTATCAGAAGAAAAACAGTAGCAATTTCTAATTATCAAAGAATTGGTCATTGTCAGAACTAATAAAAGCATCTAAACTGAACTTAAAACAAGTATCAATTAAACATAAATAAGACTAAGACCACACAGATCATGTAGAGATAAGGGGGAGATAATCGTCTGCATGTCAGACATCAATTGCTTGTGGTTTTATTGAGAATTTTAATGCTGTTCATTTTGAAATGCCTGTCATCGCTCTTTCTTCTGCCATTTGGTAGATTTCATTCTAAGATTTAGATGAATAAACGGTTTTGATGGGATTTTGTTCTGCCACTGTTTCTTGCTACACTGATGGAATATGAAATTTATTGTTTCAGTGTATTTAGAAAGATTGTTATCTGAGAAAAGCTGAATGGCAAAGAATTTTAAAAAAATGGGTGGTTATTGAGTGTAAAATGAATTGCTCCATTATAACAAAAAGAAGAATATTTTACTCCAATAAAGGACCAGCATATTCCTGAATTTTTTGTTTATAGTAATGGTTGATATAGTTCTGGACTGGTGTTGCTGTACCATTCCTAGTTAAGATATGATAAATCCTTTTGAAGGAAAATAGGTTTTGCTGGTGACTATTATCAGCTATTTAAAGCAATTGTTTATGATATCACTCTAACATACAAAAGAAGTTAAATACAGAAAATGAAATGAACTTCGACATGTTTTTTCATTTCAATACACAATTGCATTATTCTTTCAAAATTGATGTCATATTCTGTGGAAAAAAACTCTATACATTTTCATACTTGGCATTTATTCTGTCAACGACAAATTATTTTAATTATTCTTTTCTATTTTACAGTTCCATCTTCAGTGACCTCGTCCCATGTGTCTTCCAAAAGTTCATCTCCTGTAACCATAGATACGAAGAGACGTTCAGTATCACCTCTGACTGCATCACCACCATATAAGGTATCTCCACAGACCTCACCAAGCATGAGACAACCAAGTCCTCAGACTTGTCCTTCACCTCTGTGGACAGATCCAGCCAGACAAGAAATACCACTCAATCTCTCAAAGCCCAAAACTGAGGTCAAAGATGATTATGAAACATACAACCGTGGAAAGTCAGATGTCATGACTCCTCCTCCTGCTCACAACAACCATCATAGGAGACAACCTACACCTTCCTCGCCTCCTCCAGAAACTCCACCTCCTTTCATGGGAGTTGGAAACCCATTTGGATTCCCTCAGTACCATCCCTTCATGATGAACCCAATGACATCTAATGTGTTTACCAACTTCACTGCACGCCCACCTATCTTCAATGGAAAACATCTAGACAAGGTATAATATTGTTATTATCTTACTGACTATGCTGGACTCAATAACTAAAATATGAAATTTTGGGATGAAAATGCTGAAAATTACATTGGTCAAATTATTTTCCTAGAAGTTGTATGAATTGTTATAATTTGTTTATCATGATGTTATCATAGCTCAAATATTCTCTTTTCTGTTTTCCAAAAAAAAATGTTTGACGCAAAAATATTTAGATTTCAATGAACAACACAAAAAATATGATCATTTGTCAGAGGAAGTGAAAATTTTCCTCTTTCAGTTCAATATCAGTCATGTCCTTATGACATATAAACTGAAACAGTATAAGGGAAATAACTCTGTCTATTTTATTCTATTCTCTAGGAGTCACTGGTTCAGGATGCACTAGCTAAACATCTCGCCCAGTCTGCTAGTACACCAGTTTTTCCAGGGTTTGCAGGATTGCCTATGTTTGCTGGTGCACATCTTCCACAAATGCCACAGTTACCAGGGGTCAAGGAAAGGTCAGATCCTCAGGATGAAGACAGTCAGAATAGCAGTAGCTATGTCCAACATTTGCAAAGTACGTGTTTATAAGCAGTAGGACCATTTTAATATTAAACTGGTGTTTTAAATATTAATATAATGAAATAAGTGATTAATCTGAAGAAAGAGAGTTTGCCAAAATATGAATTCAGATATTCTGCATTTTTGTTCAATCAAAATGTTATCCTTTAGAAAAGTGAAACTGGAATTTTATTAACTTTTCTACATAGGTGGCTCACTTATATATAAATCAATAATCAAATTTGTTTTCTATCCCTTAAATATACATGACGAATTTTATTTACAATATTTATTTTAAATATATATTTCCAAATTACAATTTTATGTGAAACAAGTTTAATATTAAAGAATAGATCATAGATCACCAGTGATTTTGATTTGCAGTCAAATGTATAGAAAATGAAAGGATATGGAGTAAATGTACATGGGACAAAATCGCACACAATACATAGAAAACATAAAATTGCCAATGAACAGGGCTTTTATTCCTGTTCTTCATCTTGACAGTTGAATTATTCATATGTTTCACCATATAATGTCTTACAAAAATGTTGTTAGTGACAAATTACATTTTCCTCAGTAGAATGTCTTCAAAGTACATACCTAATCAATTTAAATTTATTTAGTAATAACCATAGTTTCATAGACCAAATACCACTAACAATGTAGTATAAAGACAAATGTTTCAACATGCTTTTCATTATTTTAGGTAAAATGTTTGGCGCCAAAATCATTCGCTCACCAAAAGACAAACCAGAGCCTGCAAAGCCACACATTAAACGTCCAATGAATGCCTTCATGGTATGGGCAAGAGAAGAAAGGAGAAAAATTCTCAAGGCTTGCCCAGATATGCATAATTCCAACATTAGTAAAATTTTAGGTATGAAAGTAGATTCTATTGAATTTGATTTTAACAGCCTTTTTATGTTAAATTATTGTAACGATCACTTCAAATTTAGTTTTTTTTTACAAATCTTCTAACCAAAAATGCAGCTAAATATTCTTCATCTAAGCTTTGAAAATGAAAACTATTGTATGCTACTAAATATTACTATAGTTGAAAGAAGATTTGTACTTTTAGTTGTAGTAATTGATTTTAAGAAATATTTTTTGACAACTTATCTAGGATGTGTTTGTCTGAAATTTTCATTAATATTGTCAGTACATCAATGAAAACATCGTCTTTGATGTCATTAACAAACAACCAAACAGCTGATAAGAATATGTTATTATGTAAACAAATAAAGGAAATGTAAATTTCTTTAGTTAAAAGAAATTTGAATTATTGCTAAATCCATGTTTAAAAAAGGAACAGATGGTCGTTTATTGTTATTTTTACCTTCAATTAACAATTACTTTGGTTTAATAGTGTAGTAAATTTAAAGTTAAATGGCATTAAATTAGCAAATGTTTTATTTATTTTCGAATTTTTGATAATTTAGGAGCGAAATGGAAGGCTATGACAAATGCAGATAAACAACCCTACTATGAAGAACAATCTCGACTCAGTAAATTACACATGGAGGCTCATCCTGATTATAGATACAGGTAATGGCATCTTCCTTTATAACTTCCTCTAATAGTGGAGCTTTCAATAAAAAGAGGAGCTAGAATTATAATTTGATAAATTGTTTGCTTCACATCGTTCAAATAAAAAGGACTCCGCCACTAACCATTTCTATTGTGCATGATATTATAAACCACAACTAAAGGAAAATTTTATGCATGTTCTTTCATCTAAAATCATTCTTTGTCTCGTGCTTGTTTTCCCTGTGAATTTGGAAAAAAAAATCCACCAGCACTTCCCAAATTAGAGTTAAGGGGAAGTAACTCAAATAATTTTTACATGGAACAAAATTTGTATTTAGATATACAACAGACACAAATGAGTTTTTGAATAATGAAATAATTAAGTAGACTACCATAGAAAATAATTTTTCTTGATTGCAATGTCAGAATAAGAACATTAGATTTCTAAATGTGAATTTTGCTTATATAATTACTACATTATTGCAAAATAACAATATCTTATAATTTCATGTAAAAAAGATCTCTTCCTTTAATTTTACAGACCTAGACCCAAACGAACTTGCATTGTTGATGGAAAGAAATTACGCATCTCTGAATACAAACAGTTAATGAGGTCACGACGACAAGATATCAGACGTGTTTGGTACGGTGATTCTGGTACTACTTATGTAGAGGGATTACTCAATAATGGTAAGCAAAGTCTTTAAGGAAGGTTTTTTTGAAAGAAATAATTTTTAATGCATGTATGTTTTTTCAAAATAGAAAAGTTGGCACAAGCAAATATTTCCTATTTTCTCTCATTTTGTTAAAAAAAAAACATATATTCTATTTATTATCTGATTCTTTGATTCTTTGCAGTAAAATGTAATAATTTGTTTCAAAAAAACAGTTTTAAAACTTTATAAAATTACTTTTACCTTCTGTCTTTTCTCTATCCATTTTGGATAATTCACACTTTATTTTTTTAATAAAAAATGAAAATTGTTTCTCTAAAATAAAATGTGTTATCACCACTTTAAAACTTTTTATCTCCTCTCTATCAATGGGAGATAACTCTAACTTTTTAGAAATAAATTGAAAAATATTTTCTATAAAAATGATGTAAAATTATCAGATATGAATAACATTGAAAACAAATCTGTTCTATCTCCTTTTCTTTTATTCACAACTTCTTACTCTTAAATCTAAGTGAATATAATGTCATGAATAACATTATGAAGTTTTGATGCTTAATTTATTATTTACTGGTATATGTTTTTAAGTAAATCACTCTTTACTTTTCTGTAGGAGAAGGAGGAACCACATCAAGGTCACCTTTTGACAATGGCAACCCAACAATGAATGGATCTCCATCCACGTTCCACAATAGCATCCACCATAACAATGAAAACATGGTGAACGGTGAAGAACCAATGGACAGTAGTGATGGTGAATTTAGTGACAATATTGACGCTTCCTCTGACATTAGTAGGGAATCCTCATCATTTAATTCAACAAATAGAAATAGTTCCCATGGAAACAGTAGTCTGCAACAAGCTGCAACGTCATAGTAACTGTGTTATGTTATGTATGAACAAATGGCAGCAGGGTCTCATATATTGTTGTTTTTCTTTATTTTATTGTACGAAAGAGTGCTTGAAGTAAACAGGACTGATGACTAAAAAAAAAAATGTTAGACGGTAAATTGATAGTGTATCATTCTGTGGTTAGTACTTGCATTTTATATGTGTTCATTGAGAACGAAAATATTGAATGATTTGAAATATACAGTTTATTTTCATAAATGATAATGACATATAAGTTTTATATATTTTGAAAAAAAAATTGCTGAAATAAAAATTTTATTTCACTTTATTGTGCATAAAAGAATTCATATCAAGAGATATTTTTTTATTATTTTTTTTTGCATTGAAAAAATTTGAGTGCCATTTGAATTATTCTCATTATCTGCCTTTGAATAGAAACTTTAAACAGAAATTGCATGTTGACTTTGAATTTAAAGTTATATTATTTATGAAAATGAACTGGTAGATATTTACCCATTCAATTATAAACAGCAGAATGAAATTCTGAAGTAAGTGTTTATAATACTTATCTAAATTTATAACACTTTGCATAGTTGTTAACTTTTGTAAAACACTCATCTGAGTGGATTTTTTTAGACACTCAATTAGGTGTTTATTTTATTTTGGTGCTAGAAGTATACATGTTTGTGTGTCTGTTCAGGTGTTAGTGAAGTAGTTGTGATAGTGCTTTTATGTAATCGATAAATATGATCCATCCATGTTTTTTGACAGAACTACAAAACTGTTGACTATATGCACTCACTTGGCATTTGTCCTTGACCAGACTTATTAATTTATAAATTATAAAATTTTGTTAAATTGTCATTTTAAGTTTTTTTTTAAGTATTTTTTTCTCCTTTTTTTAATTAAATATTTTTTTCTTTCAATTTTTCATTAAAAAGATATTTAAAAATAGAAATTATGACAAAGAATTATCATTAATATTAAAGGACTTTGAATTGAAACTCTGTGTATAACTTTGTTAAATACTTGATTTAAAAAAGAAATTGTTAATTTAAAAATATGTTTTGGTGAGTGTCTGTTGTTATTTTTAGCTATGTTGCCATGACGATGTCCACTGACGGGACAAATTTTCATGTAATGTATGGTGCAGTCATAGTGACATTGTCTTTTGATTGGTTGAAACCTTCCAGTCTTATATTGGGTCCAATTTTTTATATATATTTGAAAAATATTACGCATGAATTTTATTGTGTTAATACGCAAATATATTTTGTATTAAACTCAGGCAGACTCCTGCTAAAAGTCCCATTGTGTATATATGTTGGATGATTATATGGAGAACCATTGTCTCATTGTAATAAACAAATTTTTAGTGAATATGCAAGTTTCATATTGTTTATTTTAGCATTTTCTTTGTATTCCTCAATAAGAAGTAACATTTGTTTTTCTTAGGTTGATTTATAAGTAAATTTTTATAAAATTTCCAAAATATATTAGATATATATGAACTACTTGATGAGTTACATATATGTTATATTAGAAATGATAATTCTTTCTTCTTGAAAAACAGAAATCATTGAAGATTTTGTTGTCTTCCTTTGGCAATTTAGAACTGGTTATACATATACATAGCTCTAATTTAATAGTGGATTAAGTTTCACTTTTTGATTCTTTTGATTATTTAGGCTTATCAATGTTTTTTAAATTTCCAAAATGTTAAGTCTTGTGTGCGTAATTGAAGAAATGTTATTAGTTGAATTGAGCATCAGATGAATTAGAATTGGTACCAGTTGATATTTTGCAGATGATATTCCTAAACAGTAGAATTTTTACCAGTTTATATCCTTCTGACAATATTCTTAAACATTTGTAGAATAGGTACCAGTTGATAATCCTCAACTTTACAAAAATTAGTATAATCCTCAACTTTATAAAAATTAGTAATAATCCTCAACTTTATAACAATAAGAAAAAGAAATACAAAGAATTTGCTGAAGCTAACATGATAACTTATGTACAGTACAAATGTAGGCTGTTAGCATTTATTTTTTGTTAAATTTGTTACATATATATATAATTATATTAAAAGTTAGAAATATTAATTTTATGTTATAACTTTTTTTGCTCAGAGCTGCCATAACAAATTACTGCTAGATAATATCGTCTTCTACAAATTCATGATGGAAAAAAATATATAAAATTTTTTGACCATTTTTGAAATTCTGCATTGCTTTTCTATAACTTTTCCTAATTTAGGTGCTTGTGAGACTTGCATGAAAAATTCTTAATTTAGATACCACCAGTTGAAAATAGTTCCATTTTCATAACGATTGATATATTCCATGTTTCAAACACAAATTCCTACTCAGATACAATGTAGTATCTTAGCAACCATTTAGTAACCATGACATCCATTTTTTTGTTTTTGTTATTTATTATTTGTTAACATATTTTTTGTGTAGAACAGTAAAATATCAGCAATTGTTATTTTGTCAAATAAAAAATATATATATTGGGCATATATGACAAAATGTCCAAAATTGTATGAAGCTAGTAGTATTTTTTAACATGCATTTAAACTTAAAGTTGCATTTTGTACTTAAATATTGGAACTGAGGAGACAAAATGGAAACTAGATTGATATTTAGATATTTCTAGTCAGCCATCCATAGGATGCATTTAAATTTTTTGTTTATGCAACATATATATTTGAAATAGAATGCTTACATTACTTAAAGCTATTATTGAAGTTACCCAACTGTTCTTTCCTGTGGACGCAAATTTAGAAGCTGCTCTGAATTTGATCTATTGCGTTAATATATTGGAACTACAAAAATATGGCTATTACAAGTTTGATGTTTGCTCATCAGCTAGAACTTTCTGACAATTACCTTAGGTCATCAGATATTTTTGTAAACATACTTATTGAAGATTTTGAGTCATGTACTTTAAATCGTTATAAACTTGATGTTAAAAAAACAAAAGGAAATAAAAAATCAGGTGAATAAAAAAGAAGCAGTACATCTGCCATTTCATGACAATGAGTAATTTTATTGTTTGTACCCCAAATTAAAACCATTACACCATTGTTGACATATCTATGGCTTGGAAAAATGTTCACCAATCACAACTTTTTGGTGTACGCTTTTGAAATTATATCCAAAACACATTAGATTCTGCAATTGTGAATTTTAGGGGAGATAACTCATGATTTGAAATATTTGCAAAAATATGTGATGACTTCTGTAGGTAAAACAATCATATAACTGCTTATATTAGGATGATTATTTGTCATGTGACATTAAGGTGCCATTTTGAACAAATTCTTAACATAACCTTGACAACCATTGCTGATACTAATTATTTGTTTACAAAATAGCTAATGAACAAACATTGTTTACAGTTATTTTAATTTTTTTGTGACATCAGATTATTAATTAAATAATAAACTTTTTTAATTTACTTCTTTGTTATCATATTATATCCTCAATATGGTCCCTGCCAATTGATCTGTACAAAGCTGATAGTCAGATGCAGATCCAGGATTTTTGAAAGGGGGCATGACTACTGAAAACAAGCGGATCAAGGCAAAAAAATATTTTTTTCCAATCAACGTCCTCCATGCACCTGAATCCACCACTGATAGTAATTAGCCTGTTCATATGTTTATGTGTTCTGTTACAAATTTTTTTACTCTAAAACTTTAAAAACCCCTTGGATTTCAGCAATGAAAACATGTCATGATCATTATCCACAACTAGGAGGTGTATAGTTTACAAGGACGCTATCCATACATTGAAAGTCATGGTCAAAAACAAAGTTCAACTTAGCCAACCCTGTGTATGTACAAACATTGATTCAACTCTCAAACTTTAAAATCCCTCAAAATAACGAGAAACTAAAATATTTTTCACCACCAAAAGTCATGGTAAAAAACTTAACTATCCCTTTGCATCTGTACGTAAATTGGTTCTGATGTTGACTGCAACCTTTAAAACTCCTTGACATTATTATTTATCATTACTAGAAGGTGTGTTGCGTTCATAGAAGTAAAATGCTGCTTGATGATCATGAATAATAAAGTAATTAAAATGAACTTTAGTTTACAACCCATGCATATGTATGTAAGGATATCTTGAAGGTCATTGATGAAAATCATTACAAATGCTTTTCCCTTTTGTTCTAGAGGGTTCATCACTATTAATAAGATTGAAATTCATATGTACATTTTGTACCTGAAGATGAAAGTAAAAAGTAAATTTTTCTACTTTTTTATTTCATACTTATATTAGTGGCGCATCTTTTAAATTTCTGCCTCCTTTGGGTATAAGCAATGTTTAAATGGAAAATGACTCTGACCTTTTCTAAAACTGCATTACAATTTACATATTTACATGCTATGGGGCCATTTGTGATGGATACCATCACTGTCCATTAGTATTTATACTATTTCATACTGACTGTGTTAATGGTTGTGATATACAGTCACTAACATTTTAAAAAATGAGTAAAAATGGATGTCTGTACACATTAATGAGACAGCAACATAAGACATAAGACATAAAGCTTTATTTAGAGTCGGTATGTGCAAATACAAGTATAAAACATAAGCTCTGAAGAGCTTTTAAAACCGACAGAGCAACAAATAAAACAAAACATACATATCAAGTCATGCACACATAAATTAAACATATAAAGCAAGAGTTCATATCAGTATATAAACATGCAGCACAAAAGTTCTTAAAAGCATCTTACAAGTTAAACACACACTGAAACATGCACTTGTGAGATAAAAGCACAAAAGCAAAAATAAAATGGTTTGCACATTAAAAGCACATATAGATTTGTTAGTTACTTAAACTAGCACAAAGCAGCAGAAGCACTATAGTAAAGATAATAAAATAAAATTGCCATGCTGAAAATAAAGCATTAAACCAAAAATAATGAACAGAAATTAACTGGTTTTGCAGGCAAAACATTGGCATGAGCTGCCAGACCAAGAATTTATCAAGTTCTTGAATTGATTTAAAGATGATTGCTTACGTAGCACATCTGGCAGCTCATTCCAAAGCTTAGCACCTGCATACCTTAAAGATTGTAGGCCGTATGCAGTTGTTCTTACATGTGGTAGGTCGGCTGTATTCTGGTATCTGAAAGAGTAAGTGTTTTCCTTTAAGTGTATTAAATCATGGAGATAAACAGGACAATCTTTAATAATAATTTTGAAAACTTCAATAGCCAATGATCGCATTCTTCTTATTTTTATACGACCGCAAAAAATTTTTGCGGTCGTATATTGGTATGACGTTGGCGTCGTCGTCGTCTGGCGTTGTCCGGCGTCGTCCGAAGACACATCAGTTTTCGCACTCTAACTTTAGTTTAAGTGAATGGATCTCTATGAAATTTTACCATAAGGTTCAATACCACAAAAGGAAGGTGGGGATTGATTTTTGGGGTTATGGTACCAACAGTTAAGGAATTAGGGGCCAAAAAGGGGCCAAAAATAAGCATTTTTGTAACTTCCAGACATAACTTGTGTGTTAGTGTATGAATCTCTCTGACATTGTACCGAAAGTTCCATATCACACAGGGAATGCTGGGACTGATTTTGGGGGTAATTGCCTCAAAATATTAGGAATTAGGGGCCAAAAAAGGGGCAAAAAACAAGCATTTTTCTAGTTTCATGACAATAACTTGTGTGTAAGTGTATGGATCTTTCTGAAATTGTACTACAAGGTTCCATATCACAAAGGGAAAGCTGGAATTGAGTTTGGAGGTAATTGCCCAAAACGTTTAGGAATAAGGGGCCAAAAAGGGGCCAAAAATAAGCATTTTTCTAGTTTCCAGACAATAACTTGTGTTCAAGTGTATGGATCTCTCTGAAATTGTACCACAAGGTTCCATATCACACAGGGAATGCTGGGATTGATTTTGGGGGTAATTGCCTCAAAATATTAGGAATTAGGGGCCAAAAAAGGGGCAAAAAACAAGCATTTTTCTAATTTCATGACAATAACTTGTGTGTAAGTGTATGGATCTTTCTGAAATTGTACTACAAGGTTCCATATCACAAAGGGAAAGCTGGAATTGAGTTTGGGGGTAATTGCCCAAAACGTTAAGGAATAAGGGGCCAAAAAGGGTGCAAAAATAAGCATTTTTCTAGTTTCCAGGCAATAACTTGTGTTCAAGTGTATGGATCTCTCTGAAATTGTACTGCAAGGTACCATACCACAAAGGGAAGGCTGGGATTGATTTTGGGGGTAATTGCCTAATCTAACCATGTATTTAGATTCTTCATTTTTGGTCCCGTTTTCAAATTGGTCTACATTAAGGTCCAAAGGGTCCAAAATAAAATTTAGTTTGATTTTAACAAAAATAGAATTCTTGGGGTTCTTTGATATGCTGAATCTAAACATGAACTTAGTTTTTTGATTATGGGCCCAGTATTCAAGTTGGTCCAAATTGGGGTCCAAAATTAAACTTAGTTTGATTTCAACAAAAATTGAATATATGGGGTTCTTCGATATGCTGAATCTAACCATGCATTTAGATTTTTGATATTTGGGCCCGGTTATCAAATTGGTCCACATTGAGGTTTCAAGGGTCCAAAATTGAACTTTATTTGATTTCATCAAAAATTGAATTCTTGGGGTTCTTTGATATGCTGAATCTAACCATGTATTTAGATTTTGGATATTGGAATACCACAAAGGGATGGTAAGAATTGTCTTTGGGAGTTATGGCTCAAACCGTTAAGGAATAAGGTGCAAAAAAGGGGGGGAAAAGGGTTTCCAGGTTAATGGACAATTACTTAAGTACAAAACATAATTTTAAAGGCAGTGTAAGGTTGGTAATTGAAACTCATTTGAATATCTCACCTAAACTGCTTTTAAGTTATGTATATTGGAAATTTGCCAAAAACTTTATTATTAATAAATTCCATTGGAAATTTGCCAATAACTTTAGTTTAATGAACTTCATTGGAAATTTGCCAATATAAAATGTTGCTGATGAAGCGTTTTTGTTTATCTCACCTAAACTGCTTTTAAATTATGTATATTGGAAATTTGCCAAAAACTTTATTATTAATAAATTCCATTGGAAATTTGCTAATAACTTTAGTTTAATAAACTTCATTGCATTTTTTCTAGTTTCAAGACAATAACTTGTATGTAAGTGTATGGATCTCTCTGAAATTGTACTGCAAGGTACCATACCACAAAGGGAAGGCTGGGATTGATTTTGGGGGTAATTGCCTAATCTAACCGTGTATTTAGATTCTTTATTTTTGGTCCCGTTTTCAAATTGGTCTACATTAAGGTCCAAAGGGCCAAAATTAAATTTAGTTTGATTTTAACAAAAATTGAATTCTTGGGGTTCTTTGATATGCTGAATCTAAACATGAACTTAGTTTTTTGATTATGGGCCCAGTATTCAAGTTGGTCCAAATTGGGGTCCAAAATTAAACTTAGTTTGATTTCAACAAAAATTGAATATATGGGGTTCTTCGATATGCTGAATCTAACCATGCATTTAGATTTTTGATATTTGGGCCCGGTTATCAAATTGGTCCACATTGAGGCTTAAAGGGTCCAAAATTGAACTTTATTTGATTTCATCAAAAATTGAATTCTTGGGGTTCTTTGATATGCTGAATCTAACCATGTATTTAGATTTTGGATATTGGAATACCACAAAGGGATTATAAGAATTGTCTTTGGGAGTTATGGCTCAAACCGTTAAGGAATAAGGTGCAAAAAAGGGGGGGAAAAGGGTTTCCAGGTTAATGGACAATTACTTAAGTACAAAACATAATTTTAAAGGCAGTGTAAGGTTGGTAATTGAAACTCATTTGAATATCTCACCTAAACTGCTTTTAAGTTATGTATATTGGAAATTTGCCAAAAACTTTATTATTAATAAATTCCATTGGAAATTTGCTAATAACTTTAGTTTAATGAACTTCATTGGAAATTTGCCAATATAAAATGTTGCTGATGAAGCGTTTTTGTTTATCTCACCTAAACTGCTTTTAAATTATGTATATTGGAAATTTGCCAAAAACTTTATTATTAATAAATTCCATTGGAAATTTGCTTTTTTTTTTCTAATTTTTTGGGGTTCATATTTTTTTTCTTCAAAGTTTTTGTAATCTTCAATTGCACAGTATTGCGCAATAGCAAGAAATCTTCAATTGCACAGTATTGCGCAATTTCACAGTATTGTACAATAGCACAATATTGGGCAATAGCAAGAAATCTTCAATTGCACAGTATTGCGCAATAGCAAGAAATCTTTAATTGCACAGTATTGCGCAACAACACAGTATTGCGCAATAGCAAGAAATCTTCAATTACACAGTATTGCGCAATAGCAAGAAATCTTCAATTGCACAGTATTGCGCAATAGGAAGAAATCTTCAATTGCACAGTATTGTGCAATAGCAAGAAATCTTCAATTGAAAATAAATACAAATCCTTTAACCAATTTCAATGGGATTAATTTAAAGTCTTTAATTTTTGGGGGTTCTTACCTAGTATTACTTTTTTGGATATTGGGCCCCATTTTTAGATTGGTCTACATTGAGATCAAAAGGGTCCAAAATTAAACTTTGTTTGATTTCATCAAAAACTGAATGATTGCGGCTGTATGATATGCTGAATCTTATTGTGCATTTAGATTTTTTATTTTGGGCCCTGTTTTCAAATTAGTCCATATTAAGGTTTGAAGGGTCCAAAATTAAACTTTTGATTGATTTCAACTAAAATTAAATTTTTGGTGTTTTTTTATATGCTGAATCTAACAATGTTGTTAGATTTTGGATATCAGACCATTCTAGGTAAAATGAATGTCCCATTTCAAATTTTTAAGCTCTTTGACCACATTTATTTTGTGTCAGAAACCTATATTATGTCAAAAATTTGATCACAATCCAAATTCAGACAGTATCAAGCCTGAATATTGTGTCCAAACTTGCCCCAACTGTTCAAGGTTCGACCTCTGCGGTCGTATCAGGCTGCGCTCTGCGAAGCATTTTATTAAAGATGGTAATTTT
This sequence comes from Mytilus californianus, assembly GCF_021869535.1. Lineage (NCBI taxonomy): Eukaryota > Metazoa > Mollusca > Bivalvia > Mytilida > Mytilidae > Mytilus > Mytilus californianus. The sequence goes on from NW_026262712.1 coordinate 53,852,527, forward strand.
GATTTGCAGAGTAGATCTTCATAACTTGCTGAGTAGTCTTCATAGATAAACCTTAGTGCACTCTCTTGAATTTTCTCTATCTTTTTTGTATTAACCTCCCCACAAAAGTTCCAAACTAGTGGGCAGTAATTAAAGTTGGACATTATGAAAGAATAATATATTGTTAATTTTCCGAGTTAAGTCAGGTGTTTTCCTATTCTTTTTAATACATTCAACTGTTTGGATGCTTTTTTACATATTATAAAGACAAAAAGTCATGTTCATTGAAATTTAGTTTAAAATCTATTGTTACGCCTAGAACACAAATAACACAAAAAGCGAAAGACATCTACAGATCAACATAGTCTTCCACTGTAATATATCCAGTTTTAATGACCCCAAATTAAACAAAATGAGAGAGCAAACAAAATAACAAGAGACTTTTGAAGATCTACCACTAATGACAAATTCTTTTAATAACAAAATCAAAATATTCAGATCGAGAGAAGACAATACATAACAAGGTTCCTTTGGACAGGCACACAAACATGTGGAGGCAAACCAGTTTTTAGCTCACCTGGCTTTCTGTCTTTTTTTCACCTTAATCTGTATATCTGTGTTTGTGCTTGTCTTCTGTTGTCAGTTCTCATAGGTCCTCTGAAACTACTGGATCAGCTAGCATGACCACAACGCTAAATATAAATCGTGAGTAATTGACTAATATTTTGAAAACCACAATAGATTCAGAAAATCTGACCAGGGCAAAAAGTTAGGAATGTAAAATCTATCTACAAGGACTCTCCATTTCAACTTTAGATTATTCAATGACTTGTAGTAGTTATTGCCATTAAATGATGATGGTTTGCCCTACATGTATTTTGTATTTTTTTGCTTATGATTTGTAAAACTATAGAAACTGCCAATAGCACAAACGATCAGCAAAACAAGATCTACAAATGCTTGATATGTTTGAAAATAGGAGTTTGTTTCCCTTAAATTACTAAATTTTCTAACTTTTCGAATTTCTGCATATGTTCCCCGGAAAAAGGGAGCACTTAGTTAACACTTTTTCAGTCCATCCATATGTTGCTCCCTGGGCTTTTTTTTCCGGGAGAATCAAGTTTTTGTCCATCTGTTTGTCCAAAACAAATGGTTTCTGGATGGTCACAAGATTCCCTTGCTTGATTGGAATGAACCATATACAGTTGGAGAAATATGTATGTGGCAATTTGATTTCAATAGGTCAAAATTCAACTTGAAGGTCACTTACTATGGATAGTTTGAAATGGTTTCCAAAGGAATGAAACTTTTACAAATGGAAGATAAAGGAAAGGGAAAGACGCCTACAAACTTTCGAGTAAATAGCTCAAAGTTCAAGGTCGCTGGAACCCTTGCCTAATTCTTTTTTTAAGATTTTATCTGGATGCCCCAAAATGATTTTTCTGTATTTTGAGGACTCCAGAGAAAGAACTTTGTAATAGTTTTTTTCTAGATAAAATGTACCTGACTTCTTATACTCCTTGAGGCATACTAGTATAGTCCTAACTATGCCACGTTGTGATCGGATGATAACTTGAGTATTCCATTATGGATTGTTGAACATTTATACAGGTGGAAAAATCAGCAAAAATAGTATGTGCTTTTGTGTGTGATATTTTTTGTCCCTCCAAGCTAGGACTAATATGTTAGTGTAATATTTCCAGTTCCGAGCGAGTAGCAGAAAACGCTTTGACGAAATCTTTATATATTTAGACATGGTGTTTCGATTTGTTAAGTTCTAGGCCTTAAAGTAGCTAAAAGTGATACTTAAGATTGAATTTAGCCTCTCCATTTCTCCCTACAAAAATTCTTTTTTGTTTTTTTTTAATTGATCCTGTTTAGAGATCCAGATTTTGCAAAAATCATTTTCATGCAGGAAAATCCGCTAAGCTGTTCATCTGACTGAATCTTGTTTAAGGTCTATTATATGATTCGAGATAATAAGTGGAAATCTGGTACGGTCAACAGAATGCTTAAATAAAGGTCCGAGAAGCATTGGTCTTATATGACGATTTTAATCGAATTTTATACAGGTACTCTAGGACATGACATTGGTTTTCGCCCTCCTCATTTTTTTTTCAATTATTTCCGAATCTTTCTGTTTTAGACCCACAAAAATATATAAGCAACATCATTTGTTTGCAATTTACTATTAGCTGAATTGCTACATTGTTACTAGTTTTCTATCCACAGCGATCACAGATACTATGTGTTATTAGAGAACCTTTAGACAGAACATGTGCATTTTGATGTGCATGGTGACCTTGGGCTGTTTTCCGCTCTTTGGTCGGGTTGTTGTCTCTTTTGCGCATTCTCTGTTTCTGTTCTCAATTTCATGTTGATTTATTATGTATATAACGACACTGTAAACAGCAAAAATGATCAGCCAATTCGATCAACCCATGAATTAAAAGTCACATATCTGAAATGTCAATTGACCCTTTATTTGAGTTACAGTAATTATATATATAAAAGTCTAAATTGAAAACAACGTTCAAACCTATGATTGCGTTGGATAAAAACCGCAATTTTTATACGTGTGCATGCAAAAACAAATGTCTTGTTAGAGGGGTCTAAATACAGCACAAACAACATTTTCCAAAAGACCAAAAAAGTGAAAAAGTATATTTTAACAAAACGCATTTGACTAACAGGTCGAACAACAAATGTTCTTAAATCCTGCTGACTGCCATTGGCGATTGCCAAATAAACGGATGACCGATGTAATAAATGGATCTTAATTTTAAATTTAATACTAAACAGAAAACAATAAACTTGCGGAAAAGATGATATACCGCAAACAAAAGGTGCAAAGGTTTTTGTACACCATATCCGGATTTCGACAAATAATATCTCTTCAGTGATGTTAGGAATCGAAACGGTATTTGGAAAGCCCAACAATTTACCTCAATTTAGGATAGACTCTTGAATTTTGAGGAGTCAAAATAGGATGAACGGATCATATAAACCCTAAGGCAAATATAATAAAAGCCCAAACGAAAAAATATAAACAAGTCTAAATTGAAAACAACGTTCAAACCTATGATTGCGTTGGATAAAAACCGCAATTTTTATACGTGTGCATGCAAAACAAATTTCTTGTTAGAGGGGTCTAAATACAGCACAAACAACATTTTCCAAAAGACCAAAAAAGTGAAAAAGTATATTTGAACAAAACGCATTTGACTATATATATACCTTTTATTGACAGTTTTAACCTATTGTTTGCATTTTTGTTTCAAACATCTCCACTTCGGAAGCAATTTGACCAATTAAAACGAACACCCTGAGAGAGTCCATCATGGGCCAAGTCGCTATTTGTAAAAGTAAACCATAATAGGTCAAAGTATGGCCTTCAGCACGGATGCTTGGCTCACACTGAACAGCAAGGTATAAAGGGCCCCAAAAATGATATTGTAAAACAGTTCAAACAGAAAAACCAGCGGTCTAATCTATATAAAAAACGAGAAACGAGAAACACTTATATGAACCACATAAACAAACGTTTTCAGTCTTAAAACAGTTATCTTGTGGAAGCTCATGCACAAGCTATAACACTATATCTAGCTACATCTTTTCTCGAGATACGAGGAAATGTCTAATCGGAAATGCAGAAGAAGCATTAAACATAGAGCCAGTACCTATCAGAAATAAGAACAAAATTACTAGAAATCCTAATAATAAACTTACAACGTTCATATTTTCACCCAAACCAAATATTGGAATGTGAATTTGATAACAATAATAAAAATTATCTGTTTTGTATTAAGTGCACTTTTAATTTTTTTAGGTTTAAAAATGTATCTATGAAACCAATGTAAACTAGTTTTAATTATTTGGTTAATATTTACTTTTATCAATTGGAGAAGCCTCCTGTTTTACCGAGCGGAGTTAGTAAATCACTCAAGTATGAGACCGACTCCTTACCGCAGGAAGCAGAAACCATGCAACTTAAAAAAAATAATCGTGAAAAAGCAAAAATGTAGGATAAAGCATAGCTCCTGGGGATTTTGGCGGCTCCCCAGATCCCTGCCTATTATAATGCCGCCAACTGAACATGTTCTAATTTACAGCCCTGCAGATTGTAAGTTTTAACTGTGCTAAGATTTTAGTTTGTGAATAAAAACATTACGATTTATCATGAGAGACAACGTGACTAAATTCAGAATGGCAATAATATCTTGGTAACTTTTAAGGCCTTTTTGATATCAGCTTGAAAATTGGAAAACGAGAACTGTAATTGCATGTAACAAAATTAACTGACAAGCATATTTATATCTTCAAATCTTGCATATCATAGTTCGACAATTTTTCTAAAACTGCTTAGGTGACAGACATTTGATCGAGGTTAGGGGAGGAGGGGTTAATCGCTATATATCCTGATTCATTATGGCATATAGTTTACTAGAGCAGCGTAACAGTTTCTAGTTTAATGTAAACGTTTTATATTAATTTGATAAACATCTGGCAAGAATTGTATACTTGAGAGCGCTAAATCTGCAATTTTCTATTATTTCCTATTTCCAAGGGGCATAACTCATTTAAAGAAAAATTTGATTGGCACTGATTTACGAACTTGTCCATCAATCAATAATATTAATCTATGATATAAATTATATAGAACCAAGTCTGGCAAGAATTGTGCTCGTGGAAACGCTTACAAGACTAGACGGACGGACGGACGCCTGGAATGTCTATGTCACTAGCAAAGCTACGCACGGGGGACACCTGAAAAGCAGCAAGCAATAAAGACCGAGGATATATAATTTATGTATAGAACTGGCTTGAAAAGATACTTTGAAAATAAATTCCTCGCGTACCAACTTAAATTCATTTTTCTACTGGATTTTTTCCTATTTTATTTACACACAAATTATCCGTACATACACACACGTATATGTAAAGCAAAATATTGTCCTATAAAAAATTGTCCTCCAAAACAATATTTCATGACTATGTATTGTGAAATATTGACCTCATCTATGAAAAAATGTCCAGAGTAGGACAAATTTCCATAGTGAAATTTTGTCTGTATATAGACAATATTTCACAGATGAATACTATGACATTTTGTTCTGTTAAAGGGAGGTTATATTTTGTGTGTATTGAGACAATATTTCATAGACAGATTGTCATGAAATTTTGTCTCATGAAGGGGAGGCTATCAACAGATATCATGTTGGACAATGATATCATTAAAGTGTTTTATTTGACTGATAATAACAAATAAGCACAAATCAATATTCCTGTTACATGTGTACATTGTACTACTGTACCTCCAAAACGCTGTCACAAAAAGATTCGTCAATCTAGTATTTACGAATACTATTAGTACATTCAATTTTGAACATGAATAAAAGATTGTCAGTACATTACTTATATTTATACAGTATAATGTAGTACAATGGAACATATATTAGACACTTCTTCAATCTATAATTAACCATTTATAAAGTATCTATGCAAATTTGAAACTAGCTTATGTTAAAATAAATATTAGTTTGATATATATAAAATACTTACTTTACAAAATAATTACAGTTATAAATCTAAAAATGTGCATGCTGCATGCTTTTTGTACTATTTTTAATTTTTCGTAATAGTTTGATTAAGAAATATTTTCATGGACAGTATTTCACAAATATTGTCATGGACAGAATTTCACAAGGAAATATTGTCATAATAGACAGTATTTCATAGTGAAATATATTGTCATGGACAGAATTTGATAGAGAAATATTGTCATGGACAGAATTTCATAGCGAAATATTGTCCAGATGGAGGTGACAAAATTTCATCGACAAGGACACTATTTCATAATGAAATATTGTCCTGGACAGTATTTCATTATGAAATAGTGTCCGCAGACAATATTTTATATGAAATTTTGTCCGACGGACAATATTTCATGGGGGACAATATTTTATGTTACATATACACCTCTTGTTCAGAGGAAACCGGGAAAATATCGGCAGCATCGATTGATATGCAGCAAAGACACGTTTGAATTTAATTCACTTGGCAAAATATTTGCAAAACTGAGGGCTAAAAAGCTTTCCTCCTTCTTTTGGCTATACGTAGAAAATCATGCAAGGTAAGTAGTTTTAACAAACATCAACACCGGAGAGTTACGTTTTGTTTTTTTGACATCAATGGTTCTTTCAGAAGATTCGGAATTTATCATTAGGTCCTTCCACTTTTCCGTGGAAAGACATATTGATTTTGTTCTGATTATTACTTTTTTTTCTTCCGCCTAATTTTTTTCTTTCGTTGTGTTCTCGTTTTATAAGATGTCGCTCATATATTTGGAATATAATATCGTACAGTTTATACGCTTTTGAAACTAACACTGCTTAACCGAACACTTTACGTTGTAAGAGTTATCTCCCCAAACACTGTTTTTCTTGTGGCCACTACTCCTTCGCAACCGTAAAAGTTTACGACAAATTTATTTTACCAAATTGCTCGTTACATCTTCAGGATTAGGATGGCCATTTGGATCGAAGCTATCCGGAGACTCCATATGTGAGTTATTCCCCCTTATGCATTTGATATAAGTGATATGCATTTCTAACTTGTAAACCATAAGTGATAGAGACCTAGGGTCTCTTGATTTGAGGTCCTTGGTCCAAAAAAATGAAAATTAGGTCAAGTGATACCATATATTTTTGGAATCAGCGTACATTAAGGTATCATTTGACACTGTATATGACACTTTAAACCGTATTTTAATATTTTCATATCAAAATGAATCGTAAGAAGTGGAAAGACCTTCAATTGTTCTCTGAACAATTGATTTTTAATTTGTTTTAAGTTTAGTTCCGATTAAGTCGTCAAATGATATAGTCTGATTTTTATGGCATGGTATTGGATGCAAAAATTTGATATTTTTCATTTAAATGCAATATTTTTTATTTAATTGGTATATTTCTTCATTTAAATGCAATATTTTTTTATTTGAATGGTATATTTTTTCATTTAAATGCAATATTTTTATTCAAATGGTATAATATGTCATTCAAATGGTATAATTTGTCATTCAAATGGTATAATTTGTCATTCAAATGCAATATTTTTTATTCAATTGGTATAATTTGTCATTCAATTGCAATATTTTTTATTCAATTGGTATATTTCTTCATTTAAATGCAATATTTTTTATTCAATTGGTATATTTCTTCATTTAAATGCAATTTTTTTTTATTTGAATGGTATATTTTTTCATTTAAATGCAATATTTTTTATTCAAATGGTATAATTCGTCATTCAAATGCAATATTTTTTATTCAGTTGGTATATTTCTTCATTTAAATGCAATATTTTTTTTATTTGAATGGTATATTTTTTCATTTAAATGGTATAATTTGTCATTCAAATCAAGGATTTGTATAGAGTCTCACTATACAAATCCTTGTTCAAATGCAATATTTTTATTCAATTGGTATATTTCTTCATTTAAATGCAATATTTTTTATTAAATTGGTATATTTCTTCATTTAAATGCAAATTTATTTTATTTGAATGGTATATTTTTTCATTTAAATGCATTTTTTTTTTTATTTAAATGGTACAATTTTTCATTTAAATGCAATATTTTTTATAAAATGGTATAATTTGTCATTCAAATGCAATATTTTTTATTCAATTGGTATAATAGTTTTTTTTTTATTTATATGCAATAATTGCATTATGGGAAATTCTTTGACGTCTTAAGGTCAAATTTGCAACAACATTTCTGATTGGTCGGTAATTGTTTGGATTTCCCCCTTTCTTTCTAAACATGAGTGACCAAGAATTAAAACAACGCGTCGGAATATCGCCCCTCTAACTAAATTTGGCGTTCGTGCGAGTTCGTGCACTGGCTGTTAATGCCAATAATGGCCAAGTCGAGCAAAAAATGCGAGTGACAAGTAATAATAATTATTTTGACACACAACCTGTTCATGGATAGAAACAGATGCCTGCGTGCATGGCAAAAACGCCTCCAATGAAACCCCTTTCTGAAGAAACTCCCCGACAGTCTACACATTGAAATAAAAAAAAAATGCATAGCTAGTCCCCCCTCTAAGTCAAGATACATGTAATCATGATGTTCTCTGATGCTATATCATTTTTTCTTTTCTTGATCCTCAGAGACGTTGCAGGAAGGCAAACATACAAAAAGAGTAAAAAGCCTTCAAGAACGTTATAATTATTTGGACAAAGCCCCATCTTTTTTGCTTCATGTAGAAAAAAAATCACCTAATTACGACAGCAGAACCAGAGACCCACAAGAAGAGACCTAAGCTGTGATACTCCGGAACTAATTCTTTAATAAAGACAATTCGGGATAAATTGGTTATAAACGTTTTATGGTATGAAAGCTTTAGTAAGACATCCCTGTAGGACGATAAGCTGGATAAATATAAGAACTCACCGGACAATAATAGTTAAGGGACGATTATTTGATATTCTAGGTAAGGGATTTTGATTGATTGGTGTTAAACGCTTTTTTCAACACTATTGGGCTATTCCGTAGTGGTCAGTTTACATTTATAGATAAAGGATGGGGAAGGGAAGAGAGGGCATTATTATTCATTTTAATCTGTCGCTAATCTTGCCTATTTTTCAGCTCTTACCAGGCATCCATACTCATATATATGAAATCCTTCTGTCCCCCACCCCAACAAATAAATAAATATCAAATGGTTTTCCTCTTATTTAACACAAGTTTAAATTGATTGATTGTTTTGTTGCTAATTGTTAACGCCCAGTGACAAATATTTCACGCTTGTTCAGGAAAACACGAGTTTAGAAGTCAGGTATAAAATATAAAAACGAAGAGATGGGATATGATTGCTAATAAGACAACTATCCACCGGAGTTCAAATATGAAGTGGATGTAAGCAATTATACACAATCGTAAGGCCTTCAACAATGACAAAAACCTGATACTGTAAAGTCGTCTATAAAAGGTCCGACATAAAAAGTGTGAACAATTCAAACGAAAAAAACTAACGACCTAATTATACATAACAAAACAATTTGCAAAATATCAATTACGGGTCGAGATATGAACCAACGACAACCACTAATCTACAGGCTCCTGACCTGGGACAGGCAAATAAAGAATAGTGCAGGGTTGATATAAAAACGAAGATGTGGTACCGTATGATTGCAAATGAGACAACTCTCCACAAGAGACCAAATTAAACAGAAATCAACAGCTATAAGTCTTCGTACGGCCTTCGACAATAAGCAAAGCCTACCACATAGTCAGCTATATAAAAGGCCCCGAAATCACAAATGTAAAACAATTCAAACGAGAAAACTAACGGCCAAATTAATGTATAAAAAAATGAACGAAACACAAATATGTATAACACAGCAACAAAAGGCAACCACCGAATTACAGGCTCCTGACTTGGGACAAGCACATGCATACATACAGAATGTGGCGGGGTCAAACATGTTAGCGGGATCTCAATCCTCCCCTAACCTGGGACAGTGGTGTAACAGTACAACAACATATTTGTGAGCGGCATTCAACCCATCCCGAAGCTGGGACAGTGGTGTAACAGTACAATAAAAGAAAACCCTGCACTAATCAGTTGCAATTAGATTAACTCAAAAGATCGGTATGAGACACACAAAAAAAAAATAACATTAAGACAATAGACACAACGCACCGACATAAGAGTATTTACAATTACTGGAAGTTTGCTCAAAGCTAACTACAACTAGTACTGGAATAAATCTTGTTCTCCCAGACTGAAGTATCCATCAGTACACAGCGCGCAGCAAAGGATTTATTAAAAAAGAAAACAGTATGAGAAACGTCTGGTTTATGTTGAATATAGATATAAGAAGATGTGGTATGAGTGCCAATGAGACAACTCTCCTTCCAAGTCATAATTTGTAAATGTAAACCATAATAGGTCAAAGTACGGTCTTCAACACGGAGCCTTGGCTCACACCGAACAGCAAGCTATAAAGGGCTCCCAAAAAATTACTAGTAAAAACCATTCAAACGGGAAAATCAACGGTGTCTAATCTAGTTAAAAAACCGATATACTTGCATATAGATCCATATACAATGAAAGTTTTTGAAAAGTGGTGGTCCGAACGTTTTGACCATCGAAATTTTGCAATAGAAATAATAGTTAGGACCAGAAGATTTTAACAGCCAGTGCAGGACTCGCACGAACGCCAGATTTAGTTAGAGGGGCGATATTCTGACGCTTTTTTTAATTCTTGGTCACTCATGTTTAGAAAGAAAGGGGGAAATCCAAACAATTACCGACCAATCAGAAACGCTGTTGCAAATTTGACCTTAAGACGTCAAAGAATTTCCCATAATGCAATTATTGCAAATAAATAAAAAAACTACTATACCATTTGAATAAAAAATATTGCATTTGAATGACAAATTATACCATTTAAATAAAAAATATTGCATTTAAATGAAGAAATATACCAATTGAATAAAAAACATTGCATTTGAATGACATATTTTACCATTTGAATAAAAAATATTGCATTTAAATGAAAAAATATACCATTCAAATAAAAAAATATTGCATTCAAATGAAGAAATATACCAATTGAATAAAAAATATTGCATTTAAATGATAAATATCAAATTTTTGCAACCAATACCATGCCATAGATTTTTAAAACCTTTAAAATAAGAGAAGTGTGTTGGCATATCATCGGCCAGGAACATATTTTGGTTAGATATACTGTTCCCAGGCATATCTAAATTGCTTCCATAGTTAGATTGTGTTAATAATAGTAAAAAAATAAAAGGATTTAAATTGAGAAAATCAATAAAACAGAAAATAATAAAAGGGATGTGGACCGAAGCTAAATCGGCACTGCGGGAAATTTCGGAGAGACGACAACCTTGCTTCGGAAGTTTTTTTCTCCACATTATCCTGCTGGTATCGAATATTTGCGCACGCACACACGGATGAAACTAACTCTGAATATAGAAAAGTAGCTCTATCTTAAAATAAAATATACTAGTTCTCGTACATGACAAGTTCAGTGATAATTATATTATATGTTCAGGATGTTGTATTTGTTATATATTCACAATAACTGTTTAAATTTAACATGCACGAAGAGGGATAATTCAAATGGTAACAATCCAGTGCAGAAAATGTATCACAACTTGAGGTTTTGACTAATATATTTCCGTCATTTGTTTCACTCACACGTTCAAAATCAAGAGTTCTTTGAATCATCTGAATTTACTAATTAGATAAGAAATTATTAATAAACTTTAACATATATCCATAAAATGAAAATGTTATACAATATTGGAAATTTTATATTTTTTTTGTTGAACTGTGAACCGTATGACATCATTGACCAAAATTATTTAACTTGTATTAACAGATTTCGGTGAAACTTTGTGTCATGACTCGACAAATGGAAAAAGCAAGTCCTATGCGTGCTGTTTCCGGAGGTCGCGTCGGCGGTGGCGTCAACACTGAGTGTAGAAGTTTGTGATTATGAGTTTGTGATTATGATTAAGTCAGTTCATGGAAGTAATATAGTGGCAATTTAATTTAATACTTTGGAATACATGGTGGAAGCATTTGCACATTTAATTTCCATGGACATTATTTAGCCCTGCCCCCTAAGTCATGGTCTATTGACTCTATACTTTGCTTAATATATATGTATTTTTATTAGTTTGTGATTATTCAGTTTTAGGGGATCCACTAGTAGTAGGTCAATGATAACTGATTTGAAGTTGTATAAGCATTTGCACGTCTTATTTCCATGGAGATTATTTAGTCCCGCCACGTCAATGACTTTGAAATGTTTGATTACTTTACACGTATAAGTTTGTGAGTAGATCAGTTTATGGAAAAACTACCGATATTTGGTATGCCGTTGTTGGCAACTCTCATTTCCTTAGATATATTTTGGTCACTTCCCCTTCAGATATGCCACCCATAGTCCACTGACCTTGAAACGTTTGCATGGTTTACCTGTTGAACTATATGACAAAGTCACCTTAGACCATGCACGGTTCATTGACCTTGCATGATAAAAAATGTCCTTTTGATTTCAACATTTACATTACTTTTCAATGTTTGTCCCACTTTAGCAAAGACGCTATCAATTATAAATTCACTGGAAAACGTTCTGGTAAAGTAAAAAAAAAGATAGAAATAAGTTAAAATAAAAACAAAACTTCCATTTAATATTATCATTTCTCTCCTTTAATCACAGGCACTTGTCTTTAAAAAAAAATCCTTTATATTTGGTATGTACATGGTATTTTCCATTTTCTTTTTTATCAATATGCAGCAAAGATGGGCATTTTTCAGATTTCAGTTTCACAAGCTTCTATGCAATTATCTCAATAGATATACTGAACATAAAACATCGTTTACTTGCATCTATCATAGTTTATTTCTTATGAAACAATTCAACAAGTGATTTCTTTAAAATGTACAAGTGTTATTTAGAAATAACTTTTGATAAGTGTCGTAACCGGCATTGTTTTATTATTGATTTTCTCGACTCTATCATAAAAAAGGTAATTTTCTTTTGTTCTTTTTCACTAAATTTCCTACTGACTAAGCTTGATATGTATAACTTACATGTTCATGGTTGCAGCATAAACATGTAATCATAACCATTGAATGCTTCTATTTATATTTTTTTTTAGGGGGGGGGGGGGTGGAGATTGTAAAAGCGTTGAGTGTACGAACTCCCACTCCTAACGTGGTCTTGGCAGAATATCCGTCAGCTGAAATCTGTAAAAAATTGTTTACATTTTACCGGAAAGTCCCCCCTCCCAACCCCCAGCACAAGATGATACTCAGAATAGAATTTTTGTACAGCTTCTGATTGCATGCTGGAGGATGATACATGATATTCGAATTACTTTTAATCGAAAACTTATCCAATAAGGTTTGCAAAATCCAGAGTTAGATATAATCAATGCGGAACTAAAAAGTATTGATGTTCTCTGCTTTAGTGAAACAAGGCTTAATTCGAATATTAATGATCAAGACATATTTTTGGGCAGTTTTCATCGACCACTTAGAAATGACCGTGTTGGGAGAAACGGTGGGGGTGTAGCCATTTATGTTAAAAATAATCTACATGTTGTACAAAGACATGATTTAGATGTCAGTGGTATAGAAAGTCTTTGGGTTGAGATTCAAGCTAAAAGTCACAAAAGAGTGTTAATGGGTGTATTTTATAGACCACCAGATTCTGGTGATAATTCTTCTACGCTTATCGAACACTCTCTGGATCAAGCAGTTGATACAGGAGTTGAAAACATTGTCGTTTTGGGGGACTTCAATGAAGACTATCTGAAACCAAGTAATGTCCGAATGAAAAATATCATCCGAAAATATGATATGTTTCAGTTTATCGACGAACCTACACATTTTACGGAAAATTCGACTTCCTGTTTAGATCTAGTGATTGCTAATAAAAGGATTGTAATCGATCTTGTTCATGTTGGTCATCCGTTCCTACACGCAAACATTAGATATCATTGTCCGACATTCGGAATAATAAAAATTGAGAAACCTTCTCAAACGTGCTTTAAGCGTCGAATTTGGCTGTATGACAGAGGGGATCTTAATTTATTCCGAGAAAAAATGTCCGCAGTCGATTGGGAAAATTTCATAATAGATGGAAATAACGATGTCGATCTTCTTGTAGAGACTTTTACACCAATTCTATTGAAAACCGCAGCGGAATCGATTCCTAATAAAATCATAATAGTTAGGAAGACAGATCCGCCGTGGATAAACAATACTATTCGTCGCGCAATCAGAAAGCGAAATAGGATGAACAAAAGAGCGAAGAAGTCTAATCTTCCAGAGCACTGGTCAAAACTTCGAAAGTTTCGAAACAAGACCGTAAATCTAGTCCGAAAACAAAAACAAGACTATATCGACGATCTCGTTGCGAAATTACGGTCTGACTCATTGAGTATAAGAAGTTGGTGGATAACAGCATCACATCTAGCTGGATTTAAGTCCAGAGAATCTGACATCCCACCACTTCTCGACAACAATGATTTTTTATATAACGATATTGATAAAGCTGAAGCTTTTAATGCTTTTTTTGCGTCGCAGTCAAAACATTTCTGATGAAAACATGTCTGTTCCTACTGACGATACTCCTCCCGTCACGTGTCTTGACAATATAATTCTTCAGGAGCATGAAGTGAACGACATTCTACAAATAACCAATGTTAATAAAGCATCTGGTCCTGATGGAATTAGCCCAAGACTTTTGAAAATTGCCTCAGATATTTTAGCGAAACCTTTGTGCTATATATTCAATCTAAGTTTGACTAAAATGTATTATCCAATAGCTTGGAAATTAGCTAATGTTATTCCTGTTTTTAAGAAGGACGAAAGAAATTATATTGGTAATTATCGACCCATCTCATTGTTGAGTGTTATAAGTAAAACTTTTGAAAGATGTATATATAATCATATTATGAACTTTATAAGGGATCTCTTGTCGGAACACCAGTCGGGGTTTATGTTAAAAGATCCAACTCGTAACCAGCTATTATACTTGACTCATGTTTTTAGTAAGGCCTTAGATGAGGGAAAAGATATCAGAATTGTCTTCTTTGATATAAGTAAAGCCTTTGACCGCGTATGGCATAGAGGTTTACTATTTAAACTAAAAAAGATGGGTATAACTGGGAATCTTCTTCTTTGGCTCAAAAATTATTTGGCTGACCGTAAACAAAGGGTGGTTATTAATGGGCAAGTGTCCTCCTTGACAGACATTAACTCTGGTGTTCCTCAAGGATCTATTTTGGGTCCATTGTTATTTTTAGTTTTTATTTATGATATTGTAAATGAGGTTAATTGTCATATTAAGCTATTTGCTGACGACACAAGCATATATGCAGTTGTCGAAAATCCTCTGGTTACTTCTGTTACTCTAAATTATGATATGCATCGAATTCAAAAATGGGCAGATGAATGGTTAGTGAAGTTTAACCCGAAGAAAACTGAATCAATGATTATATCTAGAAAAAAAGACCCTGATCATCATCCGTCATTAATCATGGATAGTAATGTAATAAACACTGTCGAGTCACACAAACACCTTGGTTTACATTTTTTGAGTGACGGCAGCTGGAAAATACAAATTGATGGCATCATAGCACAAGAATCTGTCCGTCTGAATATGTGAAGAAGGCTTAAGTTCAAGGCAGACTGGAAAACGCTTGAAGTCATGTATTTTTCATATGTTCGACCTATTTTAGAGTACGCCGATGTAATCTGGGATAATTGTCCAGAATATTTGAAAGATCCACTGGAACAAATTAATTATGAGGCAGCACGTATAGTTACTGGGGCTACTAAGTTAACAAGTCTACAAATTCTTCTAAAAGAGACCGGGTGGGAAACTCTCAGGGAAAGGCGAAAAAATCACAAGCTTATTTTGTTTCATCAGATAGATAACTCTCCAGCCTATCTTTCAAATCTAGTCCCTACCAACTTTGGCCAATCACATTCGTATGGGACACGCAACGCAGGAAATGTGCCTCACATGCCTGCACGAACGAATTATTATCATAACAGTTTCTTCCTTCTACTGTCCGTCTTTGGAACGAGATTCCAATTAATATCAGAAATTCTTCTTTATATATATTTAAGAAGTATTTGAAGAAAACTTGGGTTGTCCCAAAATATTTTTATAGTGGTAGTAGACTAGGACAAATTTTGCACACTAGAATTAGAACTGAGAGCAGTGGTCTGAATGAACATTTGTATAGAAAAAATTTAGTTACTGATCCTTTTTGTAAATGTAGACATATTGAAACATCTGAACACTTTTATTGCGTTGTCCGCAATACCAATTACTTAGAGAATTTATGCTGAGTAACTTGTCATGTCAGCCTATTATACATAACTTACTGTATGGTAATCCTTTGGTGTCCGACATTGAGAATTCTGATAACTTTCTCATTATTCAAGATTTTATTCTTAAAACAAAGAGATTCGTGTGAATTTCATATACATGCATTGAGATATATAATTATGTATAAATTAAATTGTCGTTAATTTATATTTATACCTGTGTAGTTTGATAGCACTGTAGTTCAGTTGTGAATTTGGTCAACAAATACTTCTTATCTCAGTTAAAAACATATTTCTGACTCCATCCATCTTTTATTATATCATATGGGAGAGGAATTTGTAAAAGTGAAAATTCACTTGTTTTCCAATCCTGTCATATTGTAATGTTTACGTTATTATTTTCAAAATAAAATATTGTTTACACTAAAATCCAGAAAAGCAAATTCATATTTTACAAAGTATAGAAAATATGCTCCAGTTTTGCACGTCGATACCATTGAAAATTTGCCTTTTCCATTCATACAAAAAAATGATGTTGTTTTTAACTGCATATAATGTCAATTTTTGCTGCATGACCATATATATATATTGTTTTAGCTGTTAAGCAACGCTGACAATTCTAGTAACACGAATGGACGTCGGAAAATGTTACCCATTGTTTTCTAGTTTCTGTTCTGGTAGGCTTACCCCTGGACACTTTTCAGGGTAACTATTATTCTTGTGCAGTTTGTGTAGTCTTCGAGAAATTAAATATTGAACATTCCCTTATGGAAAAATGCATTACGAATAATTGCGCTCTTGTGAAACCTAACGTATTTGCATGGGAGATATTTATAACCTCCCTTTACTATAATGATAACGGAACTGGAAATGAGATTTTCTGCACAATTGCCTAATGCATACAGACATAATTTATATTCCCACAAAATGAGAAAGGTAAGTTTAGAATTAATATCATCATTTTGCTGATTGTGGTTTGAAAGCAACCGATATATGTTTAGCAACGATCACATGACCATGACGACCCCACAATTCACATAAATAAATAAACATAAAGGAATGCACTACTCTTCATCGAGCTCTTCATATGTCTTTAAAAGTCTCTAAAAGTTAATGACTAGTACACTATAAATGTGCATTGTTACAATAAAAGAACGTTTATAAGGCTTGTATGAATACATTTTACATTTTCTGACAAACGGCAGTGCACTGCATATATGTTCTACTTTGTTAACTTAAGAGTTATTATGCAATTGCATCGACATTACGTTATCGGATATCTATTTTCCCCGTTTAGTTTACAGTATAGTTATTCAGGACATTTATTTATAGCATAACACGTGTCACTTTAGTTTACTAAATCGACTTATATAATCAAAGTTTCAAACAAAAATAGTTTTGTGTATGATAATTTAAACATTATTAGTCCTCAATCTTGGACATGCGTATGTGAACATATATTTGTTACGCATAATACTTGTTCACCCTGCAACAAAACCATGGGTATAAAAGTTCTTGGGAACACACATTACATAATATTATTTCCACCTTCATAAGATATTTTTCTGGAACTAAAACGTCATATGGTTTCTTAATATTTGTTCCTTTAAGGTGGTACCAAACATCTCGACTAAAATTAATTTGGCTCGTTTAATTTTCATAAAATTTTGACAAAATATTTACTTTGATCCTTTCACAAAAATATAAAAAATTTTAAAAACTTGAACCACACACTTTATCGGAAAAATTTCATTGGATTATAGCAGTTTGACAAACACTAATTTTGATCATTTAGAAGCTTAATATTTCATAAACAATAGAACGTGATTAAAACGTTCAGCTGATTTTTACAGAGTTATCTCCCTGTAATGTTATGTACCATCTTAAAGAAAGAGTGTCAATTGATTTTTTTACACCTGATTACATCATAATTAATGTTCACGTCACATGACATTTACCTGTACATGTTGTACATCCAAAGAATGGAGTCTGAGGAATACAACAAAATTTTTTCATATTTACAGGTTGGAAACAAACCCTCTACATGGTGTTTTTACCTGTATAGAGTGAGCAAAATAGGGCAGCTTGGCATTTTCTAGTTATATTGGCTATAATCTATAGCATTGTATGCATCAATTGATGTACTTAATTTAATTTGTATATGACCAGTTTACTGCTAAACTGACAATGCTATAGATTATAGCCAATATAACTAGAAAATGCCAATCTGCCCTATTTTGCTCTAAATCCAGTCTAAAGAAAAATACCCCTCTATAGAGGGATATTTGTATCCCCCTATAGAAGGATTATCACTCTATACAGGTAAAAACACCATGTAGAGGGTTTGTTCCCAACCTGTTAAACGATGGCTGTTATTCTAAACAAGGTAAGAATATATATTTTTAATATTTTATTACTGCATGCTCCACTGTGACTTACTTAACTAAATGGTCCGTTAGTCTGTACCAATGAAGAAAGTTTAGCTTAAACTAGAGTCAAGCATGAAGTTAGCCACAAATCAGATGAAAATGCCTGTACTTTATTATTGGAAATTTACTCCCATACATTTGTAGATAGAAATAATTTTGGATATTGAATAAAATTGAGAATGGAAATGGGGAATGTGTCAAAGAGGCAACAACCCGACCATAGAACAGACAACAGCAGAAGGTCACCAACAGGTCTTCAATGCAGCGAGAAATTCCCGCACCCGGAGGCGTCCTTCAGCTGGCCCCTAAACAAATATATATACTAGTTCAGTGATAATGAACGCCATACTAAACTCCAAATTGTACACAAGAAACTAAAATTAAAAATAATACAAGACTAACAATGGCTAGAGGCTCCTGACTTGGGACAGGCGCAAAAATGCGGCGGGGTTAAACAAGTTTATGAGATCTCAACCCTCCCCCTATACCTCTAGCCAATGTAGAAAAGTAAACGCATAACAATACGCACATTAAAATTCAGTTCAAGAGAAGTCCGAGTCTGATGTCAGAAGATGTAAACAAAGAAAATAAACAAAATGACAATAATACATAAATAACAACAGACTACTAGCAGTTAACTGACATGCCAGCTCCAGACTTCAATTAAACTGATTGAAAGATTATGTCTTCATCATATGAATTATATATTCCTAGAACTTTGATCATATAATAAATATTTCTAGAACTTTAATTATCTTATAACCATGATAACTATTCCTGGAACATTTATAATACAGACAATATTCCAATATGCCTGGAACGTTTATAATATAACAAATATTCCTAGAACTTTTATAATATAACAAATATTCCTTGAACTTTTTATAATATAACAAATTTCCCTGGAACTCTTATAATATTACAAATATTCCTGGAACTTTTATTAAATAAAACGTTGTCCATAATATTTATTCCAAAGAACTTTAAGCATATAACAAAAGTTCCATTGGGAACTTTACTTATGTAATATGTTATCCTTTGTAAAGGAAATTTTCTTATACTAGCATTGGATAAGATATTATATAAGGAAAGTTCCAAATGGAACTTTTGTTATATGCTAAAAGTTCTTTGGAACAAATATTATGGGGGAACTTATATTGTCACAAAACAAATGTGTCAAATGACCCCACCTGCCGACAAACATGGCCGACATGAGTAATTAAAGAACATATGGGTAAAGTGCAAGTTTTGTCTGTTATCTTGAAAAGTGTTATAGATAGAGAAATCTGACTGATGAAAAAATTATAAAAATGGTGAGGTCCTTGACATTGACATAAAAACTGTCTGACGACTTCTTAAAGGAGTTATTGCCCTTAAACAACAAATTTTACCATTTTTACCCAAGTTTGCCTATTATCTTGAAAATTATAATATACAGAGATAAACTTTAAACATCAAGTACAGTTGATAAAATCTACACATAAGTCAACATGGTTGGAATTGTCTGACAACCTGTCTTATTGGAGTTTAACCCTGTAATGACAATTTTTACCATTCTTTTTTTTTTGTTTTTGCCTTATATCTGAAAACTATTACATGTATATAGAAATTTATACCAGCAAAAAGGAGCAGCAAGACAAGATCTACAAATAGGTTTAACACGTTACATGGTTGTAATGGTCAAACAACTCCTTATTTAACTTTTTTCTCCTTAATGATGATTTTTACCATTTTTTTCATATTTGCCTTATATCTGAAAAAAAACTATAATAGATAGAATCTTAAATAAGCAAAAATTATCAACAAGACAATATACAAATAAGAGTACAGTTCGAAAATTGGAGTTTTTGCCTTTTAATGACGATTTTGATCCATTTTTAGCTCACCTGGCCCGAAGGGCCTATTGAGCTATTCTCATCACTTGGCGTCCGTCGTCGTCCGTTGTCGTTAATTTTTACAAAAATCTCCTCTGGAAATACTGGGCAAAATTTAACCAAACTTGGCCACAATCATCATTAGGGTATATAGTTTAAAAGATGTGTCCGATGACCCCGCCTGCCAACCAAGATAGCCGACATGGCTAAAAATAGAACATAGGTGTAAAATGCAGTTTTTGGCATATATCTCTGAAACTAAAGCATTTAGAGAGAATCTGATGTGGGGTAAAAATGTTAATCAGGTTAAGATCTAACTGTCCTGAAATTTAAGACGAATCAGACAACCCGTTGTTGGGTTGCTGCCCCTGAATTGGTAATTTTAAGAAAATTTTGCAGTTTTTGGTTATCTTGAATATTATTATAGATAAAGATAAACTGTAAACAGCAAAATAATGTCCAGCAAAGTAAGATCTACAAATACGTCAACATGACCAAAATTGTCAATTGACCCCTTAAGGAGTTATTGCCCTTTATAGTCAATTTTTAACAGTTTTTCTTAAATTTTTGTAATCTTTTACAAAAATCTTCTCCTTTGAAACTATAGGGCCAAATTTAACCAAACTTGGCCACAATCATCATTAGGGTATCTTGTAAAAAAACAATGTCCAATGACCCCGCTTGCCAACCAAGATGGCCGACATGGCTAAAATTTGAACATAGGGGTAAAAACTAAAATGCAGTCTTTGGCTTATATCTCTGAAACTAAAGCATGTAGAGCAAATCTGACATGGGGTAAAAATGTTCAGCAGATTAAGATCTATCTTCCCTGAAATTTTTAGACGAATCAGACAACCCGTTGGGTTGCTGCCTCTGAATATTGGTAATTTTAAGGAAATTTTGCAGTTTTTGGTTATTATCTTTATTATAGATAAAGATAAACTCTAAACAGCAATAATGTTCAGCAAAGAAGATCTACAAATAAGTCAATATGACCAAAATTTTCAATTGACCCCTTAAGGAGTTATTGCCCTTTATAGTCAAATTTTTTACATTTTTTTCGTAAATTTTTTTTATCTTTTACAAAAATCTTCTTCATTGAATTTACTGGGACAAATAGAATTAAACTTAGCCACAATTTTCAATTGGGTAACTTCATTGAATAATATATCCGATGACCCTGTCATCCAACCAACATGGCCACCATGGCTAAAAATAGAACATAGGGATTTACTATAGAAGTCTAAGGGGAAATTGTAAAAAAAACAAATTTCAAATGGTCACAACTTGAACACTACTTTAAATAAACAGCTGCGCCATGAGCGCATGATACGCGTGTGTGTGAATTTTTATGCAATAAGCATAAATAGTTTCTGACATACGGCGTGACATGCGAAAACCCCCTTTTTTTTTTACAAAAAACTCAATATCTCTAAAATAAAATTTTGAATCAAAACCAAAAAGTATACAGATCTTAAAATTAATATAACTAAGAAGTGTGTAAAATTTTAAGCAATAATCATAAATCGTTTTTGAGATACGGCGCGACATGTGAAACCCCCCCCCCCCCCCCCCCCTTTTAAAAAAAAAGTCAATATCTCAAAAATAAAATTTTGAATCAAAACCAAAAAGTATACAGATCTTTAGATTAATATAACTAAGAAGTGTGTAAAATTGTAAGCAATAATCATAAATCGTTTTTGAGATACGGCGCGACATGTGAAAAACCCCTCCCCCTTTTTAGCTCAACGGGGCCCGAAGGGCCCCATGTGAGCTTATGCCATCATTTGGCGTCCGTCGTCGTCCGTCGTCTGTTGTCGTATGTCGTCGTAAACTATTTAAAAAATCTTCTCCTCTGAAACTACTGGGCCAAATACCTTCAAACTTTAACTAAATGTTCCTTAGGGTATTTAGTTTATAAATTATATCTGAAGATTTGATCCATCGACAAACATGGCCGCCATGGCTAAAAATAGAACATAGGGGTCAAATACAGTTTTTTGCTTATATCTCAAAAACTAAAGCTTTTAGAGCAAATCTGACATGGGATAAAATTGTTCAATTGGTCAAGATCTATCAGCCCTGAAATTTTAAGACGAATCGAACAACTCATTGTTGGGTTGCTGCCACTAAATTGGTAGTTTTAAGGAAATTTTGCAGTTTTATGTTATTATCTTGAATATTATTATAGATAGATATAAACTGTAAACAGCAATAATGTTCAGTAAAGTAAGATCTACAAAAAACTTAATATGACCAAAATTGTCAATTGACCCCTTAAGGAGTTATTGCCCTTTAAGGACAATTTTACACAATTTGTTCATCAAGTTTGCTAACATTTAAAAATCTTCTCCTCTAAAACTACTGGGCCAAATACCTTCAAACTTCATCTAAATGTTCCTTAGGATATCTAGTTTATAAATTGTATCCAAAGTTTTAATCCATCAAAAAACATGGCCGCCATGGCTAAAAATAGAACATATGGGTCAAATGCAGTTTTTGGCTTATATCTCCAAAACTAAAGCTTTTATAGCAAATTTGACTATATAAAATTGTTCAATTGGTCAAGATCTATCAGCCCTGAAATTTTCAGACAAATCGAACAACCCATTGTTGGGTTGCTGCCACTAAATTGGTAGTTTTGAGGAAATTTTGCAGTTTTTTGTTATTATCTTGAATATTATTATATATAGATATAAACTGTAAACAGCAATAATGTTCAGCAAAGTAAGATCTACAGAAAAATTAAATGAAAAAATTTGTCAATTGACCCCTTAAGGAGAAATGGCCCTTTAAAGACAATTTAACGCAATGTGTTCATCAAGTTTGCTAACATTTAAAAATCTTCTCTTCTGAAACTACTGTGCCTAATACTTCTTAACTTTGAATGAATGTTTCTTTAGGAATCTAGTTTATGAATTGTATCCGAAATTTTGATCCATCAACAAACATGGTCGCCATGGCTAAAAATAGAACATAGGGGTGAAATGCAGTTTTTGGCTTATATCTCAGAAACTAAAGCATTTAGAGCAAATCTGACATGGGGTAAAAATGTTCAAAAGGTCAAGATCTATCAGCCCTGAAATTTTCAGACACACCGAACAACCCATTTTTGGGTTGCTGCCACTAAATTGGTTGTTTTAAGGAAATTTTGCAGTTTTTGGTTATTATCTTGAATATTATTGAAGATAAAGATACACTGTAAACAGCAAAAATGTTCAGCAAAGTAAGATCTACAAAAAAGATTATATGACCAAAATTTGTCAATTGACCCCTTAAGGAGAAATGGCCCTTTAAAGACAATTTAACGCAATGTGTTCATCAAGTTTGCTAACATTTAAAAATCTTCTCTTCTGAAACTACTGTGCCTAATACTTCTTAACTTTGAATGAATGTTTCTTTAGGAATCTAGTTTATGAATTGTATCCGAAATTTTGATCCATCAACAAACATGGTCGCCATGGCTAAAAATAGAACATAGGGGTGAAATGCAGTTTTTGGCTTATATCTCAGAAACTAAAGCATTTAGAGCAAATCTGACATGGGGTAAAAATGTTCAAAAGGTCAAGATCTATCAGCCCTGAAATTTTCAGACACACCGAACAACCCATTTTTGGGTTGCTGCCACTAAATTGGTTGTTTTAAGGAAATTTTGCAGTTTTTGGTTATTATCTTGAATATTATTGAAGATAAAGATACACTGTAAACAGCAAAAATGTTCAGCAAAGTAAGATCTACAAAAAAGATTATATGACCAAAATTGTCAATTGACCCCTTAAGGAGTTATTGCCCTTTAAGGACAATTTTACACAAGTTGTTTTATGTTTTTTAACTTTAAAAATCTTCTCAAATGAATCTAGTATAAATTTTGTATTCCATTTCCTTGTACGTCAAGAAACATAGACACTATGGCTAAAATGGAACATATGGGTAAAAAGCAAAAATAATCATTGATGAAAGATTTAAGCAAAAAAAATAACAGGTGAGCGATTCAGGCTCTTGAGAGCCTCTTGTTTTACACAATACTCAATAACTCAAAAATAAAATTTTGAATCATCACCAAAGAGTATACAGATCTTAAGGTTAATATAACTAAGAAGTGTGTAAAGTTTTAAGCAATAATCATAAACTGTTTTTGAGATACGGCGTGACGTGTGAAAAACCCCTCCCCCTTTTTTAACAAAATACTCAATATCTCTAAAATAAAATTTTGAATCATCACCAAAAAGTATACAGATCTTAAGATTAATATAACTAAGAAGTGTGTAAAGTTTTAAGCAATAATCATAAATTGTTTTTGAGATACGGCGCGACATGTGAAAAAAACACACACCTGTTTTAGTTACTAAGTCCCGTAACTCAAAAAGTTTTAATCTTATTTTCACCAAAAAGTATACAGATCGTTTGACCATCATAAGAAACAACTATATTAAGTTTCATGAAATTTGGATAGGTCATTCTCAAGTTACTGTGCGACATGTTTACGCCGGTCAGACAGACAGACGGACAGACAGACGGACGGACGCCGGACATTTGTATACCATAATACGTCCCGTCAAAAATTTGACGGGCGTATAAAAATGATAAGGGGTCTTCAGTAACTATTGTAAGTCTAGTTACTAGTGGGATGACCTGCTTTTAATTTTACTACTGGGCCAAATTAAACCAAACTTGACCTCAATCATTATTAGGGTATCTAATACTATTTATTATGATTTAAACCTTATTTTACATGATTTCCAAAACCACAGAAGATACAGGTGAGCGACACAGGCTCTTGAGAGTCTCTAGTTAAAGATTAGTGTCCTGCCTCTTATCTTGAACTATTATTGATTGATAGCCACTTTAAACTGCAAAACTGACCAACAAGACAAGATCGACAAAGAAGTTGTTAGTTTACTCTTCATTGAAGTGATTGCCATTAAATGACATTTTTGTACCCTTTTTTGTGTTTTGTACAAAAACTAAAGAAGACAGAGAGAAAATGTAACACACCAAAATATCCTCAATTCAAGTTCAACAAAAAAGAGATTTTTGTCGTGAATTCAAATTATAGGCCTGGTACCTTTGATAATTATTCTAATAGAAACTATAGGCTCCATGGAGCCTGTATCGCTCACCTGATTTTTTTTTGCTCACAATTGATGCATGAAATAATGCAACCGTTATACTTTTGCTTTTAGCCATGTCCGCCATGTTTATTGGCAGGCGCGGTCATCAGACACATTTTTTTCAATCACATCAATTTTTCTGCACCAGATGCACATTTCGACAATTAATGTCTCTTCAGTGATGCTCGATGTCAAAATCTTTGAAATCCAAAGCTTATTAAAAGGATGAAGAGCTATAAACCAAAAAGGACAACAAAGTATAGCCAAAGTTGGGCAAGGAATCAGAGCTTTGCATGAGGGAGATACATTCCTTAATTTAGATTATCAAAAATTTTTAAATTTTAATGACACAAAATCCGTATTTTCATGGTACTGGCTACTGGTATAGTGATACCATCGGGGACTATCAGTCCACCAGCATAAGCATCTACCCAGTGGTAGTAATAACATAAACGGTACCAATTATTATGAACCAGATGCACATTTCGACAATCAAAATCTTTTCAGTGATGCTTGAGACCAAAACATGAAAATCCAAAGCTTAATAAAAGGATGAAGAGCTTTAAACCAAAAAAGACAAAAATGTATAGCCAAAGCCGGGCAAGGAATCAGAGCTTTGCATGAGGGAGATACATTCCTTTATTTAAAATATTTTCAATTTTTTTTTGGTTTCAGAGATATAAGCCCAAATCTACATCTTACCCCTATGTTCTATTTTTAGCCACAGCGGCCATCTTGGTTGGCGGGCCGGGTCATGTAGTTTCAGAGGAAAAGATTTTTGTAAAAGTAAACGGACACCAAGTCATGAGAAAAACTCACTAGGTCCATTGGGCCAGGTGAGCATAAAAAAGATATATAGTATCCATCCATGACTCAAAATCAGTACTTCCACAGCAAAACACATACTAAAAGCAAAGAAACAGCGCTTTTATTGATGTTCTTAATCTCAAAGTCAAAGTGAGGCCCAAACACGGATCAAAACACTCTCAACTCACTGCAAGTTTATGACGGATCGTAGTACCGATTTGAGCGGAACTACAATGCCTACAATATTGGAGAGTGTCAATTGTTGAAGATCATAGACCTAGGTTAGCGACACAAGCTCTTTAACCTCTAGTTTTGTATCTTTATTTCGGAAAGAGGACATTACCAATTTACAAAAACTGGCGACAGGTCTATGTTGTAAGCTGCCATAGAATTAGACTTTTATGATAGCTTTAACAGGATTTCAAAAGACAGTTGTAGTGTCAATAGTGAGAATTATGTATATTGTACACATTTTTATTTATAATTTATGTAGATAGACAAAACAAAAAAGAAAATATTCACCTTTTGCAAGGCTCACTAATATATTTTTCACTAACATTTACTTTACATTATTTTTTAGCACAATTGTATTATGTAAATAAAATTGAGAATGGACATAGGGAATGTGTCAAAGAGACACCAACCCGACCAAAGAGCAGACAATAGCAGAAGGCCACCAATGGGTCTTCAACACAGCGAGAAAATGACTGCATTTAGTGTTGCAAAAAATAATTTTCCATTCTGTTACCTGCAAGATCATTTATTTTCATCTAAAAATCCGAGTGATTGCCATTCAAGAAATCAAGATTTAGAAAAAAAACAAACTTTTTGTGTTTTTAGCAAAAACTAAAAAAAGATCAACAGAAACTGAAAACAGAAAAAATCATAAGCAATTAAAGATCAAGGAAATAGAGATTTTGTCATACTTTAACTTGTATTCTAGTCTACAATGTTGGAGAGTGTTGGAGGCGATGTAGACTCTTTATTCTCTAATTTATAAATTGGATTCTAAGCGTTCCTATTTGTTAATTAAACTTTTGCCATAGCAGTAGTTATAAAAAATTATTTGGCGTATAATAATTATTCAATCAGAATCGATTGATTCTACGGAAGCCGCTTAGTGTCAGTGTCGAGTTTTAGTTTTTTAGAAGTTATAACGACCTAGCTTACTCGTTATGTCGACTTAACTAACTCATTTTTACGACTTAGCTTATCTAACTCGTTATAACAACTTAGCTTACTTTTTAGAACGACTTATATAATTAACTAACTCGTTTCAAACGACTTATCTAAATCATTATAACGAATTAACTAAGTTGTTATAACGAGTTTAATAAGCTAAGTCGTTATAATGAGTAAGCTGATGCGTTATAACGACTTAAAATAAAACTCCACCCTGACACTAACCGGCTTCCGTAGGATTCTGTATTCTTTCCTCGTTAATACCGGGCGTCCGTCCGTCTTTCCGTATGTCCGTCCGTTCGCACATATGCTCCTCTGCCGTCAAATAACAATAACTCAAAAGCGCTCTAAACAAAATTGCATGAAACTTTGATGAATTGTTTATATCTATTACCGTAAGCTCCAATTAGATTTTTATAAATTTTAGAGTTTTCTTTACCGAGTTACGAGGTTAAATTTATTAAAAAAGGGAATTTTCCAGTTTTTGAAAAAAATAACTCAAAAATGCTGCCATTAAAACGTTTAAACCCGTTGTATTTGTTTGTACCTGTCCTAAGTCAGGAATCTGATGTTCAGTAGTTGTCGTTTGTTGATGTGGTTCATAAGTGTTTCTCGTTTCTCGTTTTTTATATAGATTAGACTGTTGGTTTTCCCGTTTGAATGGTTTTACACTAGTAATTTTTTGGGGCCCTTTATAGCTTACTGTTCGGTGTGAGCCAAGGCTCCGTGTTGAAGACCGTACTGTGACCTCTAATGGTTTACTTTTATAAATTTTAACTTGGATGGAGAGTTGTCTCATTGGCACTCATACCACATCTTCTTATATCTATTTGAGCAGTTTTCATTAAACTTTGGTGAATTGTTCATATCTATTGACTTGCAACTGTATACGGACCAGTGTGGAATGTTCCTAAATGCAACAGCACCACAACACGAACAAAAAAGAACAGAACTAAAAAGATAGTCTTCAACAAGTCGTCTTTGAAATACAGCAAATTCTCAACCGTCCAACGCCAAACAGAAGTGGTGAGACAGATACTACAGAAGATTAGCAATTTACACAAAATTTCTAATCTGACAAGTTTGTTCCTTTTATGTACTATAATTTTTATTTTTTTTAGAAAATTGTGTGTTGAAGTTCAACAAGCTCGCATAATTTCCTTTATCGATGAAACATGGAAGAGACTTCATAATGCGTAGTGTAATTTCAGTATAATGGAAAGAAAAGACCGTAATACCTATATGACAAACTATGTCAGACTGTGTTTTGTTGCTCAGTATGAAAACCGAAATCTTCTGGAAGAGCTGTTAAAAAATCAGTTAAGTTTAGGTCATACGCTCCAACTTAAACGTATAAACAGTGTTTTTAAATTTGAAGAAGCTGAACTTATACGTGAATGTTTTGAACTCAACTGTTTTGACAAATTAGACCTGTGTTTACTATACTTGCTGATTAAAAAATTACAATTAGTTGAGCCGACATTTAGAAGGTGGTCTGCCAACTCATATCCGAAAGTTTTAACAATCGAAGATGGCGTTGAACTGATATACCAAAAGTATAATTTAATTTTGCATTCGGGGAAAACTACGTTTACCAATGAAGAAGTAAGGGAACTATTTTCAATATTTAATGATATTGCCATAACATTTGATCATTTCTGCATGTCCAATACAGGAAATAAAAGTGTCACGAGATATGTTGAAACATGTTGTGTTGATTACGAGATGCGCTCGAGGTACAGAAATCATTTGCATGTCCTGGAAATGAATTTAAAAGAAACGAAAGGTTAGTAACTGGAAGCATTATAAAAAAATATGATGAATATCCCTACGGCCATTTAGATATTTTTCTGGGATCTGGGCCTGTCTGCCCACCACATGGGTTCAATGTTGTCCGTAAACGTATTTTCCATGCAACCAAACATGAAAAAAGGAGAAAAACAAAGAATTCGTTGAGTTTTTACAAGAATTAAAAAATCTTAAAAATCTTAAAAAGACAGCGAGGAATCGTAAGGTTGATAGACAAACTTGTTTAATGAATTGGCTTGTAAATGGAAAGAAAGAGTGCAGATGCTAAAGGGGCACTAGCTGTTCACCGATTTGACTCAAATTCTCATATTTGATATATAACAATGTCAAACATTTATCCCAATTATAAAACGTCTAAAATAAACAATATACCGGGCACGAGCTCGATAATATGTAGCTTCGTTTCATGTGTATTTTAGTCTAGACGCCATCTAATTAACTCACGAGTTGACCTCCGATTGCCATATAAGCGCTGCGATATAAACATAAATATAGATATAAACAGATATCAGACTCGTGCATTTGGATTTTTCTAGGTCTGTTCAATTTCATATTATAGATTAAAAATATATGTTAATCATCGTTTTTACCTGTATTAGAATGATTTTTTGTGGATCGAAACAGTCAATCAAATTATTTACCTTTGTTTCACTTTCAATGTTGACATTCTTTTCCTTTAATCATCGAACACGCACAATGCATGCGGTGTCCATCTCTAGCTAAGGGGTTAAATTGAAGTTCACATGAATACGCGGATTCAATGAGGTCGAATTGTTCACTTGCAAGTGAATAATTCATCATCAATGTTTCTTCGCTTATTTTGACAAAATTGAACCATACTGGCTGCTAAAAGCGATATATTATTTTACTATTTCACTTTCATTAATGATTGAACAAAAACAATCATATTTTATATTTTTTATATATCTCGTAGCTAGTGCCCTTTAAAAATGTGAGACTCCAATATCTTTTTGATTTAGTATATTAGTTTCCTGTCATTATTAAAGCACTCGTAAAATGTTTGATCTGTATCTATATAACTGTTTTTTTCCCATAGTAAAATTTTGTTAAAGTTAGCCTTTATATAGTTCGAATCATGTAATTCTCTACATTAAACTTTGCAAGATACCAAACAAGATTATATTGATACCAGTATTTAATGTCTAATAGGAAAAATACGAAAGGATGAACCATTCAATCAAATAAACCACTGCATAGTAAATTTACCTTTATTTTTCAAACACCTACATCAGTCATTATTTTATTATATTTCCCAATTTGTAGGACCAAGATATTATCCACTTATGTATGGAAGAGAAGAGTTCCAGTTATCGCCCGAAATTACGAACTACATGAGAGTTATATATGCGATTCAAGTAGAACTTGCTGGTGAAGTCCGTAAATATATCGCTTCACGACTGCCGCCTGAATTTTTTTTTAGGGAAATGATCAAATCGAAATTGTTTGATGAATTACCATTAAATATTAAATATATCGTAGGACAATGTCATCATCAAGGATACAAGCATTTCAGTTTATATTTGATAAGATTGCTCATAATAAATACATTTTTTAGTTTTGAAACTTTTGATATAAATTGGATTCTGACAGAACGACATAAAATTATATATAGAGGAAATGCAGGTTTGACAGATATAGAAATGAGAAAAAGTTTCTCAGTTCTTACACAAATAGCAAAGGATTTGGAACTTGAGATGGAAGCACCTCATGACAGTATCGTGGCCAAGTTGGAATACTATAAAACCTGTTGTATGGATGAACGAACATTCGAATGGTTTAAAGAAGGCCTTACATATATAGCAGGAAAGGAACAACAATTTGGAACATTTAGAAATAACCCAGGTATGAATATGTTATCAATGGGAACCGTTTTACTAAGTTTTTGTTGTTTGTTAACAAAAGCCAGTGTGAACAATGCGACTTTAGGTTGTCGAACGTAGATTACATCTGAAATAGTTTCTGTATGCAAATTATTGTTAGGTATACGGAATTTCTAAAAAGCAAATTCGTTTAACAAACATAATTAATATTTCCCAAAATTTGTGATCCAGCTTTCTAATTGGGGAACACTGAGCGCAAACATGTTAAAAAAATATATGTTTGCATGATTTGTATTTTATTACCATATATCATGATGACTTATTTTGTTGGCACTTGCAATCGCTAATAAAACACGTCATGTTGGGCCAGTTTTGATGACCGGAAGTATTTTTTTATACAGCAGTTCAGTTAACTAGTGAATCAGAATGAACTGTTTAATTTGAACATTTATAAGTATTATCTAATTTGTAAATTTGTACTATATTAAATTGTTAATTGTTTAAAGTATTAGTCACAGTTTTATAAGTACAGACTCCTTCTAAGTCAGCACTCGTCTATCCGTGACAATTAGTGTCAGAAGTCTGAAGAAACCCGAAGAACTTCTTCGCCCAAAAACAAAAAGATGAAAATTGACCATAGTGAACAAAGAATCGTCTCTTTTATCCGTTAATTTTGCATAGAGCCACAATGTGAAACCGAAATATCTAAATCCATAAACGGACAATTATTGATACTGATATAAGCTATATTGAAAGGTAAAATTTCTTCAATAGAACTAAAGAATTTTTTTAACTTTTAAAGTAAAATTATTATAAAAGTAATGGTAAGTGTTGTTCAAGTTTTCTGTTAAAATGAATTTATGTGAAGGAGTATTGTGCAGTTACTATAGTTAAACGGTCAAATGTATGTGGTGTTCAGTCACTTGTGTTAAATTCGATTCAGTGAAAAAGTTCGCAGTTCCTATTTTTGTTGATAAACTATGAACATGCAAATCCTATAAGGCATGTACATTTAAGACAATATAATATTGTTTTAAATGCAAATGCGCCAATAGAACAGCTACAAAATGTAGTAATCCAAAACATTAAGTATTAGATCTGAGGATTTAGATATTTCGGTTTCACACTTGTGGCTCTATACAAAATTAACGGATAAAAGAGACGATTCTTTGTTCACTTTGGTCAATTTTCATCTTTTTGTTTTTGGGCGAAGAAGTTCTTCGGGTTTCTTCAGACTTCTGACACTAATTGTCACGGATAGACTAGTGCTGACTTAGAAGGAGTCTGTACTTATAAAACTGTGACTAATACTTTAAACAATTAACAATTTAATATAGTACAAATTTAAACATTAGATAATACTGATAAATGTTCAAATTAAACAGTTCATTCTGATTCACTAGTTAACTGAACTGCTGTAGAAAAAAATACTTCCGGTCATCAAAACTGGCCCAACATGACGTGTTTTATTAGCGATTGCAAGTGCCAACAAAATAAGTCATCATGATATATGGTAAATACAAATCATGCAAAAATATATTTTTAGCTCACCGGGGCCCAAAGGGCCCCATGTGAGCTTATACCATCACTTGGCGTCCGTCGTCGTCTGTCGTCTGTCGTCGTCTGTCGTCGTAAATATTTTCAAAAATCTTCTCTGAAACTACTGGGCCAAATACCTTCAAACTTTAACTAAATGTTCCTTAGAGTATCTTGTTTATAAATTGTATCCGAAGTTTTGATCCATCGACAAACATGGCCGCCCTGGCTAAAAATAGAACATAGGGGTCAAATGCAGTTTTTGGCTTATATCTCAAAAACTAAAGCTTTATGAGCAAATCTGACATGGGTTACAATTGTTCAATTGGTCAAGATCTATCAGCTCTGAAATTTTCAGACGAATCGAACAATCCCATTGTTGGGTTGCAGCCACCAAATTGGTAGTTTTAACAAAATTTGCAGTTTTTTGTTATTATTTTGAATATTATTATAGATATATATAAACTGTAAGCAACAATAATGTTCAGCAAAGTAAGATCTACAAAAAAGTTAATATGACCATAATTTTCAATTGACCCCTTAAGGAGTTATTGCCCTTTAAAGACAATTTTACACAATTTGTTCATCAAGTTTGCTAACATTTAAAAATCTTCTCTGATGAAATTACTGGGCCAATTACCTTCAAACTTTTAACTAAATGTTCCTTAGGGTATCTTGTTTATAAATTGTATCCGAAGTTTGTATTCATCGACAAACATGGCCGCCATGGCTAAAAATAGAACATAAGGGTCAAATGCAGTTTTTGGCTTATATCTCAAAAACTAAATCTTTTAGAGCAAATGTGACATGGGGTAAAATTGTTTAATTGGTCAAGATCTATCGGCCCTGAAATTATCAGACGAATCGAACAACCCATTGTTGGGTTGCTGCCACCGAATTGGTAGTTTTAACAAAATTTTGCAGTTTTTTGTTATTATTTTGAATATTATTATAGATATATATATAAACTTTAAGCAGCAATTATGTTCAGCAAAGTAAGATCTTCAAAAAACTTAATATGACCAAAATTGTCAATTGACCCCTTAAGGAGTTATTGCCCTTTAAAGACAATTTTACTCAATTTGTTCATCAAGTTTGCTAACATTTAAAAATCTTCTCCTCTGAAATACAGGTGAGCGATTCAGGCTCTTGAGAGCCTCTTGTTTTAACATGTTTGCGCTCAGTGTTCCCCAATAAGAAAGCTGGATCACAAATTTTGGGAAATATTAATTTAAGTTGAAACATTTCAGAGTTCTATGTTATCATAAAATAACTATTAACCTATTCCTGTAATAAGTATTCAACAAAATAAAACCTGCTGGTCCCGACAGTCTTGCGCAGCATTATAATTTCACGGTTTCTTATAACGAAAAACTCAAACGTTTTGCTAAGTTCAGGAAATGGAATAAGAACATTGAATTTTGACAAAAAACTGTTGTATGTGTTAAAGCTTAATTCTTAAGAAAGACTTGTTCATTTCAGTAATAAGATAGCTCCATATGATAGCTTTCGGTTACGCTATTAATACTCCCGTCTACCATTGAGTAAATCATGTGCATTATTTCACTTTATTAAAAAAAACTTACTTTTAATAGAGTCTACCCCACGATATTGGTATCTTCCACCTGGGCATGACCTAGAACATCTGCAATATCCTGAGTCAAGATACACACTGATTGGCTACGCTTTCGAAGATACCTTATCAACGATTCTTCGAGAATTACTTCATCAAATTGTTCCACCTGTAGTAATTTTCAACTGGATTGTTTTGACGGACCATTTAGTCAGATATTTTAATGCAACAGAATATCTCAAGTTTCTCGAAGGTCAGGAGAATGGATACACAGATTTTGACACAATGCTTCTATCATCTGTTTTGCTCAAGCTGCAGAAAAAAGAAGTGGATGCAAAAGTTTTGGAAGCAATTAAGAAAACTAAACAGGAACTCCTATGTAGAAGAAACAAGGAACTGACTGATACAGAAACGATGTACTATTTCAGTGTTTTTAAAGATGTAGCAAGACTGCTTGATAGAATTCTGTTAAGCCCAAAACAGAAATGTGTCGCATTAGTTGAACAACTAGAAAACATGTTAACTGAGGGTGAACAGCTCAAACATTTTTTTGCCAGTCTTTTGAAAAAGAAAAGTCAGAAACCAGTCTGGATGGAGAAAGGCAGATTTGGAAAAAGTAAGTTGAAAAAGTCATTTATAAATTGAAATTTATTTTGAAGTTAATAATCAGTCCCCTTGGTTGCTACCAGCTTCATCTAGATAATAATAATAAAAAAAACAGCAAGATATGTCGTTACGACAATTTGCAATATCTCATTGAGACGTTTGCATTGTTTTGCAAAATAACGAAATTCTCATGTAAGCACTTTTTCAAACTCTTATTACTTATATTTCGTATCTGCAAATTATACAAAACTTTAAAAGTTTTATTAGTTTAAGTTTTTATACGACCGCAAAAAAATTTTTGTGGTCGTATATTGGTATGACGACGTTAGCGTCGTCGTCGTCGTCCGAAGACACATTAGTTTTCGCACTCTAACTTTAGTTTAAGTGAATAGATCTCAATGAAATTTTACCATAAGGTTCGATACCACAAAAGGAAGGTGGGGATTGATTTTGGGGGTTATGGTACCAACAGTTAAGGAATTAGGGGCCAAAAATAAGCATTTTTGTAACTTCCAGACATTACTTGTGTGTAAGTGTATGGATCTCTCTGACATTTTACCACAAGGTTCCATATCACAATGGGAAAGCTGGAATTGAGTTTGGGGGTAATTGCCCAAAATCTTAGGAATAAGGGGCCAACAAGGGGCCAAAAAATAAGCATTTTTCTAGTTTCCAGACAATAACTTGTGTTCAAGTGTATGGATCTCTCTGAAATTATACTGCAAGGTACCATACCAAAAAGGGAAGGCTGGGATTGATTTTGGGGGTAATTCCCTCAAAATTTTAGTAATTAGGGGCCATAAAAGGGTAAAAAACAAGCATTTTTCTAGTTTCAGGACAATAACTTGTGTGTAAGTTTATGGATCTTTATGAAATTGTACTGCAAGGTTCCATATCACAAAGGGAAAGCTGGGTTTGAGTTTGGGGGTAATTGCCCTAAACGTTCAGGAATTTGGGGCCAAAAAGGGGCCAAAAAACAAGCATTTTTCTAGTTTCCAGACAATAACTTGTGTTCAAGTGTTTGGATCTCTCTGAAATTGTACTGCAAGGTACCATACCACAAAGGGAAGGCTGGGATTGAGTTTGGGGGTGATGAATCGTTAGGGGCTTCAAAAAATTTGGGGGGGGATTTCTTTTCCTTTTTTTTCTTTAAAATTTTCCATTTTAGATTGGTTATTTCTGATTTATATATAAAAACAAATAATAATGATATGGTTTGAATAGGTAAATTAAAATTGTTTAAGTTCTTAGACCACTTTCATTCTGTGTCAGAAACCTATGCTGTGTCAAATATTTAATTACAATCCAAATTCAGTGCTGTATCAAGCTTGAATGTTGTTTCCATACTTGCCCCAACTGTTCAGGGTTCGACCTCTGAGGTCGTATCAAGCTGCGCCCCTGCGGAGCATTTTACTTTTTGTTGCTTTAAGTTGCCCATATATGAGTTTGTAAAGTTTTTGAAAGTAATATTTTTTGCTACAATATGTCGTTTTGTAGTAATTATTATTAAACGAGTCAGTGGTGCATTCACTTAATAGTAATGCAGTCTCGTATAGGCATCACTATTATTTGCTGAATTGAGCAAGTAAACTTGGCAATAGTTTGTCAAATATATGACGCAATATAGACGCAAACAATGGTGTGTCATATGGTTACGAAATAATTACACGACTCTTTCAGCTCCTTCATTATTGGACTCAAGAGAATTTTATGAACTGTTGGAACATGGCTACTACGATTCCTACGAAAATCGAATATATCTTGGAGGTCCTTGTAATGCGGGGAAGACAAGTCTGGCATGTGTTTTAACTGGAGACGAAGTACCAGATAAATGGATATCAACAAATGGGTTACAGATATACTTTGGACAAAATGGAATTCATCTAAAAGACAAGAAAATGATTCAAATACGAAAAGGTGGAAACAAATTATTGAAGATAAGAATTAATGATTTGAAAATTGTAGCAGTCTTATGTACCTCCCACATATCCGTTTATTGGGCATGTATGTACCTTATGTTGGTGAATAAAGTAAAACTTGCTCTATATATATGTTACAGTGAATTTGTAAAATCAGGGATTTTGTATAATCCCTGGAATAATAAGTGATTTTGTAAAATCACTAACAGTTTCAATGATTTTGTAAATCCCTATAATTTGCCAGGGATTTTATGGAACACTGAAAATATTCCCTGATTACAAGTTTAAACATGATATTAGAAATGTGTTTTTCATATAAAGATAAATAAACCAATGATTTTCAAATATATTTCTTAAATGAATAATACTAGTTAAAGCTATTGTACAGTGATTACGAACTGATATTTGGACTACAATGTACTGTCTTTTTATTTGATTATAAAATAAAATATAATTGGTTTATACGTTTCAGTAATTGCAGAATCAGTATATAATACATATTAACTTACTTTCGAACAAAGTAATAATAAAGAGCTTTTTGTCTTTTATCGTGGATTTTTAGCAATAAGTTTCACAATTTCTTCCTATTTTCCTTGATTCCATATGTTAAATTTTAATTTTCCCTCAATTATTTGAAGTAACTTTTGCATGTTTTATGTGTAAGAAATTTAGGTCTTATGCATTTTTCTACAGTATATCAGTTGTTTAATGGAAATTCCTCACTAAGTATTAAAATGGCACTAGCTACGAGATAGAGAAACAAATAAAATATGATTTTTTTTTGTTTTTGTTCAATCATGAACTAGACATGTTATAAAAAGAATGTCAACCAGGGCCGTAAATTAGAACTTGCATAATAGGAGGCATTAGAATATGCGGGGGTCTTGGGAACTTACAGATCCTCAGATGATGAGAAGTTTTTATGTTTTATATTGCTTGTTTGTCTCACCCTGGAGATATTTTGACTTAGTTTCAGAAAACAAACTGTCAAACGTCATAATTGAAACTGTACTTTACATCACTGATAATTTCATTTATTATACCAAATTCACATTCTAATATTTGGCTTTTAACGTTTAGATATTTTGAACATTGTTAGTTTATTACCATCATGTGCCAAAGTCATAATTTCATGCTTATTAATTTGCTCTAATTTTCTCGTATCCGGAGAAATGATTTATCTTGTGTTCGAACTTGGATTTGAATCTTCACAAGGTCACAGTTTTCAGATTCAAGTTCTATGGCCAGCGGTCTTACCCAAGTAAAAACTTTTTTTTATATAAAATTTTGAATGTATTTAGAACTCATTGAACATTGAATATCTATAAAGTGAAATATGTATATTTTTAGAGAAACTATCGAATAAAACATTTTGAAAAGGATCTATAAATGTACAGTATGAATGTAAAAAAAATGATAAAATACATTGTATGCGCCTTGAATTTCTCGAAATTCCAGCCACAGAATTACACGGATTAGTTTTCAAGTTCAGTCAAAAATCAATTACAGTCTCGGTATGTAAAAGGACAAAAGTATCGAAAAACAAAACAAGCGTAACGTCATTCTACAATATCGTAATTTATCAAATTTTTTCATACATCACTCAAGCTTTTAAATGATTTTAAAAGATTGCAAAAACGATTTTTTTTTTGTCTTTCTTTATCTTTGAATATTTAGATTCTCTATTAGAGACATATAATAAAAACCTCTAGTTCTACTTATAAAGTTTTGAATAGATTTTATCTCTAGAATCTATATGTTGTCTCGTGCGGTTATTGTCGGGAAAATTATTCCCCGAAAACTATGGTGAAATTTACGAAACACCGCAAATCCAGCCAAAAGGTATGAAATATCTATAACCTGTACCATTTGTTCAATATTCAACTGTAGTTCAACAAAATTTTAATGCATGTTTGGTTTTGAACTTTAGATCCTCTCCCGATTTTGAATTTCATATCATTTATATCACGAACCTGTTCAAACTGTTTCAACAGCTAATCTTATGTATTCGTTTGTGATTTCTATC
The DNA here is from genome assembly GCF_021869535.1 of Mytilus californianus. NCBI lineage: Eukaryota > Metazoa > Mollusca > Bivalvia > Mytilida > Mytilidae > Mytilus > Mytilus californianus. Next base: position 53,891,115 of record NW_026262712.1, read on the forward strand.
GAGTTTCTGCAAGAGTTCATAGGAACTGTTTGTCCTGGTTGAAAAAGCATTCTTCTTGATCATGCATCAACTTAAATTTAACGGCAACTTGATATTTATCTTTCATAACAGGTTTCCATATATTTTTACGCTTATTCGACGCATTGATGACCTGGTAATGGTGATTGTATCTAGAATTGCCACCATTATTCTGAAATCTACGACTGACTTGACAACTGTTGACAAGGACAAGATTTGGGCAGTACAACCGAAAGGGTACACAAAATGAAAAGTATTGAAAATGTTCATCTTGACAAGTCCAGCTTTCAATCTGCTTTAGGTTTTGTTATACTGAATTCGAAATGCTATTAGACAATTTTTTTTTGTGGATTGTCTAGACGAATGCAAAGACAGTTTTTGGGAAGCATGATGCATTAGATTTGAGAATGGGGTTTGACATGCATGTTTAAGAGGTCACGGGGCACGTTAGATGTTCTACGGTGTCATGACAGGCATACGGTGTCAAGATAAGAACTCTGAAATAATGTATCATATTTTTTTCGATTATTATTTTTTTGGTGACGTGCAATAGGAGGCAACTGCCTATATGCCGCCACATAATTTACGGCCCTGTCAACATTGAAAGTGAAACAAGGGTAAACCACGTAGTTGACCGACTCGATCTAAAAAAACTCATTCTTATACAGGTAAAAACGGTTATTAACATATTGTTTTAAACTATAATATGAAATCAATCAGACCTAGAAAAATGCAATTGCAGGAGTTCGCTATCTATTTATATCTATGTTTATGTTTATATCGGGTTATATAACCATCGACAGTCTTCGGAAGGTCACCTCGTTGGTTAATTAGTCTAATTAACCAACGAGGTGACCTTCCGAAGACTGTCGATGGTTATATAACCCGATATAAAATGCTGATACATAATTTTGAGTTTATGCATCGTAAATTGTTTATTTTAGACTTTTTTAATTGGATATTCGTTTTAGTATGTTATCAGTCGCATATGATAATTTGAGTCAAATCGGTGAATTATATTTGACAGCTAGTGCCCGTTTAAGTATTTGGTACTAAGGCTAAATTAACACCAAACTTTCTGAGTGTAACTGTGTAGACTTGTTTTTTTAAGATTTTTTTAATCAAGAGTAACTATTTTTTTTACAAATTAACTAATTAAATCAAGAAATCTGTAAAAAATACTTTAATTATTTCAGTGATTTTGTAAAATCCATAGTCAAAAACAGGGATTTTATAAAATCACCAATCAGTTCAGTAATTATACAAAATCCCTGATGTTTACAATTTCACTGTAACATATACAAGTTCAATAGATATTCCCGATAATTGCCTAAAATATTGATATCATTTATTTATCATTGTTTACAATTTTACTACAATTGACAGCAGTAAGAGGCCTAACTGTTCTTGTAAAAAGAGGTGGAATATTTGCCAATGACACAGCAACCAACAAAACAAAAAATGAACAAAGGATTCATCAATAATATAAAAGTGCATATTTAAACAAATTCGAAGTACTGTTAATTTCTAGTTTTCATGCAAACGCCTCAATAATGTTGTTTGACAACTTTATTTAAACAATATTGGTTGTTTTGCATATGACAGTTGTTTGTCGAGCCTGCGACTTGTGTCGCAGAAAGCTCGACTTAGGGATAGTGATCCGGCGGCGGCGGCGTTAGCTAACTTCTTAAAAGCTTTATATTTTAGAAGGTGGAAGATCTGGATGCTTCATACTTGTATATGGATGCCTCATGTTACGAAGTTTCCGTCAGTCACATGTCCAATGTCCTTGACCTCATTTTCATGGTTCAGTGACTACTTGAAAAAAAAGTTAAGATGTTTTGTAATGTTAAATTATCTCTTATTATAAGTAATAGGATAACTATATTTGGTATGTGCGTACCTTGCAAGGTCCTCATGCCCGTAAAACAGTTTTCACTTGACCTCGACCTCATTTCATGGATCAGTGAACAAGGTTAAGTTTTGGTGGTCAAGTCCATATCTCAGGTACTATAAGCAATAGGTCTAGTATATTCGGTGTATGGAAGGACTGTAAGGTGTACATGTTCAACTGGCAGGTGTCATCTGACCTTGACCTCATTTTCATGGTTCAGTAGTTATAGTTAAGTTTTTGTGTTTTGGTCTGTTTTTCTTATACTGTATGCAATAGGTCTACTATATTTGGTGTATGGAATGATTGTAAGGTGTACATGTCTAGCTGGCAGGTGTCATCTGACCTTGACCTCATTTTCATGGTTCAGTGGTCAAAGTTAATTTTTTGGTCTTTTTTATCTAATACTATATGCAATAGTTCAACTATATTTGGTGTATGGAAATGTTTTATGATCTATATGGCAGTCACACAGGTTTTATTTGACCTTAACCTCATTTTCAAGGTTCATTGCTCAGTGTTAAGTTTTTGTGTTTTGGTCTGTTTTTCTTAAACTATAAGCAATAGGTCAACTAATTTGTTGTATGGAAGAATTGTTAGCTCTACATGCCTGCCTAGCATGGTTCATATGACTTTGATCTCATTTTCATGGTTCATTGGTCAATGTTAAGTTTATGTGACAGTTGTAATAAAGCTTTATATTTAGGACTATCAACATAATATCAATGATTAGTAAAGTAGGCGAGACATTTCAGCATGTTCACTCTTGTTTAATGAAGTTGAGCGTTTAGTTTTATGTATTTCTCCTTTTTAATCAACATTGGATGTTTATACATTTTTTGTACGTAAAAAAGAGCTGGAACTGACTTTAGATTATTGATCAATCTATCAATGGAGTTTTGGTTGATAACATTAAGAATTTGCGATGAATTTTAAATAGTTCTTTAAAACAAATATCCTTTCCGTGCTTCATCAACTCAAAAGAAGAATTCTTACCTATTTAAATACAATAATTCTAAATGTGTGATACTTTTATTATTTGACTATATCAAAATCTTCAGAAAAAGAGTGTATCACGCAAATTATATGAATTCAATTCGAATACTAGTTATAATTACTTTTCGTAGTTCAGTTAATGTGTTTGAAAAAGTATAGGCCATCGATCGACGTGAGTATACATTCTTGCATAATTATTGAGTTTGATCTAAAAGCTAGTCATGCATCTGGAAAAAAGATTGGTCCAATGGACCTTCACTACACCAACTTAAGGAAGTAAACAGGTTCTTGTTGTTAATTATTTGAATTGAGTTTGTTATCACTACCAATCCAACTATGCAATTACATCAACCACATTCGCCTTATCCGTTCGTTCGTCAGCACGTTCGTCAGGCAAACATTTCCTTCACACATTTTCTCGAGCCAAAATGTCTGAAGTTTAACAGTAATGTGTAGTAGTTTGTGATAAATTTTCATGTCTTTCATACATCAACTGCCTGTTTTCTGATACTATGAATTTATTCAATATTGAATGAACAAAACCAAATTTGTTACACTTTGCCCAATTAAGTACTGCTGAACAGAATGACATCATTATTAGTCAGCATTCGTATCAATGATGAATTGTAATATGTTAGCACTTGTCGGATATGACAGACACCTAGGTTCGGTTTACTTTGATTTTTTTTAACACTTTAAAATTTTGAATGAAATTTGTCGTCTCATTTTTCTCAAGTACTACTAAACAGGTTATCTAGTTATTCTGCAAACAGTCCGAAATCGCGTGCATTTTATTTATATATTAATATATTTGCTTTTTGTTTGTTTTGTAAAGGCATGCTGTGCCACACAGTTCATGGTAAAGTCATAGCTGCAATAAAAAACATACAAAAAGAAGACGTAGCATCCAAAACAGAGGTCAATAAAGTCGAAAAGAAAGAAATGGGTAAGGAAACAATGATTGAACTTGGGAATAAATGTTTTCTAACTTTCTTGTATAATTTTTAGGAATGTCAAAAGATCTGAAATCTAATACTCGAGTACTCGGTCATGATACTCATGAGTACTCGAGTACACGGATAAATCTTTGACGTCTAGTAAAAAGTTTTGATTTTTGATGGGATGTGGTATTTTGGATATTACCTTTCATAAATTACCTTTCATAAACCTAATCATAATATGATGACATCGCTTGACATCTCAACCAAAGACATGCGTATTGTTGCAGAACTCAAACTGTATGAGTACAAAATCTACTTGATCCTTGGTTATGTGAATCGCTCGTCCTTTTTTGTGTCAATAGAACAATGAATAAAGGACCACCGTTTCTAAAAAAATAACCTTCTATAATAGCAATTATTGTATGTATGTTCATTAACCAAATCAGAAACAAGCCAAATACCATCAATGGGTTAACGAAGTCCGACTTGATAGACACTGTATCATCTGTTCCTGTGAAGTTAGTATTTTTTTTATGACGACTTGTCTCATAATTTGTCAACAAAATATTGAACTTTAAATTACTAATATGAATCAATATTTAATTATAATTAAACAATAATAACGTTTCAAATAAATATTTAATACATCAAATGTAGATCTCATACCAATCACCATTACAAAGCAGCTGGAATAATTTTTCATTAATAACTGTTCAGTAATGGATAGTTCATATTAAGATGAAAAAACTGTATGACATTTTACAAGTACATGAGCTATGAATTTTAGGCTTTCTAAGCTAAAACTCATTGAACAGACCACGTTAAAAATAATATACACGAAACGCTTGATCTTCATAAGATTGACCAGTAGACAATTCATACCAGTTGGAAAGCTAAATCCATTTAAAAGTTGAATTCCCGTAAAGCCCAAAATTCAAAATAGATCTTTAAAACATGTCAGCTATTCATAAAGGAGAACAATCTTTTTATTTCGAATGATTTAAATGATTCATGAACAGTTAAATAAAAGGTATGAAGAGAGCCATTGTTTGGTCCCTTAAATTGCAAATACAGTAAATCTCTCCAGGCCGTTCAAGAATATACGTATTGTATTGCTAAATGAACCTGTAAGTAAAGTATTGACACTTGAGTTCAGAAAGGTCACGTGTGATGCTACTATGATGTAAGAGAGATAGAGGCGAAGGATACCAAAGGGAATTCAAACTCAAATAAGTCGAACATAAACTGACAACGTCAATGAAAAAATAAAAAGACAAACATACAAACAACAGTACACAAAACAGCATAGAAAACCAAAGACTTAGTAACACGAATCCCACCAAAAACTTGGAGTGATGTCAGGTGCTCCGAAATCGTCCATATTTGGCACCCGTCGTATTGCTCATGTAAGCACAAATCCAGTGATATGTCTAATTTGGTAGGTCATATTCGGGGAAGATGTCGAAATTAACGATTTACACGTTAAATAGCCAATTCTCTCATAGTTTTTGTCATCATATATATGAGCAACAGATTTCCCTAAAATGATATTCCACACCACACCTTAACAGATTTGAAACATGCATTTTGTAGCAAAATATCTATTTTGGTAAAGCTGTAGCTCATATCTAAATGTAAATGACAAAATCTTAAAAAGAGGCTGTTTCGGTAGTATTTACTGTTTTGAACTAAATGTATGAACTTGCAAGCACTTAGGGTTATATGTAAGACATATTCAAATATATATACATATATCAAATGCGTTTTGTTAAAATATTCTTTTCACTTTTTTGGTCTTTTGGAAAATGTTGTTTGTGCTGTATTTAGACCCCTCTAACAAGAAATTTGTTTTGCATGCACACGTATAAAATGTGCGGTTTTTATCCACGCAATCATAGGTTTGAACGTTGTTTTCAATTTCAACTTGTTTATATTTTTTCGTTTGGGCTTTGTATTATATTTGCCTTCGGGTTTCTATAATCCGTTCGTCCTATTTCGACTCTTCAAAATTCAAGAGTCTATCCTAAATTGAGGTAAATTATATGGCCTTCCAAATACCGTTTCGATTCCTAACATCACTAAAGAGACATTTATTGTCGAAATCAGGGTATGGTGTACAAATATTTGCACCTCATGTTTGAGGTATACCTTCTTTTCCGCAAGTTTATTGTTTTCTGTTTGGTATTAAATTAATAATTAAGATCCATTTTGTAACATCTGGTGATCCGTTTATTTGGCAATCGCCGTGGCAGTCAGTAGGGTTTAAGAACTTCCGTTGTTGGACCTGCTAGTCAAATGCGTTTTGTTAAAATATACTTTTCCACTTTTTTGGTATTTTGGAAAATGTTGTTAGTGCTGAATTTAGACCTCTCTTCCAAGAAATTTGTTTTGCATGCACACGTATAAAATTTGAGGTTTTTATCCACGCAATCATAGGTTTAAACGTTGTTTTCAATTTAAACTTGTTTATATTTTTTCGTTTGGGCTTGTATTATATTTGCCTTCGGGTTTATATAATTCGTTCATCCTATTTCGACTCTTCAAAAATCGAAGGGTCTATCCTAAATTGAGGTAAATTATATCGCCTTCCAAATTGCGTTTCGATTACTAACATCACTGAAGAGACATTTATTGTCGAATCCGGATATGGTGTACAAATTTTTGCACCTCATGTGTGCGGTATACCATCTTTTTCGTAAGTTTATTGTTTTCGTTTTGGTATTAAATTAATAATTAAGATCCATTTCGTTACATCTGGTGATCAGTATATTTAGCAATTGCCATGGCAGTCAGCAGGGTTTAAGAACATCCGTTGTTCGACCTGCCAGTCAAATGCATTTTGTTAAAATATACTTTTCATTTTTTTGGTCTTTTGGAAAATGTTGTTTGTGCTGTATTTAGACCCATCTACCAAGAAATTTGTTTTGCATGCACACGTATAAAATTTGCGGTTTTCATCCAACGCATTCATAGGTTTAAACGTTGTTTTCAATTTAACTTATATATATACATATATTGTTTAAAGATTGTTGAAATACACAAAACACTAAGGTTTTTCTACCCCTAAGTAATGATTGCCTGATTTGGCACAACGTTTTTTGGAAATTTCGGTTATTAATGCTTTTCAGATTTTAATTGGATTTGGTTTTTTATCTTTTCTAATCACTGAAGATTCTTTTGTAGAATAACGCGCGTCTGGCGTACCAAATCATCAGCCTTGTATCTTTGATATGTTGTCGTCGAGCCTTCGACTTTTGTCGAAAAAGCGAGACATAGCGATCCTACATTCCGTCGTCGTCGTCGTCGTCGTCGTCGTCGTCGTCGGCGGCGGCGGCGGCGGCGGCGTCCACAAATATTCACTCTGTGGATAAAGTTTTTGAAATTTTAATAACTTTCTTAAACTATCTTGGATTTCTACCAAACTAGGACAGAAGCTTGTTTATGATCATAAGATAGTATCCAGAAGTAAATTTTGTAAAAAAAAAGTTCCATTTTTTCCGTTTTTTACTTATAAATGGACTTAGTTTTTCTGCCAGGAAACATTACATTCACTCTGTGGTTAAAGTTTTTGAAATTTTAATAACTTTCTTAAACTATCCTGGATTTCTACCAAACTAGGACAGAAGCTTGGTTATGATCATAAGATAGTATCCAAAAGTAAATTTTGTAAAAAAAAAGTTCCGTTTTTTCCGTATTTTACTTATAGATGGACTTAGTTTTTCTGCCAGGAAACATTACATTCACTCTGTGGTTAAAGTTTTTAAAATTTTAATAACTTTCTTAAACTATCCTGGATTTGTACCAAACTTGGACAGAAGCTTGTTCATGATCAAAAGCTAGTATCTAGAAGGAAATTTTGTTCCTGTTTTTCTGTATTTTACTTATGAATGGACTTAGTTTTTCTTCCAGTTAACATTACATACAGTCTGCAGTTAAAGTTTTTAAAACATTTATTAGATTCATAAACTATCCTGGATTTTTACGCAACTTGGACAGATGCTTCTTACAATCAAAAGATAGTATCGAGAAGAATATTTTTATTTTTTTTTATTCCTCATTTTTGTTGAGCCTGCGATTAACAGCAAAATTAGGCGAGACACTGGGTTCCGCGGAACCCTTACGAATTTTTACAATTAATGTGTCTTCAGTGATGCTCGTTTCCAAATAAACATCCTAAATTTAATGCAATCTTTGAAGAGCTGAAAAAGGACCAAGTACGAAAGCCAAACACCAGAATGGAAGCAGAAATATGCATGAGAGAGATAACTCCTTAATAAAATTATTTTGAAGTTTTAAAACAGCAAGTTAAAAATAAAAAAAGCACTTGAAGGAATGTGTGTTCAATATTGTTTTCAATTTAGAAATAAGAAATTAGGCTTTTATCCATATTGAGATTTGATGAAATTTCAGAACTTCATTATCAATATATCATCCTCAGTATGAAATTCACTTGACCTCCTTATCATTGAATGCATGTAAACTTATCCGATGTTCCTTCTAGTACGGGAAACTACATACTAAAACCTTCAGTATTTTTGTCTACCATAGTCGCGTAAAGCGATACATAGGGATTGATTTGACGGCGACGGCGTCAACAATTGTTAAGGTTTATGCTTAAGGTAGCACAATACAAAAGCAACTACATTTGATCAAAATTTCATTTTCAGCTGTTTTTGTTACTTCTTAATATTCCAAAACCACAGAAGAAAAATTCATTTACATATCTTGAACTGTAAATGAGTTTTGATAATAATTAGTTTTATAAACAAATGCACGTGTCTGACTGATACAAGATAAGAACATGTGGGCAGAACTTTGTGGTTAATCAATAGAATCATTTGATAGCTGTATGACCACTGACCAGCAATACAAATAACAGTTACGAAAAAGAGGTGGATTAGGGATTAATGGAAAAATGAAGACAATGAATTCCAAATAAAAATACATTTCATTAATGGAGCTGCCAGGAGAAAAACAAAACAAAGTAACAATTTGGAGATATAGAGGGAATCAAAATATAAATGTACAGAAATTAAACAAATGTAATTGTATAACAATTAATGTACTGGAATTTCTTGGGGGAGAATGTTTAGATGTGAATTCTTTTTAAAAGAAAATACAAATTAAATATTTCATTTTCAAACTGCAAAATTGAACAAAATCTACTTTGTGTAAAACACCATATTGACCTTGTATACAATTACAATTCTAAAAATCCCCCATAAGGATCCCCTAAACTGACCAACTGATCATTTTGTGTACACATGCATAACTTACTTTTTGTAACAATCAAAAAACAAAATATATTATGTTATGTACTTAATGAATAAAATCCATATTGAAAAAAGTAAATGCAAGGTGTAATTAAACTTCTGAGATCATTAGTAGTAAAGGTTTATCGTGGTGGGCGGAGTTTTGACCATATCAGTAGCAACTGACTTACAACAAGGTCAATAATGATATAACATCTCCCGCCAGATCTGGTTTTTGATGCATAGGGTGTGCATTTTCTCTATATATTTAGAATTGCTGAAATTGAATGCTTTCTTATTGGTCAAAACCTAATTGATTTACGATTGAAGGCCAATCCTGAAATATCCCAATGGTACATGTGTGAATTATATTGAAGTTAATGGGGTACAAGTAGGAAAATCCTTATTTATTCAATTGTGACACATTCATTTTTGACATGAAAATGTAGTTTTAAATGAATTTAGCTCCTAGATGGGTGCCCCTATATGTCTGATTTTCACACATGTTGTTCCTTGACCAGTTATCTTCAAAAGGGTGTCTCAGATTTCCAAAAACATCAATAGAACAAATTTTATACCCAATTAAATTTAGTGATCTCTTATGAATTTAGATTGCAAACTTCATTGAAGGTTTATGAGAGAATGAAATACAATAGGAAAAATCTGAGACACACTTTTGGAGGTCAAACTGTGTTATACAAGAATCTATAAAATATTTTGGGATGCTATGAATAACAAAGAAGCTATTTTCATTCAAGTGTGGACATCTCAATATAGCAACTAATTACATAATAATTAATTACGTAATAATTATGTCAAATTGACGTTTTCACCATTTGAAAGATTAATCTTTCTTCTTTCTGTTGGTACCTCATTTATAAAATTTAAAGCTGGATGAAAGAAATTACATCAGTTTAAAGTTGTCTGATTGGGGGTGAAAAAATCTATGTATTGTGCTACCTTAAGTTAGTTTGATAGGATTTTCTTGTGATAGATGATTGAAATTTAGTAAACAAATGCAGTAATATCAGTATATGTCAGTTTGAAAACTATTTTGAGACCCTGTCCCATCAAGTGACTTTGAGTTAATAAGCAATTTTCAAAGTTAAGATTTCTGCTTAAGTTAGTTTGGCAGGATTAACTTGTGATAGATCAATGGTTTTTGCATTATTATCAGTTCATATCAGCTGCATGATTTAGCAAATATGACATTATTTTATAAAACATAATAGGTTAAGTATTGTTATTTCAATTTTAGAATACGGTAAAACAATACAAAACAGCCTAAATGAACGATGTCAGACTGTTCTGTAAGCATAACATACATGACATTTATTTCAGTCATTCTTTCAATTTAACAAAAATTTATTTCACATCGTTACAAATTATGATTGCATTTAATTTGAGACAATTTTTGTTAAAACGTTGGATATTGGGCTAGTGAAAATATTGTAATCATGCATTATTAAATCCTTTTTTTTATTTCCCTTCCTATTCTTGTTGATTTTGAAGTTGCACAATCCTTTGCAATACCTGAATTTGAAGACGATATTCTGAATGACGAATGGTTCCATTTGAAACAAACGTTAAAAGACAATATCAAAAAAGACGAAATTTTAGGAAATGACTTAGATAAAGACAAAACACAACAAATGAGATATGGAAGTAGACATATGAAATCAAACTTTGACAGGAGAGATATGTTTGATAGTACACTTCAACTGATAAAAACACCAACATTAAATATAAATGAAATTGAAGAATTGGGAAGTCCTGCAGCAAAAGAAAAGGAAACAGAAAACTCATATCCTGAGTATTTGAAAGTACTTACCTATGAAGCATCTGCTTTATCAAATACGTCAAATGTGCTTCAAGAAGATGACTTACGAAAAAGTATACTGGATGAAATACGGAGTGGAGAATATAATCTAGAGATAGCACCATCGGACTTGGTAGATTTTGGCGGCCAGAAAGCTTTTGACATGACACATCAGCTATTCATTTTGCAAGAAGGTACCGTTCTGCTGCTATTTGATGGAAGTAAAGATCTGGATGAACCATTGCCGGAATACCCTGGAAAAAAAATTTCATCAGCAGGTAATGTGTATAATTTGTATAACCAATTCAAATATTAGTATAAATAAAGAATTGAGGTATAATAGACAATGAAACAACTATCCACAAGATATCAAATAAAGTGAACGTAAAGATCTTCGCGATATTGTACGGCAGTTAATATTAACATGAAATCCCATACCTTATAGAATACTATAAAAAGCCAGTAAATAATAAAAGTAAAGTAATTTAAAAGATAAAACAAGCAAAAAACGAATTAATATTACAAAACGTGCCGCACGACATCAACTGAACTGGATGCTTTAGACTTCGGTCATGCACGTATAAAATGTGCCGGGGTAAGACTTAACCACATTATGTAAGATTAGAGATTTCCAAAAAAATGACATTACTCGACATAACCAACCTACTGTGGATTCATTTACTTTCGTGGGTACCAATTTTGGATTAAGGCAAGCTTACATGTTCGTGGATATTTAATTTCGTGGTTTTGCCGAATTCTGCTTACAAGCCAATGGAAATTTTGTTATACGTTGAACATTTAATTTCGTGGTTCGCCTGTACCCACGAAATCTACGAAAATTGGTATCCAACGAATAATAATGAACCCACAGTATCTGACCGTATCTCGGCCTATTGCAGTGAAGGACGATGGAGGGGAGCATAGACTGCATGAATTTTTGGCTCGTTGAATACACATACTTTTGCAATAGTTGCTATTTAAAGTTTACCACAAACTGCTATTTAAATTCTTTACATATTTTGCTATAACAACCTTTAAAGGGAATATTTAGTTCAGTTACCGGTAATCAAATGCACCGATCATTACTTCGTCATTTCACTTGACCCATATATTTATCTCCCAAACGATGAATTCTTAAAGCTACTAAACCAAAATTAAGTTTGAAAAAATTAAAATAATGGAATCTGAAGCGACTTCATATTCTCATTTTTGATTTAAAAGTTATAAGATTGAACAAGAGTTTCAAACACGCCGGAAAGTAAAAGGTGTACACGACTTGCTTCTTCTTCTTTTTTTTTTTTTAGCATACTTCTATATTTTATTTCAAGAAACTTTTGCCAAAGGTAAATTCAGATCACTGATGCGTCTTTCTGATAGTACTTTCTCACCATTTTGTAGAATATTATCAAATGGAATTTATGAGGACACATTTTCAAGAAAAAATATGATCACAATTTATACTGAAATAGTTTTCTTTTATATATTGTTTTTAATTATAATGGTGCATGGAAGAAGAGCCCGTACAAACGTATGCGTAATCTAACTCCATTGCTCTTAAATTGTTTTTCTACAATGTTTGGCGTTTAACTTTTACAAATACTTATGAAAAACGGACATGTACGGAATATTTGCTTGAAGTTTTGTTAAATTTAAGTAGAATGATAATTTTAGTTTTGTGATAAACTGATGATAACAAGGGGATAGTATATGTTCTGGTCTGTGCATCCTTTCCTTGTTCCGATTGGCAGTTATCCATTGCAAAAGTGGGGAGTCTGTTTGATTGTGCGGGATGTACAAGTACGCAGTCCCGTCCAGTCAGAGTGGGGACGTTTAATCAGATGCATGTAGAGAGAATATCACGATCCCTGTACGTTAATTAGGTCTTTCCACTTTTCGGTGGAAAGACCTTTTGTATTTGTTCTGATTATTATTATTAGGTCTTTCCACTTTTCTGTGGAAAGACCTATTGTATTTGTTCTGATTATAAGGTGTTTCCACTTTTCTGTGGAAAGACCTATTGTATATGTTCTGATTATTATTAGGTCTTTCCACTGTTCTGTGGAAAGACCTATTGTATTTGTTCTGATTATTTTTATTAGGTCTTTCCACTTTTCGGGTGGAAAGACCTATTGTATTTGTTCTGATTATTATTATTATTAGGTCTTTCCACTTTTACCTCCCTTATTTCAAAAAAATTATATAGAAACCATATATTTTTGGAATCAGCAAACAATGAGCTATCATTTGACACTGGAAATGACATTTTAAACCGATTTTTAATATTTTCGTATCAAAATTGATCGTAAGAAGTGGTTAGACCTTCAATTGTTCTCTAAACAATTGGTTTTTAATTATTATTTTTTTTTTTTACTTCCGCTTAATTTTTCTTCTTGCGTAGTATTGTTTTTCATAAGATGTCGCTTTGATATTTGGAATATGATATCGTATAGTTTATACGCTTTAAAAATTGACAACTGCTAAACCGAACACTTTACGTTGTAAGAGTTATCTCTTCCTTGTGACCACTACTCCTTCCCAACCGTAAAAGATTACGACAAATTTATTTTACCAAATTGCTCGTTACATCTTCAGGATTAGGATATTTATTTGGACCGAAGCTATCTGGAGACTCCATGTGAGAGTTATTTCCCCTTATGCATTTTATATAAGTAATATGCATTTCTAACTGGTATAGACATAGGGTCTTTTGATTTAAGGTCCTTGGTAAAAAAAAAATGAAAATTAGGTCAAGGTCAAAGATCAAGATCATATTATAAATTTTGATTTTGGCTTATTTTTGACTTATTTTCAAAAACCGTATAACATTTCGACAAATTATTTTTACTAAATTGTTAGTTGCGACATGTCGTAACTTATAAATTTTGGTTGTAAGGGTGCGTAGACAGTAAATGGGAGTTTTCGCCCATCTTATATTTAGAATTATGTGTTAAGTGGTATAACTCATTAACCAAACATAATAAAGACCTAGGGTCTTTTGATTTGAGGTCCTTGGTTTGTGACCTTGAAATTGAAGTCAAGGTCATAGGTAAATAGGACGTTATAGATTTTGACCTTTGCTCTAAATTCATATTTATACATCATAACGCCATAGGAACTGACATTTTAGACTGATTTTTAATATTTTAATTTCAAAATAGATCTTTACTGGTGGTAAGACCTTCAATTGTTCTGTGAACAATTGGTTTTTAATTAGGTCTTTCCACTTTTCCCTGGAAAGACCTATTGATTTTGTTCTGATTATTTTTTTTTTTTTTTCCGCCTAATTTTTTGTCGAGCCTGCGACTTTTGTCGCAGAAAGCTCGACATAGGGATAGCGATCCGGCGGCGGCGGCGGCGGCGGCTACGGCGGCGGCGGCGGCGTTAGCTAACTTCTTAAAAGCTTTATATTTTAGAAGGTGGAAGACCTGGATGCTTCATACTTTGTATATGGATGCCTCATGTTACGAAGTTTCCGTCAGTCACATGTCCAATATCCTTGACCTCATTTTCATGGTTCAGTGACTACTTGAAAAAAAAGTTCAGATTATTTGTAATGTTAAATTCTCTCTTATTATAAGTAATAGGATAACTATATTTAGTATGTGCGTACCTTGCAAGGTCCTCATGCCTGTCAGACAGTTTTCACTTGACCTCGACCTCATTTCATGGATCAGTGAACAAGGTTAAGTTTTGGTGGTCAAGTCCATATCTCAGATACTATAAGCAATAGGTCTAGTATATTTGGTGTATGGAAGGACTGTAAGGTGTACATGCCCAACTGGCAGGTGTCATCTGACCTTGACCTCATTTTCATGGTTCAGTGGTTATAGTTAAGTTTTTGTGTTTTGGTCTGTTTTTCTTATACTGTATGCAATAGGTCTATTATATTTGGTGTATGGAATGATTGTAAGGTGTACATGTCCAACTGGCAGGTGTCATCTGACCTTGACCTCATTTTCATGGTTCAGTGGTTATAGTTAAGTTTTTGTGTTTTGGTCTGTTTTTCTTATACTGTATGCAATAGGTCTATTATATTTGGTGTATGGAATGATTGTAAGGTGTACATGTCCAACTGGCAGGTGTCATCTGACCTTGACCTCATTTTCATGGTTCAGTGGTTATAGTTAAGTTTTTGTGTTTTGGTCCGTTTTTCTTATACTTTATCCAATAGGTCTACTATATTTGGTGTATGGAATGATTGTAAGGTGTACATGTCCAACTGGCAGGTGTCATCTGACCTTGACCTCATTTTCATGGTTCAGTGGTTATAGTTAAGTTTTTGTGTTTTGGTCTGTTTTTCTTATACTTTATCCAATAGGTCTACTATATTTGGTGTATGGAATGATTGTAAGGTGTACATGTCCAACTGGCAGGTGTCATCTGACTTTGACCTCATTTTCATGGTTCAGTGGTCAAAGTTAAGTTTTTGAGTTTTGGTCTTTTTTCTTATACTATTATGCAATAAGTCAACTATATTTGGTGTATGGAAATATTCCATGATGTACATGTCAGTCTCGCAGGTTTTATTTGACCTTGACCTCATTTTCACAGTTCATTGCTCAGTGTTAAGTTTATGTGTTTCAGTCTGTTTTTCTTAAACTATAAGCAATAGGTCAGCTATATTTGTTGTATGGAAGGATTGTAAGCTGTTCATGTCTGCCTGGCATGGTTCATCTGACTTTGACCTCATTTTCACGATTCATTGGTCAATGTTTAGTTTTCTTGGTTAAGTCTGTTTCTTAGAAACTATAAGTAATAGGTCAACTATATTTAGTGTATTGAATGATTGTAAGGTGTACATGTATTTCTTGTTTGGTTTATATGACCTTGACTTCATTTTCTTGGATCATGTTAAGTTTATGTAATAGTTGTAGTAAAGCTTTCATTTAGGACTATCAACATAATATCAATGGTTAGTAAAGAAGGCGAGACATTTCAGCATGTCCACTCTTGTTTTCTTTCTCTGTTTGGTTATTTCGCAAGATGTCGATTTGATATTTGGTATATGATATCGAACAGTTTATGCACTTTCAAATCTGACCCTGCTTAACCGAATACTTTTCTTTGTAAGAGTTATCTCCCCGAACACTATTTTTCTTGCGTTTGCTACTTCTTCACAACCGTAAAAGATTACGACAAATTTATTTTACCAAATTGCTCGCTATATCTTCAGGATGTTGAGTTTGGTTTTCACCGAAGCAGTCCGGAGACTCCATATGAGAGTTATTTCCCCTTATGCATTTCATATAAGTGATATGCATTTCTAACTGGTAAACCATCAGTAATAGAGACCTAGGGTCTTTTGATTTGAAGTCCTTGGTCCACAAAAAAGAAAATTAGGTCAAGGTCAAAGGTCAAGGTCATTTACTAAAATTTCATTTTGGCTTATTTTCACCTTTTTTCAAAAAAATTGTATTAGAAATCGACAAATTATTTTTACTAAATTGTTAGTTGCGACATGTCGTAACACATACATTTTGGTTGAAAGGGTACGCTAACATTAAATAGGAGTTTTCTCCCCCCTTATATTTAAAATAACGCATATGGTGATATAACTCATTAACCATATATAATTAAGACGTAGGGTCTTTTGATTTGTGGTCATTGGTTTATGACCTTGAAATTGAGCTCGAGGTCATTGGAAAATTTCACGTTCTAGATTTTGACCTTTGCTTTTACCTCCTAAATATACCTGATAAAGTCATGGGACTTTTTGCTTTATCATTTGACGTTGGAAAGCCAACCGGAAATGACCTTGTGTAAACCGGAAGTAGCTATTTTTTGTACATATTTAATGTAAAAGTATATCGAACGATATATTTTTGGAATCAGTGTCAATTGAACTATCAAATTATACCGGAAGTATCATTTTTCAAACCGGAAGTCTCAAATTATCTTCCTTATTTAATTTTTTTTTGTATAGAAACAATATATTTTTGGAATTAGCGTACAATAAGCCATCATTTGACGCTTGAAATGACATTTTAAACCGAACTTTAAAATTTTTATTTCAAAATAATCTTTACTGGTGGAAAAACCTTCAATTGTTCTCTGAACAATTGGTTTTTAATTTTTTTTTTCTCTTCCGCCTAATTTTTTTTTCTTTCACTGTTTGGTTGTTTCGCAAGATGTCGATTTGATATTTTGTATATGATATCGAACAGTTTATGCGTTTTCAAAACTGACCCTGCTTAACTGAATACTTTTGTTTGTAAGAGTTATCTCCCCGAACACTGTTTTTCTTGTGTTTGCTACTTCTTCGCAACCGTAAAAGATTACGACAAATTTATTTTACCAAATTGCTCGTTATATCTTCAGGATTAAGGGTATTATTTGAACCGAAGCTATCCGGATACTCCATATGAGAGTTATTTCCCCTTATGCATTTGATATAAGTAATTTGCATTGGTAAATGAAAAACCAAAAGTGTTAGAGACCTAGGGTCTTTGGATTTGAGGTCCTTGGTAAAAAAAAAAAGAAAAATTGGTCAAGTTCAAAGGTCAAGGTCAAATTCTAAATTTTAATTTTGGCTTATTCTCACTTCTTTTCATAAACCGTACAAGGTATTGACAATATATTTCTATTAATTTGTCATTTGCAACATGTGGTAACTTCTAAATTTTGGTTCAAAGGGTGCGTAGACATTAAATGGGAGTTTTCACCCCTCTTATATTTAGAATTATGCATAAAGTGATATAACTCATTAACTATGCCTTTTAAAGACCTAGGGTCTTTTGATTTGAGGTCCTTGGTTTATAACCTTGAAATTGAGGTCAAGGTTATAGATAAGTTTGACAGTCTAGATTTTGACCTTTGCTTTAAATTTATATTTATACATAATAAAGTCAAAGGACTTTGTGCATTAGTTAACAAGTCATGTGACCTTGAAAAAGCAAACCGGAAGTGATCTTGTGTAAACCGGAAGTGGCTATTTTTTGACCTTATTGCATGTAAAAGTATTCATAGCAATATATTTTTGAAAGCAGTGTCAAATATATAATCAAATAGTACTGGAAGTGACATTTTTCAGACCGGAAGTAACAAAAGACCTCCCTTATTTCAAACAAAATAGTATATAAACCATATATTTTTGGAATCAGCAAACAATGAGCTAACTTTTGACACTGGAAATGACATTTAAAACCGATTTTTAATATTTCCGTATCAAAATACATCGTAAGAAGTGGAAAGACCTTCAATTGTTCTCTGAACAATTGGTTTTTAATTTTTTTTTTCTTCCGCCTAATTTTTTTCTTGTGTAGTATTGTTGTTTTACAAGATGTCACTTAGATATTTGGTATATGATATCGAATAGTTTATACGCTTTTGAAAATGACAACTGCTTAACCGAATACTTTACGTTGTAAGAGTTATCTTCCCAAACACTGTTTTTCTTGTGGCCACTACTCCTTCGCAACCATAAAAGATTACGACAAATTTATTTTACCAAATTGCTCGCTATATCTTCTGGATTTTGAGTTTGGTTTTGACCGAAGCGTTCTGGAGACTCCATATGATAGTTATTTCCCCTTATGCATTTGATATAAGTGATATGCATTTCTAACTGGTAAACCATAAGTGATAGAGACCTTGGGGAAAAAAAAGAAAATTTGGTCAAGGTCAAAGGTCAAGGTCATATTCTAAATTTTGATTTTGGCTTATTTTCATCTATTTTTAAAAAACGTATAAGATATCGACAACATATTATTACTAAATTGTTAGTTTCGACATGTCGTAACACATACATTTTGGTTTAGAGGGTGCGCTAACATTAAATTAGAGTTTTCTACCCTCTTGTATTTAAAAATACATGTATGGTGATATAACTCATTAACCATACATTATTAAGACCTAGGGTCTTTTGATTTGAGGTCCTTGGTTAATGAGCTTGGAATTGAGCTCAAGGTCTTGGTAAATTTGACGTTCTAGATTTTGACCTTTGCTTTTACCTCATATGTATACATGATAAAGCCATGGGACTTTTTGCATTAGTTAACAAGTCATGTGACCTTGAAAAAGCAAACCGGAAGTGATCTTGTGTAAACCGGAAGTGGCTATTTTTTGTACTTATTGCATGTAAAAGTATTCATAGCAATATATTTTTGAAAGCAGTGTCAAATATATAATCAAATAGTACTGGAAGTGACATTTTTCAGACCGGAAGTAACAAAAGACCTCCCTTATTTCAAACAAAATAGTATATAAACCATATATTTTTGGAATCAGCAAACAATGAGCTAACTTTTGACACTGGAAATGACATTTAAAACCGATTTTTAATATTTCCGTATCAAAATACATCGTAAGAAGTGGAAAGACCTTCAATTGTTCTCTGAACAATTGGTTTTTAATTTTTTTTTTCTTCCGCCTAATTTTTTTCTTGCGTAGTATTGTTGTTTTACAAGATGTCACTTAGATATTTGGTATATGATATCGAATAGTTTATACGCTTTTGAAAATGACAACTGCTTAACCGAATACTTTACGTTGTAAGAGTTATCTTCCCAAACACTGTTTTTCTTGTTGCCACTACTCCTTCGCAACCATAAAAGATTACGAAAAATTTATTTTACCAAATTGCTCGCTATATCTTCAGGATTTTGAGTTTGGTTTTGACCGAAGCGTTCTGGAGACTCCATATGATAGTTATTTCCCCTTATGCATTTGATATAAGTGATATGCATTTCTAACTGGTAAAGCATAAGTGATAGAGACCTTGGGAAAAAAAAAGAAAATTTGGTCAAGGTCAAAGGTCAAGGTCATATTCTAAATTTTGATTTTGGCTTATTTTCATCTATTTTTAAAAAACGTATAAGATATCGACAACATATTATTACTAAATTGTTAGTTTCGACATGTCGTAACACATACATTTTGGTTTAGATGGTGCGCTAACATTAAATTAGAGTTTTCTACCCTCTTGTATTTAAAAATACATGTATGGTGATATAACTCATTAACCATATATTATTAAGACCTAGGGTCTTTTGATTTGATATCCTAGGTTAATGAGCTTGGAATTGAGCTCAAGGTCTTGGTAAATTTGACGTTCTAGATTTTGACCTTTGCTTTTACCTCATATGTATATATGATAAAGCCATGGGACTTTTTGCATAAGGTTGCAAGCCATTTGACCTTGAAAAATCCAACCGGAAGTGACCTTGTGTAAACCGGAAGTAGCTATTTTTTGTACTTATTTAATATAAAAGTATATAGAACCATATATTTTTGGAATCTGTGTCAAGTAAACATTCGAATTATACCGGAAGTAACATTTTTCAAATCGGAAGTGACAAATTATCTCCCTTATTTAAAAAAAAATGTATAGAAACCATATTTTTTTGGAATCAGCGTACAATAAGCTATCAATTGATGCTGGAAATGACATTTTAAACCAAATTTTAATATTTTCATATCAAAATAGATCTTTATGGGTGGAAAGACCTTCAATTGTTCTCTGAACAATTGGTTTTTAATTTTTTATTTTCTTCTGCCAAATTTTGTTCTTGCGACAAATATTTGTTTCACAGTGTGTCCCTTAGATATTTCTTACATTGTGTGGTACAGTGTATGCGCTTTTTAATTTCACCCTGCTAAGCTGAACAATTATCTTTGTAAGAGTTATCTCTCTATTCACTGTTTATCAAGTGTGTGCATCTCCTTCGTAACAAAAAAAAGATATCGACAAAATTCTTTCTCTAAATTGTTCGTTACATCCACAGAAATTTTTGGCTAATTTGGATCGAAGCGATTCGATGAAATTTTATAGGAGTTATCTACCTTTAATAAAAAAAATTATCGGTATGTTTTTTAAACTCATAAACCTTTAACCGAATAACCCTTGAATCGTTTTATTTGAGGCCCGAAGGTCCTATCTCAGAAAATGAAGTCAAGGTCAAAGGTCAATATCAAGTTCTCAATTTTGACTTTTCCTTGTTTTTGCATTTTCTCCAACACTTTTAAAGATATATATGAAAGAACAAGTGCAAAATGTTTGCTTAACTGTAATGAAGATATGTTACATTTGGTTTGTAACAATCTAATTGCATCTTATAGGAGTTAGTGCCTCTGAAATGTCTAATTATAAGGTTAATTGATTATTACTTCATCTTGGTTCATTATAAAGCCATATGACCTTTTACAAAAGGTTTGGTGACATATGACCTTGAGAAATGTCAACTCGAAGTGACCTTGAGAAAACCGATAGTAGCGTTTTTTCCACTTTTTTATGGAAAAGTACTCAGAATCCATATAAAATGTAATATAAATACATAACCTTATCACTACAGACCAGAAGAGACTTTCGATAAACCGGAAGTGGCCAATTATCTCCTGTTTTACATGCAAAAGTATATAGAAACAATATATTTTTGGAATCAGTGTAAAAGAAGCTATCAAATGAGACCGGAAGTGACTTTACTTCACCGGAAGTAGCACATTATCTCCCTTATTTCACTCAAAAATATATAGAAACCATTCATTTATCGCATCAGTTTGAAGAAACTTATGATTGGATACCAATTTTAACTTTGAGTAAACCGGAACTAGCTTCTTTTCAAGAACTTTGAAAATTGATGTGGAAAGACCTTCAATTGTTCTCTGAACAATTGGTTTTTAATTATTTTTTTTTCCGGCTTATTTTGTTCTTCCGTAAAATATTTGTTTCGCAATATGTTACTTAGATATTTCTCATATTGTATCATATGGTTTATGCGCTTTAAAATTTTACACTGCTAAGACGAACAATTTTCTCTCTATTCACTGTTTATCAAGTGTGTGCATCTCCTTTGTAACAGAAAAAAGATATCGACAAAATTCTTTTTCTAAATTGTTCTTTACATCCTCAGGAATTTTTGGCTAATTTGGATCGAAGCGATTCGATAAAATTTTATAGGAGTTATCTACCTTTACCAAAAAAATTTGTCAGTATGTTTTTTTAAATCATAAACCTTTAACCGTATAACCCTGGAATATTTTTATTTGAGGTCCGTAGGTCCTTACTTAGAATATGAAGTCAAGGTCAAGTTCTTAATTTTGACTTTTCCTTGTTTTTGCATTTTCTCCAACACTTTTAAGGATATATATGAAAGAACAAGTGCAAAATGTTTGCTTTATTGTAATGAAGATATGTTACATTTGGTTTGAAACAATCTAATGGCATTTTATAGGAGTTAGTGCCCCTGAAATGTCTAATTATAAGGTTAATTGATTATTACTTCAACTTGGTTCATCATAAAGCCATATGACCTTTTACGAAAGGTTTGGTGACATTTGACTTTGAAGAATGACAACCGGAAGTGACCTTGAGAAAACCGGAAGCAGCCTTTTTTCAACTTTTTTCATGCAAAAGTACTCAGAATCCATATATTTTGTAATATAAATACATAAACTTATCACTAAAGACCAGAAGTGACTTTCGATAAACCGGAAGTGGCCAATTATCTCCTGTTTTACATGCAAAAATGTATTTTTGGAATCAGTGTAAAAGAAGCTATCAAATGAGACCGGAAGTGACGTTTACTTCACCGGAAGAAGCACATTATTTCCCTTATTTCACTCAAAGTATATAGAAACCATTCTTTTGTCGCATCAGTTTGAAGAAACTTATGATTGGATACCAATTTCAACTTTGAGTAAACCGGAACTAGCTTCTTTTCAATACCTTTGAAAATTGATGTGGAAAGACCTTCAATTGTTATGCATGAAATATTTACAACTTGGCATTAAGCAACCAACTATCAACTTTAATTGTTTGTCAATAAAATGGATAAAATACTATAAGTTAATTTACTTCAAGGGATACATAACAAATTGCCTGGAAATGTCTTTTGTATTTGGACTCCGATAGCATTCCCGTTAAACAAAGAAGTACTGAAAAATCCCTAATCGAATACACCTTAATTAAAAAAAAACATAAAAGAATATATATATATGGGGATTTTTTTATCAATACATTTTATAATAAATGAAAAATACTTTTGTTTAGATTATTAACGGAAGCGATTGTTTTATCGCAATTTTCAGCTTTTATAGAGAGATAGATTCTGACAAAGTTTTGTTTTGATATTTCTGAAATTGTCAGACAATATACCCTTCTTAATATTTTCCCCGCAACAAATAATCAAAAAGCAGATTAACTATAAAATAAGACAAAAAAAAGTATAATGGGGCATTCACCTGCAAAGTATATTGAGAAATAATTGTCAAATCAAAACCATGGAAGATAACTCAAATCGTACGTATTATAGTTATGGGATACGTGTGTTTATACGTGATCTTATGTCAGTGAAAATAAAGTCGGGAATCTCGAAAACCACTTGATAAATAAAAATGCTAGATTTCTTTCAAGTTTTGTCATAATAAAAATTATTTTATATGGACGAAAATTCCAGTGTGTAATTTTGAAAGTCTTAGAATACTATGTTTAAACTTGAGCAACGTATTTACTAGTAATCAAATTCAATGGTTGGCAATAACCAGTCCCATTAGGTCCGTACGTCGAGTTACGTACGTATGTCATTTTATTGGAAATCTCTAATAAGTATTATTAAAGTTTATTTTGAAAGATTTTGTACTGATCATTGATTATTTTCAAGATTATTTTGAACGCAACTAAAATTGCCATATGTTTTGCTGATTGAATACATTCAAACGCACCATGCAAACTTGGGAAAGGCGAGTTTTTGCAAATTACGACTGGTTTCGACGGTCGTCACCATTGTTAACATTTAACATGTTTAAAAAAATTCTAAATCAAGAATATGTTTGTAAAATACTCTTTAAAATTGTATCAAAACAATGGAAAAAATGTCTGTTTGTAGAGATTTCTAAGATTGCGTAGAAATATCAGTGCTGGTCAATTAAAATGCTGTTCTTTGAAAAAAACAAATCA
The DNA here is from genome assembly GCF_021869535.1 of Mytilus californianus. Taxonomy (NCBI): domain Eukaryota; kingdom Metazoa; phylum Mollusca; class Bivalvia; order Mytilida; family Mytilidae; genus Mytilus; species Mytilus californianus. Next base: position 53,914,924 of record NW_026262712.1, read on the forward strand.
TCTAATTCCAAGCTAGCTTCCGTTAGTAGCGAGCACAATCAGACCGGGAATTTCCAAAAAATAAGTACCTTTTATTTTTATTTCAAGGTGTAAATGTGTAGTCACCCACTGCCTTGTTTAACATTCCGTTTGGTTTTTACTTTTCCGAGTTATGGTCTTAAAAAGCAAAATGTTGGGAGAGAATGAGTACGAAAAACTGGCTAAATCGCTATATTTTGTGTATTTACTTGTAAGGAAAGCCGGACCTAAGGCAATCATAATCGAAATTATATTGATATGCTAATCTATTCAGAGGAATGCCTCAGCGTTTAAACAAACCATGTTAAAACAGACTGCAACAAATTGACATGAAAAAGTTTAGTAGTGCAAATGTAGGATGATCTTTAAGAACTATTGGCTATGTTCATAACAGCTCTAGCTATGGTTGGTTATGTTTGCTAAGCCCTAGCGCATATGTAAATTTAAGAAGTTTATTTTTAGACATTCTACTGCACTGGGTTAATTCAGTCTCCACATACTGTACAGAAGATAGTGGAATGCAGAGAATTCAGTTCGTAGCTACTCATAGAGATAGATATAAGGTATAATAGTCTTAACCAGCTACTGCAAAACGTAGAATAAACCACTGTTAAATGAAGTACAATTATGCACACACTATACAATCGTTGAAGTCATTCAAAACAAGGTCAATATGCTAAAATACGATATTCATTGGAATTCATTATCACAGCTAATTGAATAGCACGGCAGAAATGGCATTAATAACATTAAATAAACTGTTTCCGTGTTTTATGTAGTGACAATGAACCTTTGAATTTAGAATAATAATAATGCACTTTCGAAGTTCCTGATTTATAGACAGTATTCAACTATTTTTCTTAAAAATTGGAAACGAAATATATCAATTTCATGTTCTAGGTTATGAAATATCTTACTATGTGAATAATCACTCTGAATCTAAAAGCAAATCCACCGAAGAGGATATCATCAAAATACTCAATTTTTAGATCAATGAGTGAGATTGATAAATATTTCAGTAGTCAGTCGATATTGCAGTTGGTACTAATTGTGATGACTTGTTTTCGTTCTAGTATGATGCAGTATTAATACAAAATCTCCTCAAAAAAAAAAAAGAGAAGCATTTGGCATAGCTCTATAATTTCACTTTTATACATATATATATGATGAACAATAATTCAATAACCTACATTTCAAAGGGTGCTTACAATGCATATATCTTAGAATTACTACCAAAAGTAAAAGGTCTGCTTTATATCTTAATCTTTTCCTCGATATTAAAACAAATGGACCAATTCAAAGTAGTATTCTTATGAATGTGGTGATTTTTAGGCAGTTAAGCTGCCTTATGCGAGCACCCTGGATTTGGGTTCCACCCTAGGAATTTTTGAAAAAGTGCCATTGCTCTGATCTAGCAGGTCTGGTAGATTCTTTATAACTTATTAGACATTTTTTTCATACTTTTTGTTATGAAAAATAATAAATATGACGAGGATTACCTTGAATGATCGTCAAATAACCCAAAATAAATGATGTTGCCCATTGGAAATAGTGCCAATTTAAAAGTTTTACATTGCTTTTTATCTTCTGTGCTTTTGATGAAGATGTAAGTGAACAATTGTAAGAAAAGTTTCATCGCCGAAAATGTCTGTAAAGAAGTCGTTACATTTGCCAAATGGCGCATGGATATTATTTTGCGGCTATTTTAAACTGGATGACCCGCCGATGAATATGGTGGATTCCGTCCTAATAAAGGTAAATATTAAACATTGACTTACTTATTCTCTGTTGTGAATATTGAATTTAATTAAACGCTTGAAAGAATACTTGATTATTTGTTTTCTACATTATATAAAGTTATATTTTATTTAATCATCAAATGCAGCTGATGTTATATATATTTTTCATCGTGACTCTGCAGTACTTGTTATCGTGCAATATTAAACCCCAAACATTTGATAATTCTCGGGCATGCGCAAAACACGGACTTTCTTTATTTTTGTACCAGAAATAAGACCAAAATAGAATCCCTGGCGGGAATTCATTAGGTACACACTGTGTATGAACTTCTATTTATGGTAAACTCTCGAGTATGCCGAAAATATATTTTCCGCTAGGTGTCGCTTTAGTACTTTCACTTTCAAACATAGGGCGTCATTCTTCAGAAATTTCAAGTTCGTTTTAAGGAATACAATGTTTATAGAGATTACTTAAGGGATTACATACATATCACTGAAGAGATAAATCAAGCGAGCGGAAACAGATTTGTTCATGTGACAAAGTGAAAGTCAGGGAAAAATAATGAAACTAGAATTCAACACTCGTACGAAATATCTGATATTTCATACGAGTGTGAATAGTAAACCCCCAATTGACAGAAACAAGTGCCTGATGTCAAATAGTACAAACCCTTGTGGTCCAAGACTGATCGACGCACTGTTTATGACATTTTTACTCGGAACTACCGGTTCTTATTTTCAAAACTTGGTATGTGGTAGCATAGGCATTAGACGTTCTATCATTTATAATAGAATAGGGGCAATGGGAAGAAAATAGTGTCAATGTATTGTACATGATGAACATGTATGAAGTAACATCATGGGCTGGGGACCCCCAGGTGTCATTTTCATTTTGCAAATGCAGGTCAATCAGTCTTTGACTTTGATCCCTTTAAATTATATGTTTTTTTATTATAATAGCTAGTAAACATTTGTCTGATTTGTGTCTTGCACATAACTTTTGTACTGTATAACTAAAATTGACTCTGTGTTATCCCCAGACCCTTTCAGCACAGTGGGGCGTTAGTAGGCAGATGATCCTATCGGGCTTGATATGGTGCCATATTTTTTGCCTGTGGTGCTATAATTTCCAATCAAAAATTGGTATACCAGTTGCGTAAAATTTTATTTGACTTGTCAAATGTCCTTCAATGTATACAATTCCAGTTGAAACTTAACCAGCATCATAAGTATGATTAGGTTACTAAGGTAAATTTATTGGGAAGAATAATGCTTGCGTATGTCAAAATTTAAAAGTTGTGATTCGTTTCTAATGAATAAAGAAAAGTGATTTGCTAACTGTCTGCTAAGGATTTATGAATCACCAAAATCTCATCCTTGTCAAATGATGTTTTTGTATGTGGGATTACATGAGTGCTCATTTATTCCTAATTATTTTACAAGTCACTCGTAGTAGTACGATTTGCATAAAAAGACAAGTCACGAACAGTTAAATTGTTTAATGTACGCTTTGCCAATAACAGCATCTAATTTTGGTTTTAAAGGCTTTTGTTCTTCTTAGTCAGTTGGTAAATTGTATAACTTCGTTTAATTACAAGCGTTTTAAAACAAACTATCAATATTGAGCTGAAACACATACATATTAATTTGGATCTAAACCATGATAAACTTGATCAAAACCATGACGAATTTTTAGACACTTAACCGAACCATGTCATAACTTAACCAAACCATAGCAATTTCGATAGTTTGGCTATTCTGCGTTAGTTTCTTGAAAACAACAATTCCAATGTAGATCGTTTGACTAACAATGCAAATTTAAACATCTTATTTGCTCGTTTGAATAGAACTGATGCAATCGTTCGGGGAAGTAACTTAACACAACCACGTTCATCTTAACCAAACTATGACAAAATCACTGTACTAAACGCTCCTCGATATGACGAGCTTTCTACCCGTGATGGGCTATGACAGTTTATGTGTTTGGGGCATAACCGATAACTGTTCTCTTGAGAACTTGGCTAATGGTTAACCAACTTTTAAGGATGTTCTCTACTCTTGCCAATGCATTTTTTGAAAGGGATGGGAATTTGATGGAAATACTGGAAATTAAAAAGTTTATGTGATCTTTTCATTCATTAACATGATTAGTAAAAGGCAACAGGACATACATACATGCAAGCAAGTAAAAAATCTTTAAATTCTAAATTTCCGTTATTTTTTAATTTTAGATAAAATAACATTTATTAAAACTCATATTTGAGACTGTCATCAAAGGTTTGCAATATCTAATCATAAATGGATGCATTAGTTTTAGAGAATATATTTATGTAGACCTATCAGAAACCTTGTGTGAACCTAACACAAACATGACTGAGGCAAATGCAATGATTTTTTAAAATAAATAACTGAAAGCCAAATATCTTACAAGGTTGTTGTCTCAATACTGAATTCAAAAGCGGTCACACTATCCAGTAAGACAGCTCTAGTTATTAATGTAAGCATTAATTATCACAGCATCAATGAACATATTAGACATGAAGTTTTTTTGCTACATTGTGTTTGTCAAAATAAGCAATATACCTATTTGTATTTATTTTTATTTCAGCTTGATTCAAATGTTTGGCTTATACTACATTTGTACTAGAAGAGACAAGGCATACATGTACAATACATGATTCTCTTTAGCAGCTGGATGGACTATTCACCACAGTAATTCCATAACAGCAATGAAACTCTTAGACTACTATGATGTTATGAAGATATTTACATGTGTATCTACAGATAATATGATCAATTTTGAAGATTATTTATACCAGGTCTCATCATGTCGACTAGACAGACAAATTTTGGCTCAGGTTTCTGACAGGAATTATTATAAACTTGCCAGCAGTTGCAACACATGAATATTATTTGTTATTAAGTTTGCCTAAAGGTCCAGCAATTTTTAGAGATTGTTTAACGATACTTTCAGAACTATGATATGTCAGAATCTGTGTAACTGTTACTACAAAAGGAAATATATTATTGCACACTTAGAAGTAAACCTAGTTATCAGACACTTTTTGCATGAAGTTATATAAAGATAGTTGGAATTCATGATATTGATGCATTGTGCAGAAACAATATTTTAGTATGATATTTGGTATTCTTGACAATACAAGAGCAAGGTTAAATTTTACCAAGGCCAAGGAGAATTACTTATAACCATAATTACGCAGCAGTATTTCGATTATGGATTCTTTTCAATTTTAATATTTACTGAATGCATATTTGTTACTTCTTTAAATATATCTAACATATCTAAGAAATGAAGAATATAAAAATATTAAAAAATGATGGACAAAATATTTGTATTAAATTTGTTGCAATGTTTGTCTCACCTTGACGGAGTCAAAAAGAGAGACACAGGCATGCTGTTTTGGCGGCATCGACAATGTATTAGTTTATGATTAGGTCTAGTTTATGGTAGGTCAATGATATTTGGTAAGCAGTTGTGTTAGCATAGGCACATCTCATTACCATAGAAATTATTTGGCCCCACCCTCTTAGTCATGGTCTATTGACTTTGAAACTTTGCATAGTTTACATTTATTAGTTTGTGATTAGGTCGGTTTAGGGGGAACCACTAGCAATAGGTCAATGATATTTGGTATGCAGTTGTATAAACTTAGTCATTTCTAATTTCCATTGAGATTATTTGGCCCCGCCACCTCAATCATGCTCTTTTGACTTGGAAACTAATGTTACTTTGAAATTTCATTTATAAGTTTTTGATTAGGTTAGTATTAGGAAAGCCAATAGTGGTAGGTCAATGATAATTGGCCTGCAGTTATAGAAGAATTAGCACATCTCATTACCACAGAGAATATTTGGTCCTCACACCTGAGTCATGGTCTATTGACTTTGAAACTTTTACTTAATTTACATGTTTTAGTTTGTGATTATGTCAGTTTAAGATGAACCACTAGTAATCTTAAGTAAAAATATATTTGGTATGCAAACGTCTTGGCATTCAAAAGTTTCATTTCCATGGAGATTATATAACCCCACCCCCTCATCATGGTTCATTGCCTTTGAAACTTTTACATAGTTTACAAGTGAATTTGTGTTAAGGTTTGTTTAGAGGGAACGACTTTTGAAAAGTCAATGGTATTTGGTATGCAGTTGTAGCATTGGTACATGTACATCTCATTTCCATGGAGATTGTTCAGCCCTGTACCATCAGTCATGGTCTTTGAATATCACTTACATGTTAAAAGTATTTCTATTTTATTTTCAACATTCGAATTATCAAAATAAAAAATAGGCAAGACATGTCACTGTGTAAACAGTTTATTATAGATTAGACAAAAAAAATAAGGAGATGTGGTACAGTGTATGATTGCCAATGAGACAACTTTCCACCAAAATTCAAATGAAGTGGATGTAAGCAATTATCATGATTATAGGCAACCGTATAGCCTTCAACAGTATATGTTGCATCATTGCTAGGCCATTATAACAACATCAGCATTTAGTGTAATATAATTTACAAGAAAATTACACCACTTCAGATAAATTCAGGTACGATTAATAATTTTGCATATTGACACCAGCTGATCCAACTAAAACCGCTAATATTAAAAATCTTGTGTATACATTGTAGTGGAACTAAACCAACCATACACCACTGTTGGACACCGATATTCTGACAATAATGTTCCTCCATAAGTTAAATTCAATCCTAAGTGTATGACTGTATGGAGAAGTTTACAGAAGTTAATTACTATAGATCTGGTATGATGAAAATACAGCCTGCAACAATGAGCAAAACCTATACTGCATAGTAAGCTATAAACAGCCCCGAAATGACAAATGTAAAACAATAAAACTAGCAGCCTGATTTATGTACAAAACAATTATGGAAAATAATTATGATATACAGCAACAATCAACAACCACCAAATTACTGGGTTCTTACTATGGACACGTACATGCAGAATGTGGTGGGTTAAACATGTTAGCTGGCAAAAAACCCTTCCTTAACATTGGGACAGTATGTGTGCATAATCTCAGACATTGAATCTTTAAAAAGGATACATATTTTAAAGTAATTTAAAATTCATTGGAAATAACTTTTGAAATTGGTAGGATTGGATAGCGGAAACAAAACGGTACAACCATTATTTGTTACATGAGAAATAGCTGAGATAAATAAACCAATTCTTCCACAATATTCATCTTAATAACTTCTGCCACAGTTGCCTTGGGTTTTTTAGTTAACTGCCTATAGCCCTCTTGGTGCTTTGATTACTTTTCATTGTCAACGTCCAATTTCTCAGCAGTAACATACCATCTTCTCCATCTTGTGTGGCGTTTACCTACCTTAGTTTATACGTCATTCTGGTGCATGTTCACACTAAACGGACGTCATTAACATGAATGCACTCTTTATGCATAAACTGCTCCAGCAGTGTTGTAATGAATATTGAAAAACATACTTTATTAGTTTTGAGGTCACCATCATGGATTGGTTGACCGATACGATATGTGGGTGTCTTAATTCACTAGCGACTTTCTTTCGCAATATTAGATCTTCTGCACCTTTAGATATTTGATAATTTTGGGATAAGCATCTTAAAAAGATTGTCACAACTGACATTTAGTTTAGTTCGATTCTATTTTCCCAAATATTTAAAATTCGACCACAAAAATGAGGATGCACTCACAAAATATCGAAGCTTATTAATTTTTCTACCAAAATGATTGGATAGTTTTCTCGTTTGAATTGTTTTACATTTGTCATTTCGGGGCCTTTGATAGCTGACTATGCGATATGGACTTTGTTTATTGGTGAAGGCCGAACGGCGACCTATATTTGTTAATTTCCTGTGTCATTTGGTCTCTTGTGCAGACTTGTCTTATTGGCAATCATACCAAAACTTCTTTTTTATATGTACTAGATAAACATATCTCACATATCGCTATACTTTGATTTTCACATTATTTACATATGGTTTTTAACAAAAATTTCATATTAAGAATGACATAATCAAGAACTAGTTATTTATCGGGTTCCTCAAAATGAAACAATCAGGCAAATAAAAATACAAGAATGTCAAAAACATATGCGAAATTGCCAACTCGCAACATGTCTATATTGGGAGGAAAAACCTTGTCAAATTAACAGGGTTATTTGTGTACGCACGACGCGCATTTCGTCTTCATTAGCAGGGGCGGATCCAGGATTTTGGAAAGGGGGGGCGTAGTATTAAAGTTTGCGGAGCGGAGCGAGGCGAAAAATTTTTTTGGACCTTTTTTTGGCTAAAAACATAAAATAAGTGTAAAATGCATTTTATAGTTAAAGTGTAGGGGTTGGACATTTTTGGTGCCGTATTCTCTCCATCAATTGTCTATTATGAAATGATTGGATGGATCCAAAGCTATGTACTACATGTAATTAATATTTTTGATGTGGGATTTGTCAGTAAAGAATGGACATGGAAAAATTCTCGTTTGTTGTATGGTTAGTTAGCATAACCTCACAGATTTCTTGTTGTAAACAAGATATACGGCTATTCAATGAAATTTACAATACGACCGACACGAAGAAAGACAAACAAGCAATTTTCATCCATTATTCATCATGTTCATGTAATGCTAATATTTTTTTTCTAATAGCAAAAAAGTGGACAAGATTATTGTTTTCAATCCAGATACGGCCAGAATTTTTGTTTAAGGCAAAAATCAGGGTCAGAATTTTTTCTCTAAAATATCTCAGACTGCCCCCTCAAATCAAATGGTCCGTACCTTAGACTTTAAATCTATATCTAGAGCTTACTGACTGGGGATCACTATTCAGCAATGTTATTAATGGGCTGGGGCGTGTGGGGTTAAACATGTTTTCGAAGGTAAATAATATTGCTGTGGAACTTTTTTTTTCATGAGAGTGTAATAGAGTATTACTTTCTATCAGGTGGAATTGTGAAATAGAAGTCAATACGTTCTTGCTCAATACTTTGTCGCTTTGAAGGCGTCATGCTTGTCATCCTCTAAGCAATGTGTTACTGTAATTTGAATTTCAAAATGACTGAGTGACGTTTTTTTCGACGAACTGATCAACTCCACCGTAGAGAATCACATGACTTTGACATAATCAATAATATATTACAGTAAATACGAGCGAAAAATATCTTTATAAGTAAAGAATTGTCGCATAAAAATTAAATACACGGGAAATGGCAAAGTTCACGAAGTCTAGTCTGATTAATCATTTTACAAAAAAAAAAAAAAGTGCAAGCAAAGGGGGGCGTACGCCCTCTACGCCCCCCTCTGGATCCGCCACTGATTAGAGACGCTCGAGTAAATTTAGTTGTTTAAGTAATTCAAATACGAAGAGCTTTAGATACCGGAAATTCCATAAAGTTGTGCAAAATACGGCTAAGTCAATATATACCTATTGGAAGAAAAAACCTAAGGTGTTTTGAATAATAACACATTTCATATACTGTAAATGTAAGTACAATTAACATATAAATAAAAAAAAAGTTTGAAGGACGTGTTTTATTTAAAAAAATAAGCATTCGTATGAGAACAAAATGTGCTCTTCTTTTTGCCGACTTATTAATTCAAATATATAAGATCAACTGTACATGTACACAGGAGCTTCCAATTCTCAAGAATTATAAAACGAAGCTTGCATTATCCTTACACTGCACTTTCCGCTGTATGGATGATATCCTCTTACTTAATATGTTTGGTGACTATAATGCAAGTATCGTACCTATCAAATTTAAGAAAAAGGATACCACAGATACTGTTAAGTCTTCCTGATGTCTTGACTTACATCTAGAAAATGACAAGGAGGGTTAGTTGAAAAAAAAACAATTACGACAAATAAATGATATTAATCTTCCATTTTTAATTAGCAACATACAAGCAGCGCCTGTATATGGTGTACATATCTACCAGTTCATAAGATATTCCATAGCTTGCGTTTCCTGGAATGATTTCTTTGGTAGCGGATTGGTGTTTCCTTGGACGCTTTTGAACCATTGGATAAAGTTGAAATCACCACTTCAAAAGAATTACTAATGCTATCATTAGTAGGTTGCCGTTGTTAATATGTGTCACAGATGACCCCGGATTTGTCCCAATCACCATTATTCCGTCCTCTTTTCCTCGATTGAGACACCACTGAAAGAGACTCTTTACCGAAAATGAACTTATTACGAGCAATATAACGGATGCCATTAATGGAAAATGTTTTGCTTACACCCCAGAGCAGCTGAGATAAACCTTGATATAGTGGGTTAATTTTAGCTTTTATATAGGGATTTGTGAACATTTTCGTCTATTCATCGTCTACTGTTGTTTGCTATGGCGTTGGTAGATTCTATTGAGATTTGAATATCCGCTGTCTTCCCCTCTGTTTAACATGTATATTTGTCTTAATTGATTTAATTTATATTCTGATGAAAGTTGAAAAGGAACAGTCATAAAATTCATTATACTATTAAGATAAGTGGGGAGCCTATAATTCAGTAGATATCGGTTGTTGCTGTGAATCATATTTGTTTTTCATATATTATTAAGTACAAACATAAGGTTGGTGGTTTTCTAGTTACAGTGGTCTCTTGTGGATGTCCAGTAATTAGGGCCCCGCCGAATGGCGGACGCCCTATAGTGATCAGTCTGTCCGTCCGTCCGTTCGTCTGTCCGTCCGTTTGTTCGTCCGTCCGTCCATCTGTCCGTCCGTCTGTCTGTCCGTCCGTCCGTAACAAATCGTGTCCGCTCTATGTCTAGAGAACCGTTTTGATTTCAAAGTTTATACTTGACATGTATATTAACCAACACAAGAGGGTGTGTCATAATGTATGTACAACTTCCTAGGTCAAAGGTCAAGGTCAAAAACTTTGGTTTTAGTTGACAACCCCATATCCTATGGTAAAGATCGTGTCCGCTCTATATCTTGAGAACCGTTATGATTACAAAGTTTATACTTGATATGTATATTAACCAACACCAGAGGGTGTGTCATAATTTATGTACAACTTCCAAGGTCAAAGGTCAAGGTCAAAAACTTTGGTTTCATTTGACAACCCCATGACCAATTATAAAGATACACATTTTTTACCACACATTATTCACAGCGGGGCCCACAGAGATGGCTCCCATCTCAATGATATCTAGTTGTTTGAGATCTCCATTCATGTTAGTATCGATAAGTCGATAAAAAACTACACGAAAGAACATGCAATGAGAATAAGATAAAGACAAAGCACTGTACTCTAAATAATGATGTGTCACAGAACACGTGCAGTTATCAATGCAAGCTAATAACACTTATTCTTGTGATGTTAAATCAAGCAGTACTTCGAAGAGAATATGTTTCTGCTTATTAAATATTCTTTTTACCATTAAATTCACGCTTACGTCTTCCTATTAGTGAACAATTTTAAAATTAAAAAGAAAATATTTGTTTATTGATAAATTTATTCAGTAACGATAATTTCTTACAGAATAATTATGAGATTAGACGGACAGAGCTTGTAGCGCAACTTACAGCAACTTTCAAAGAACACGAAAACATATCGTATCTTTTTTTAGACAATTTGTTTTTCATTGATGCTAGAAAAAATGATGACAACGAAATAGATAAACTAAAAGACAAGCTTGTTCAAATAGCCTTTTCCCAGAGTTCTTGGGGAATGAAGATGCCATTGATATGGGTTCCCTTGGAAAAGCAAATAATGGATTTGAAACTTCGAGGCACCAGTATTCTTAGAATAGAGGAGATTCAGAAACTGAACAGATTAAATGAAGATTTAATGATGGATGACGAAAAGCTGAATTTTTTCCTAAGGACACAGCATGCCATTGGAAAATTAATCTTCTTTGATCAAGATGAGTTGTCAAAATGTGTTATCATAGAGCCTAGCGTTCTGGTAAATGCCTTACGATCTTTCGTTACTGATGAGATGTTTTTTCCTACAAATAATACGGAGTATCACAGAATTCTTAAAAAATTGCAAGAAGACGGAATGCTGAAGAAGACTGATTTGATGAAGTTATGGAACCAAGACGAGTTCCAAGCAATTTTTCAGAACCAGGAATTTAAAGATTTCCTTGTGAAGATACTTCTTCACTTGGATGTTCTTGTTGAACCAAAGCTAGTTAATCAGGATGTCAATGTCCCCCCAGAATACTATATCATCCCATGTATGATTCAGACTAGACTAAACAATGACTACGCCGAGAAATATTTGAATAGAAACAAAAGTATATGTATGGCATATGATTTCAAAATACAATTGGTTCCACCATGTGTTTTATTTCGACTTATTGCCTCTGCTCTCGGAATATGGCCACTTAAAGTGTATCAAGGAAGAAAAATGATTTTCCAAGACATTGCCACTTTTGTATTTGACGAAAAGAATGAGTTTTCAATCATTATGCAAGGAAGGAAAATTATTATTTATTTTACAAATTTAAATTCCGTACGAAATATTCAATCTCCAAATGTGGCAAGTGTCCAGGAATGCTTAACAATTGCAATGATATCGATTTCCGAATTTTATCAACTTAATTCAAGAAAACTTGATGCTTTAAACAGGGCAATATTTGAAAAACAATTTGAGCTTGAATATGGTGCAGCCTGTAAAAGACCTTGCTTCGTGAAAAGGAGTGAAGAACTCAAGCTGTCAAAAGCTGGTATGTGGAAATGTCAACATAGTCAGTTTCATGAGTTTGATTTCCTATTGTACTGGGATTCAAAGCAGGCAAGTTATGTTTGTCTAGTACATAACATAAATCTTAATTCTATTGTTAAATATGGGCACAAAAAATAAATCAAAGTCGATTGTATGTAATACGAATTCCTTTTTCAAATACAAAATAACAGCTCGAAATCGTGGTCGCTTAACAAACATTATAATTACCCCCAAAAAATATCGGATAATGCTGTTTATGAATGAGCGTTATTTTTTAAATCCACAAGTGTATGCAATTACGTCCAATAAAGTGCCCTCTAAATGAAACACATGAGGTATAAATGCCTCAAGGTGTACTTTTTTGCATAGATTTTCTTTAAAACTTGTCCCAGAACGAATTTAAAACAGCAGTTGCTATAGATGTTGTATATTGCTTAGATAATACAACAAAGGTACATTTAGTAAGTATTCACATTTAAATTATTCTCCTTCTAAACGTCATGAGTATTTGGAGCGCTCATTTTACGTCTAGGGATAATAGTGTTACACACATATTTTAATATACTTACACTTAACGGGTCAAAGTTACACCTTCGCGCATATACGTATATATAAAGAATTTAATCAATGATAAGTGTTGAATGAACCTTTCTGAAAATAGTAAAATATAACATTTTTTTTATGATTTTTAGACCCAGAAAAACGCACAGAAAAGTTTCAAGAGTAAGTAAAAGCTCATCAAGTCATTTGACCTACACAATGCATTAGGAACCGCAAAACAAAAATGTGATGATCTACTTCAACTTATCTTTTTCCTTATAACACCTTCTTCTTACACGTAGCAGAGATCATTGTTAAACATTTTGTCATAGCTTAACTGCGTTTAACCAAGTCGGAAAATTTACTGAAAGACTGGGCATGACTAATAATGGATTGTTCAGAATTTTCAGACGATTTTAAGATCAAAATGACCAAAATAAATTTACAAGTGAGTATATTTCTGAAGACTTGAATTTTTCTATTTATAGTGAAACTTAGCCACTAAAGTGTGCAAAACATATTCAACTTTTTAGTTAAATTTGAAGTATCATATGACATTAACTTTCAGTAGCAAATATAATTCAAAATTCAGGACGAAAACATGTTATTCCACTATGAAAGTGTACCTTTGTACCACACCAAACGCTGTCTAAGATTCGTAATGTGTTAGTTCACACGGTAACAGTCTACTGGAAGACATGTAACATGTACCCTACCAAGACTCTGAGACAACCAGCCTTGGCTCTTACTCCTAAATTTCTTGTGATGAGCAGTTAAGCAGCTAAGTTTTGTTTGATGATAATTTAAGACACGGTTGAAACTGCTCTGCTTGAGTATGCATACTTTGCATGTTAGCTTCAGATAAAAGATACACCAAATAACAGTAAACCATCATACAATATACGTTGGTTCAATTCAATACTGTCTTTTTGAATATACTTTATTGAATGCGATCAACCAATGCCCGATTTACTTCAATGAATATTTGATGTCATGATTGAGTTGATAAAAGTTGCAATTTCAAAGCGTGAAAGTGTAAATATGTTTGTTTGTTTATGATGAAATGTATTATTGAATAAATGTTAGGGACATGTTACTAAATATATTCAACTGTCTTAACGGTTTGAACAGCAGTTTAAATAGTTGATGAAATCCAATGAATTCCATTTCTGTGATATGTTTTCAGTGGCTGAAACATGTATCTCGCCAACTGTACTAATGAAGAAGCCACCAGCAGATTTGCTACGGAAAATATCATTCGCTGTTGGAATCGATGGTGCTAGTTTAGGTTCTTATCTGGGTATTGGAGGTTCAGTTATCGCAAATATGGTTATTGGTAAAAGATATAACATATTTGAAAAAACACAGAAAATATTAGACTACTGGAAAATGTTAGGTGATTCAGTTACGATCAAACAATTAAGTGGAGGCATTGAAAAAAATTGGAGGAAGAGGGTTAGAAACTATCGTAGATTATTACAGGTAATTCATTACATAAACCCATATCCTAAAATTATATCGTCTACAATAAATAAACATTACTTTAAGTTTATATTTAAAGGGACCGGATATATTAACGGGATATTATGGCGCACAAGGGAAATAATTTTCCTTTTCTTCTAGATCAGATGACAGTTTACACAGCTTTTTATATGTACTCGTTAAAATTCTTCGTCTTCATATGCTTATTTTGTTGCATTTCGAAATGGCTGCCGGTTTCGAACACACCTCTCAATGGTTTGAAGTATATGCAAAGATATTGTTTGATACCGTACAAATGTGTTACCTAAAACGGTAGCCTTTTAAATTACCATACCAGTTTTACCATGAAACGATTTAAAGCTACATAAACTGTTTCAATGTTCCTTGAAGCAAGCCTCTTTTCTGAGGCCAAAAAAAAGAAAGATAAAGGATGAATAGACAAATTAAAAACACCACACATAACATAGATAACGTTTGAGCAAAACAAACCCAACCAACAAAAGGAGTAAACCCAGATGTAAAAAAACAAATCAATGATTCCAGGCTTATGATTTTGTACGCCATACGAGCGTTTCGAAAAAAAAGAGTAATCAATGACGCTCGAATAAAAAATGGTAAGCCTAAATAAGGAACGAAGTTGAAGAGCACTAAAGACCTAAAAGGTTTTGCAAATCAGCTAAGGTAAAAGAAAGGTGGAAGATACCAAAGAGACAATAAAATTCATAAGTCAAAAACTAACTGACAACGCCAGGGCAAACAACGAAAATCGACGAGAGTATGGCTTCCACAACTAGAAGATATTCCAGAAAAGGTCAACCAACTCGTGATTGCGTCTGTAAAATGTTTGAATGGATGATGTCAACTTCACCACTTGTATAGCTTTCTTGTGAGCAGCAACCCTCTATCAAGGAAATCACGATATGAAATGCCAGCTCCATCAACATGGTTCATTGACTTTTAAACTTTTGAATAGTTTATTTGTTAAAACTTGTGTTAAGGTGAGTTTGAAGGGAACACCTTCTAATTAGTCAATGGTATTTGGTTTTAGGTTGTATAAGCATTGACATTTTTCATTTCCGAATTTGCCCTGCACCTTCAGTCTTGGTTTATTTACTTTGAATGTTTTGCAGAGTTTATATGTTAAAGTATTGCCATTTGAATTTCAACATTTGTATAATACTATAAAAATCACATAAAGGCGAGACATATCCCTGTGTCAGGCTCTGCTGTTTGACAGCAGATATTCTTGGTAAACTCCTGTAAGAACTAATGTATACAAATAAAGGAGAAGGTCGGTCAGAATAAGAGCACTGTTCCATCAGGAATGCAGACTGTGGTATCAAAAGCACCTCTGCCATTTGATGTTGAGCGTCATTTGGTTATATTCGATTCTGCATATATGGTTAATGTGTTTTGTCTTCAATTTCAAAATACTGCTTCAGCATCTAATGAATACATCAAGTAATATGTTCTGATCATATAAACTACTCAAAATAAGAAAAAAGAGTGGTGAAACTTTCAAAAATGTTGTTTGCAATTCCATGATCTATTTTAAATTCAGCTTTTGCTAACAGCACAATGGATTATTCAGATTTACCTTATATGTGCAAGTAGTCTGCCCTTTAAACTCGCCCTTCAAAACAACATAGTTTGAAATATTAAAAAGGAATCTGTTTAATTATGTAATTAAACGGCACAAACATAATATTTTAAATTTCAGTAACAAACCTATGAGGAGAAGTCGATCAAAGTCATGTCCTCTGTTATTTTCATCACAAGAATATATCACAGAAGAAAAAGGTATACAACACTCATTTTGAAATACACCACAAAGGTGTAGGTAACCAGCTACAAGAACAAATTAGAACACTTAATCGAAAAAGCATTGTTAATTATTTTATGAGCTTTCCTTGCAGAGATTGAAGAAATGTTTAGTTTATAATTGTATGATTAAGGCTAAATACAGATCAGAGGCGGATTTAGGGGGGCGGCCCAGGGGCCCCCTCCCCCTCCTTTTGTGGGAAAAATTTGGTTGATTATATAGGAAATCACTGAAGCATGACTGGAGCGGGCCCCCTCTTAGGCAGTCAGTGGGCCCCCACTTATGAAAATTTCTGGATCCGCCACTGCAGATAACACATTTTGTTCATTCTGGTTTCATCCAATTGTGGACATTGGACCTAAACTATTTGTTCTACTTTCTGTGTTATCTTCACATATTGAGTTGAATATCTCTTTTAGTATAACTTATTGATGATTGAATAGTACCTGTCTTCATTTTCCTTGAGCTTTATGCCCGATGCTAGACTTTACATTATTCTCTAACCATCTATACCTTTTTTTCTTTTCTATTGCTTTTGAATGACGTTTATGTACATGTATTTTATTGACTATTTTAAGCAACATCGCGAAATAGGCTCAAAATTTGAATGTATTAAATCTACAACGAAATAATATCGTCAAACATCAAAAACAACACAAAAAAAAATAAAATAAAATACATGATAATTTATGTTGAGAAATGCAGTAAATTTTGAATGTTATTCATGCATATAACGCAGCATAGCAGTAGTGTAGTCATTCGAATTTCTTTGCAGGTATTAATGTATTATTTAGACATACATTTTCGAGCGATGGTTTCTTTGTTGATTGCATTGTTGGCAAATTGATAAACCTGAGAGTGAAAGCAGAAAAAGATGGTAATTTAACTTATTTTAATTCTAATGTTCAATGACTTATCCGCCGTCTTATTGAAAACATCCTATATTTCATGAAAATTTCGATTCAAACATCACCTTGTCGTTGGTATGTTGTCAAATTGAACTCACTCTTGTTCCAAATGTAGAAAACCATACAAAATTTGAACAGACTATAGCTCGCGGTTTCATATTTCAATGTTCAGTGCAGCACTCAAATTTAAACTTTACAAAATTATGAACATGTATAGTTAGCTTCAAATTGAGGCGACCATAATGGTAAAATACGTGATAAAAAAGATAACTTGACTTTAACCAAAACTGAAACTGGATCAGTGAACCATTCAGTCACAGTAAAACCATCCCTTGTTTGTCAAATATATCATAAAACATATAATGAATATGTTTAGTAAGTTCGAAGTCGATATCACCACAATTCCTCGGTAAATTACCTTCAACCAAATCAATAATTTGATACTCGACGGAAGGACAACCCTCAGATAACACATCGCAAGTCGTGCAAATTTAAAAGTTCATGGACAATTTATTATTTAGCATTGACCATATCATTAAAAAATGAAAACAAAACGTTATATTTTTTAAATTGCATGCTTCCGAAGTGCTTTTCTGGATTTACCTTCATCAGGAACGCTTAAAGCCGAATATTTGAAAGCCAATGATGTATATAAGATCCGAAACAGTTGAAGAGCTGTATTATCAAAAAGGACATAAAAAAGTAGCCAAATCCATTTAAGGTCAACTTTGCCTGAGGCAGTTGAAACGTCTTTTGAATTCCAAATTTTAACAGAGGAGATTATTTCTCTGAGTAAATGCTTCACACAATATTATTCTATTTGACTAACTGTAAAGTTTTAAGCACATCAATCTAGAAAGATTCTTAAAAATTTCTATTATTTAAAGTGACATGGCAACTGTTTAAAATACTTTTCAGCTACATACATCTTATTTTAGATTTCAAGCAATATGTTCACTGTAAGGGACATTATCAAGTTTCTGGATTTCTATATCTTTTACATATTTGTTACGCTTAGAGGACGTGTTTAACAATTGAAATCGGCGCTCCTATAGGAAACTACTGTGCTCCGAAACTTACCGACTTGTTTCTTAATTATTATTAGGCATATTCATGAAGAAGCTGACATTGTCCTTTAAGTTTACGTTATTCTATAAAGATGATATCCTTAATTTATTAAGTTTGGTGACTGCATCTTCCCAAATGAATTAAGGATTAGGAATATCACAGTTACTATCATATCTGCTTCATATCTTGACTTACATCTACAAATTGACAAGTTAGTCTATGGAAGATATCTACAAATTGACGAGTTTGTCTGTTGAGAACAACACTTTACGACAAAAGTTAAGATTTGAAATTTTCTTATTGAGAACTTTCCATTTTTGTGTAGTATTCCTGCATCTCCTGCATTTACGGTATAAATCTTGCAGTTAATACAATATTCCTAGTTTATATACGCCCGTTTACGGGACGTATAATAGTATACGTTTGTCCGTCTGTCCGTCTGTCCGTCTGTCCGTCGTCAACATGTCAAAAATGCTTTCACCAATTTGCATGAAACTTTGGTGAATTGTTTATACTTATTGACGTGAGCTCCCTTTCGTTTTTTATAAAATTTAGATTTTACGTTTCCGAAT
This sequence comes from Mytilus californianus, assembly GCF_021869535.1. Lineage (NCBI taxonomy): Eukaryota > Metazoa > Mollusca > Bivalvia > Mytilida > Mytilidae > Mytilus > Mytilus californianus. Next base: position 53,933,767 of record NW_026262712.1, read on the forward strand.
TATGGGGTTTTATTCATTAAAAAATGGGGATTTTCCAGTTTTCGGACAATAAGTCAAGAATACTTTCACCAACTTGCAAGAAATTGTGGTGAATTGTTTATATCTATTGACATGAGCTCCCTTTCGATTTTTATAAATTTTAGATTTTACGTTCCCGAGTTACACGGTTTTATTCATAAAAAAGGGGGGATTTTCCAGTTTTCGGACAAAAACTCAAAAATGCTTTCAGTAATTCTTATGAAACTTTGGTGAATTGTTTGTATGTATTGATGTAAGCTCCCTTTAGAATTTTATAAATTTTACATTTTACATTTCTGAGTTATGGGGTTTTATTCATTGAACAAAGGTGTGATTTTCCAGTTTTCGGACTCAAAAATGCTGTCACCAATTCTCATGAAACTTTGGTGAATTGTTTATATCTATTGATGTAAGCTCCCTTTTTATTTTCATAAATTTCTAATATGACATTGAGAATTAATTGAACTTTATTTGTTTATAGTCTGACAACAGATTTACTAAGTATTGCACAACAGCAAGAAATCTTTAATTGAATACAAATTCAATTCATATAACCAATTTCAAGTTCTTTGACTACATTTATTCAGAAACCTATTATATGTCAAAATTTAATTACAATCCAAATTCAGACCTGAATCAAGCTTGAATATTGTGTCCATTTTTGCTCCAACTGTTCAGGGTTCGACCTCTGCGGGCGTATCTAGCTGCGCTCAGCGAAGCAGTTTATTGCCTATCCTATCATAATTTCCTTGAAAGAGGAGTACTGCTTCGTGCATTGTTTGTCGCGGAAGTAATTGTATCATTGGTTCTTAATGTTAAATTTGTTTCCATAATTTGGTTGACATTGGTGTAGCTAGGCAATTTTTAAGTGTACGCCTGAACCTCGGCAAAGGAGGAGTAATTACACGAGACAGCAAAGGGTGGGGTAAGTAAAATCTGTTTTAAAATCTGGATCCCATTCCCACGGAGGAATATGCTGTGTTCATTTGGAATCTAATGCTCATTGGTTTTAGAAAAAAATTTCCGAGCAAAATGTTACTACAAAATGTGTTTAAAATGGGATGTGGGGTAAAACAATTTATCGACAAAAAAATCAAAACTTCAGAGATATTCTTTTTTTAAAGGAAGTCTCCATTTCAATATTGTCATTCTTTTAATTATTTTGACTTCATCGATTTTTCTCTCCTTTTTATTCGTAATTTTTGTTAACGGTCACATGAAATAGTTTTCATAGATGGTCAGGCGTAATATAAAAAATGCAAACCACATATCGTATCTCAGCAGATGATGAATTGCTTTAAAAAATAGGAAACTGGGTAAAATTCACAGTAGATGCAGACTTTACTGTGCTTATATTGCTGTGTGTTTGTTTAATTTTGGTTTAATTGTATGTTTCAGAGTTTAGCGTTGCGTCCATTTCGCTGAACTAGTATACATTGTGGTTTAGGGGCCAGCTGTAGCCCACCTCCGGGTGCGGAATTTTCTCGCTGCGTTGAAGACCGATTGGTGGCCTTGGGCTGTTTTCTGCTCTTTGATCGGGTTGTTGTCTCTTTTAAACACATTCCCCGTTTCCATTCTATATTCTTTTTGACAGAAAAGGAACAACTATATAATATGATACCATTTGATTAACAAGTAAATTTTGTCACTTTTATCTTCAATTTAAAGGCTCATGTGCTTTTAACCGGTTCTTTAAATTTATTTACATTAAAAAGAATGTTTTCAAAAATTCTTGTGTACGCCCGGGCGTTTTGACGTAAACGGAGCTACGCGCCTGGTTGATCGTTATGAAATATTTGTATCTGCGATGACATTGGTTATGTTCCACTTGTCGTAAAACAATATTTTCCCTTATTAGTTCACCGTTCCCAAAGGTCCAAGTGAGTTTTTCTCATCACTTGGCATCCGTCGTCGGTAAACAACTACAAAGGTCTTCTCGTTTTAAACTGTTAGACCAAACAGAATTTGACAACAATCATAATTGGGGTATCTATTTCAAAAATGTGTCTGATGAAACCGGTTGCCAACCAACATGACCGACATGGCTAAAAATAGAACAATGTAGTAAAATAAATGATTTGTCTATTGTCGTGAAAACTGTTATAAATGAAGAAAATCTAACGGGACAGAAATTTGCGACTTCTTATAGTTGTAAATGCCCTTAAGTGATTATATTCACCAATTTAGCTCATTATCTTGAAATCTATAACAAATAGAGAGAAATTTTAAAAGCAAAAAATGATCAGCAAGACAAGTTCTACAAATAAGTTAAATGGCAGAAATCGTAAGTCGACTCCTTATTCGGGTTCTTTATTGACAATATTATATACTTATTTACTGGCTCTGGGGATAATAGCAAATTTATTGTCCCCCGAGGCACCAACTATTTCACAACACGAAGCGGAGGGAAATAGTTGCTGTCAAGGGGGACAATAAACTTGCTATTGTCCGAATATTCAGTAATTAAGTGTTTTATTATACAGAAAAAAAAACTAGTATATATTTGGAGACAATGTATAGTTAGTTATTATCTTTGTACGGTAATGTGACGGAGTGTTTTTAAATAAAGCATAATGTACATTGTACATTGTACTGTTACTCTTACATCTGTTCCAAATGAAATATTTTGGGTAACCCGTCATTTTTGTCTCGCCTTGACGGAGTCAAAAAGCGAGACATAGGTATGCTGTTTCCGGCGGCGACGGCGACGGCGGCGGCGGCGTCAACAATGTATTAGTTTTTGATTAGGTCTAGTTCATGGTGAACCACTAGTGGTAGGTCAATGATATTTGGTATGCAGTTGTATTAGCATTTGCACATCTCATTACCATGGAGATTATTTGACCCCGCCCCCTCAGTCAAGGTCTATTGACTTTGAAACTTTTCATAGTTTACATGTATTAGTTTGTGATTACTAGTAGGTCAATTTATGGGGAACCACTAGTGGTAGGTCAATGATATTTGGTATGCAGTTGTATAAGCATTGGCATATCTCATTTCCATGGAGATTATTTGGCTCCGCCCCCTTAGTCATGCATGGTCTATAGACTTTGAAAATTTTGCTAAGTTAACATGTATTAGTTTGTGATTAGGTCAGTTCAAGGGGAACCATTTGTGGTAGGCCAATGTTAATTGGTGTTCAATTGTAAAAGCATTAGCACATCTCATTTCCATGGAGAATATTTGGCCGCCCCCTCAGTCATGGTCTATTTACTTTGAAACTTTTGCTTAGTTTACATGTATTAGTTTGTGATTAGATCAGTTTAAGATGAACTGCTAATGTTAAGTCAATGATATTTGGTATACAAATTATTGGCATTTGCAAGTATCGTTTCAATGGAGATTATATAGCCCCACCCCTGATCATGGTTCATTGACTTTGAAACTTTTACATAGTTTACAAGTTAATGTTTGTGTTTAGGTTTGTTTAAAGGGAACGACTTATAATAATTCAATGGTATTTGGTATGCAGTTGTATTAGCATTGGCACATCTCATTCCATGGAGATTGTTTAGCCATGTACCTTCAGTCATGGTTCATCGACTTTGAGTATTTGCATAACTTACATGTTAAATTATTGCTATTTTAATTTCAACATTTGCATTATCAAAATTACAAAAAGGCGAGACATATCTCTGTGATAACAGTTTATTTAATTTGAATTGCACAACCTAAAATTCCGCAAAACTATGAACTGTATTAACGTCATAATAATTTGACTGCGCAAATAGCACAGCTGCAATAAAAATCATTCGGAAGTTTTGGGAGACGAGTCAATTCACACGATACAGAAAGTACGGGAACATTTCTCGTAAAAAGACTTTCAACCGGTAAATAGTTTTTGAAACTATTTACCAGTTAATAGTCTTTTTCAGACAATTTCGTAAAACTGGTATATTTATTCGTCTATAATCTATTGTACGATGATTTATCGCTGGATATGACTCACCAATGCACTTACACAAGAGTATCACGACGCTTGTCATGAGTGGAGTATAAACAACTGACCGGTATGAGTTTATCCTTGGTATTTAATGATGTTCATTTGCTAAATCTTCAGTTTAATGTGTAAGGCTGTGTTATTGTTGTACTTGTGTTTTCGTAACATTTTCTTTTTAGCTATGATGTTGTATGTTTTTATATTACTAATGTACCCTTGTTATCGTTATCCTCTCTCTCTCTCTCTCTCTCTCTCTCTCTCTCTCTCTCTCTCTCTCTCTCTCTCGATCGATCGATCGATCGATCGATCGATCGACCTCTCTCGACCTTCATTTCACACATGCATTTCATTGCCTTGATACAGCCACTTAAATAAGTCATCTTCACTTGCACGTTATGGTGGTTACAAGTAATGGTTAAGGTTTTTTGTCAAGGATTCGAAAATATATGTTTGGAGGAATATGTTTTTTATGTCTTTGAAAGTCTCAAAAATCCATACGTACATTGTAAATAAAACTAATTGGATAAGAAAAGTAGAAAAAAAATGGTCGGGATGACAATATCCTCACATATGAATGACAACTTTCGCATTTAAATTCAAATCAAGACAACTATAAGATTCGGAAAGAAAGATTTTTTGTTACTAAAAAAACATGTCTCGTTCAGATGGTCCTCGATTGTTTTATTGAGGCACCTTTACTGACAGTATGAAAAATGCATTTTGAAAGATCGAGTTATTGTAACTCGTATATAGTTAGCAGCATTGGTTGCAAGATAAAACTAATACACGTACAATAACTGTCAAAGATATGTAATTAAAACGTCCTGCCTACGAAATATTTGAGATCAGAGAATTTCCTTTGTTTCTTCATATTGATTAATTGTATATTGTGGACGTACATTTTTGCTGTTACGTATCTTATTTTTCGAATTTCAGAGTGTTCAAATAGATTAGTAGAGTGGGAAAGTGTGTATCATCGCCATCTGTTATTGCAGAGAAGGATTGACAACAAATACTACAACTCCACCAAAATAACAGAAGAGTTAACTGATGCAATACAGCATAACGATTCGTTGCTCTTTCGACATATCCTTGCATATTGGAATTTCTTTAATAACGACATACATGTTTTGAAACGAATACTAGATGTTTCAATCACAAAGCAGTGTGCGTGTTGTGCAAAAGCTGTTGCCTGGAAAATAACGAGATTGTTTTTGAAAGAAGTGCCAATGACTGATTGTTGTGATATTTGGCCTGGGTTCAGATGTACATGCAAGAATGGGAATGCTCGACATGATGAAGACTCTTTTAACTTTTGTTCTCCTGATGTTGTAATTATTGTTGAAGTAAGTGAAAATGAAAATCAATACATGCAAGCAAACTCTTTCCATGGTATACCAATTAGATATGAAAAGCAAATTGGTAACTCACGAGAAGGGAAACTGATAACGGAGAAAATTACAAGTTCGCAAAACGAAGATCCTGAATGGGTATCTAAAGAAACTGGTATAGATGGTTCTAGGGCAAAATACTATTTTGCACAACATAGGAAGCTCAGCGTTATCTCAAAACACTGGACACTTTTAATTTGCAAAACACTCATTTGCAAATCCGCCGCCGCCTCTCCTTAGAGCTACAGTGTCGTGTATATAACCAAAATGTGCGGAATTACATGGGATTCAATAAATTCATTGCTTTTCTGCTGTTATTATTATATCTATTTTGTAATTTGATTTAAAAAAACATGGGATTTTCAATATCCCATGGGATAGGGCAAATCCCATGGGATTGACCATTATCCCATGGGATTTTGGTTAAATCCCATAGGATTTTTTTGGGTCCCATGGGATAATTGTAGTCCCATGGGATATTTGTTGTCCCATGGGACAAAAAAAATCCCATGGGACTATAATTATCCCATGGGATTTTTAATATCCCATGGGACAAAATAAAATCCTATGATTCAAATTATAAATATACAGTAAATAAATGTGTATGTTACAATGAATTCTGTTTGGTAGTAAATTGTTAAGATGAATCTTTTTAGTTGAATATCTTTTTTTTCCTTGGAAATGTTAATGCAATTATATTGTTCTATAACTGTTCAAAACTAAACTTTTAAACAACAAAGCAGATAATGTAAGTATCAATATATGTTTATTTATGAATTCTAGAATACTTTTTTGAAACACAATTTTTTCCCATTGAAATCAATGAAAACTATTAATAGGCTTAACATACTAGTAGCTTTTTACATAAATCTAATTTTTTTTCAGGATATCCCTCCACCCAAAAAATTAATAGTTTCTTATCATCCAGCATTGTGTGATTGTAATGTATAGTCCACTTTTTTGCCATTCAGCACAGAACATTGTCATTATTGTGGTTTTAATATCTTTAGATATTTAATAGAACTTCAATTCATTGGCTGAGTGATGAAAATAATAACTGATCTGACTTTTGTCTTTGAATTTATTTTGGTCTTGTTTCTGTGTTTTCTTTTATTCTCAGTGATGAATTTCAATCCTTCTGAAAAAGAATCAATAAAATCCGAAGTTATGGATAATAAAAAATTGTTTGCATACATGTAGCAAGAACATATGATTTTCAATAAAAATAGCTATGCGGTATGGATTTTACTGATTGTTGAAGGTTGTCCAGTGTCATCAGTTGCTAACCTCCTACATCCTTTGGTCTCTGATGGAAAGTTGTCAAATTAGCAATATACCACATCTTCCTATTCTAATTAAGGAATGACTGTAATATTTTTTCTGTCTATAAAGAAATAACATAAAATTTGGTGCACACTGAATAACCCTCGTAGCATTTTTTATGTTTTTTCGAATAGACAGAAAAAATATTACAGTCATTTCTTATAATTTAATTCTAAATTCCATTTCAAACCGACCGAGTAAACCATGAAAAAACGTTGATGACGTCACGGTCACATGACAAAATTATGTCTATGAGCTGATAAACAAAACAACGTCAGCCAATTAGAAGACGTGTTACATCCAAAATTAAATTATTATTATATAACAATCAATTTATGTATTCTTCTTTATAACATTTGGGTATTTTCCCCAGTTATATATATATAGATCAATGTTAAAACTTTAGGCAATTACAATAAAATTCCATTTTTCACAAGAATTTGCAATAAATTATACAGAAAGCCAACAATAGAAACAGCACTTCTTTAAGCTTCTGAAGTTCTGAAAGAGTTCCACTTGTGTTTTATTTCAATTAGAAAATACATTGAACTCTTTGGACATGTTGGAAATTATAACATTGATACAAAAAATTATATTGGTTTTTTTTTCTTATTTTTGTGTTGTTCGGTTGCTGTCTCATTTTTATATATGGTTATACATATATCCTAAATGTTCTTTTTTATATACTTAATCATTAATACACAATGTAGTAAAAATGGGATATTTTTTATTTTGATAATCTCAAAACATTATTATTCTATCAAATAACTTATTTCCAAGTTCACAAAACACCAATGTGTCAGATATTAATTTTAAGACATGTATAAACATGATCAACAAGCAGTTGAAACAAGGAATTATTTGGATCTGGAATAATTTTGAATTCTGGAAAATTGATGAGTAATTTATGACGAAAACTAACCCAACTAAATAGGGTTAGCCATGCACACATGGCTAAGGGGGTTAGTTAGTTCATACTGAAATGATAGTGAAATTAAAATTAACCTTAGCCATGTGCGCATGGCTAACCCTATTTAGTTGGGTTAGTTTTCATCATACATTTCTAATCAATTTTCCATAAGTCATAATTATTCCAGATTCAAATAATTCCTTGTTTTGACAGGATGTCATGCAAAAATCTCACTAATATTAAACTTTCACAAAAACTCCATACTCAGCGAGTACTATTAAAGTTCTTAGTACAGGACAAATTCCTAGTACAGGACACAATGCCTGGCAAACACTAGCATGTGTCAATGTCTAGTCAATCATGTAATCAGGCTAAAAATCTTAGTTTGGCACTGAATTTAAAAATTCACCACATAATGAACATGTGTATGAAATTCAACTTCATGGTAAGCTATGTACCTTAACCTAAAACTTTAACCTAAGAATGTACTATAATTTCACATTATGACATTTCTATGTTCAGTGATTCATAAAATCAGGGTAAAAACAGTAAATGTGGTGTTTAATGTATACACAAGAGTGCACATGCTGAAATGTTGCGCCTTCTTTACTAATCATTGATATCATGTTGATAGTCCTAAATATAAAGCTTTACTACAACTATCACATAAACTCAACATGATCCAAGAAAATGAATTCAAGGTCATATAAACCTGACAAGAAATATATGTACACCTTACAATCATTCAAATTACTAAATACAGTTGAACTACCGGTATTGCTTATAGTTTCTAAGAAGCAGACTTAACCAAGAAAACTAAACATTGACCAATGAACCATGGAAATGAGGTGAAGATCAGATGAACCATGCCAGGCAGACATGTACAGCTTACAATCCTTCCATACAACACATATAGTTGACCTATTGCTTATAGATTAAGAAAAACAGACCAAAACACAAAACTTAACACTGAGCAATGAACCGTGAAAATAAGGTCAAGGTCAAATTAAACCTGCAGGACTGGCATTTACATCATAAAATGTTTCCATACACCAAATATAGTTGACCTATTGCATTTTTAGTATTAGAAAAAAAGACCAAAACTCAAAAATTTAACTTTGACTACTGAACCATGAAAATGAGGTCATGGTCAGATGACACCTGCCAGCTAGACATGTACACCTTACAATCATTCCATACACCAAATATAGTAGACCTATTGCATACAGTATAAGAAAAAACAGACCAAAACACAAAAACTTAACTATAACCAATAAACCATGAAAATGAGGTCAAGGTCAGATGACACCTGCCAGTTGGTCATGTACACCTTACAGTCCTTCCATACACCGAATATACTAGACCTATTGCTTATGGTATCTGAGATATGGACTTGACCACCAAAACTTAACCTTAAATATAAAAAAGAAGATGTGGTATGATTGCCAATGAGACAACAACTCTCGGACTCCACAAGAGACCAAATGACACAGAAATTAACAACTATAGGTCACCGTATGGCCTTCAACAATGAGCAAAGCCCATACTGCACAGTCAGCTATAAAAGGCCCCGAAATGACAATGTAAAACAATTCAAACGAAAAAACTAATGGCTTATTTATGTACAAAAAACAAACGACAACCACTGATTTACAGGCTCCTGACTTGGGACAGGCACATACATACAGAATGTGGCAGGGTTAAACATGTTAGCGGGATCCAAACCCTCCCCCTAACCTGGGACAGTGGTGTAACAGTACAACATAAGAACGAACAATAATAAAATGCTCCGCTTGGGCGCAGCTTGATACGACTGCAGAGGTCGAACCCTGAACAGTTGGGGCAAGTATGGACACAACATTCAAGCTTGATACAGCTCTGAATTTGGATTGTGATTAAATATTTGACACAGAATGAATGTGGTCTAAGAACTTAAAAAATTTTAATTTACCTATTCAAACCATATCATTATTATTTGCTTTTATATATAAATCAGAAATAACCAATTTAAAATGGAAAATTTTAAAGAAAAAAAAAAGGAAAAAAAATCCCCCCCTCCCAAATTTTTTGAACCCCCTTATGATTCATCACCCCAAAACTCAATAACAGCCTTCCCTTTGTGGTATGGTACCTTGCAGTACAATTTCAGAGAGATTCATACACTTGAACACAAGTTATTGTCTGGAAACTAGAAAAATGCTTGTTTTTTTGGTCCCTTTTTGGCCCCAAATTCCTAAACGTTTAGGGCAATTACCCCCAAACTCAAACCCAGCTTTCCCTTCGTGATATGGAACCTTGTCGTCCAATTTCATAAAAATCCATACACTTACACACAAATGATTGTCCTGAAACTAGAAAAATGCTTGTTTTTTGCCCCTTTTTTGCCCCTAATTCCTAAAATTTTGAGGCAATTACCCCCAAAATCAATCCCAGCCTTCCCTAAGTTTTATGGTACCTTACAGTACAATTTCAGAGAGATCCATACACTTGAACACAAGTTATTGTCTGGAAACTAGAAAAATGCTTATTTTTGGCCCCTTTTTCCTAAACGTATTGAAACCTCAATTCCAGCTTTCTCTTTGTGATATGGAACCTTGTAGTACAATTTCAGAAAGATCCATACACTTACACTTAAGTTATTGTCATGAAACTAGAAAAATGCTTGTTTTTTGCCCCTTTTTTGGCCCCTAATTCCTAAAATTTTGAGGCAATTACCCCCCAAAATCAATCCCAGCATTCCCTTCGTGATATGGAACCTTTTGGTACAATGTCAGAGAGATCCATACACTAACACACAAGTTATGTCTGGAAGTTACAAAAATCCTTATTTTTGGCCCCTAATTCCTTAACTGTTGGTACCATAACCCCCAAAATCAATCCCAACCTTTCTTTTGCGGTATTGAACCTTATGGTAAAATTTCATAGGGATCCATTCACTTAAACTAAAGTTAGAGTGCGAAAACCAATGTGTCTTCGGACGACGACGATGCCAAACGTCATACCAATATACGACCGCAAAATTTTTATTGTGGTCGTATAAAAATCAGTTGAAAGAGGCTTAACTCATCAGATGGATAAAAATACAAATACTACAAATACAAGTGGACGTGGCCGGGTACTTGTACATCCGAACAACAAAAAGACACTAAGTACAGATCTGAGAGTACTCGCAGTTACTGACAGCTAGTACAAAGCCACTAACAACTAATAAAAAAAATCATGCATCTAAGACTAAGTTCTTGTTCACTGATCTATGAAATGAGGTCTAGGTCAAGTGAAAACTCTCTGACGAGCATGAGGACCTTGCAAGGTACGCACATACCAAATATAGTTATCCTATTACTCATAATATGAGAGAAATTAACATTACACAAAATCTGAACTTTTTTTTCAAGTAGTCACTGAACCATGAAAATGAGGTCAAGGACAATGGACATGTTTCAGACAGAATTCGTATCATGAGGCATCTATATACAAAGTATGAAGCATCCAGGTCTTCCACCTTCTAAAATATAAAGCTTTTTGGAAGTTAGCTAACGCCCACGGGGGGGTCTCAACATGGGATTTTGGGTACAGTTGTGCAGCTGGAATTTAAAAAACACCCCCCATTCATATATTGAATAATTGTGAAATCCCTACCTATACATATATTTCACAGCGAAATCATAACCCATTAAGTGAAGATCGTTGCACAACGAACTGAAAAATTATGACCCATTGATATATTTCCTCGGTAAAATTGCACCCCATTGATATATTTGATGCATCAAAAAAGGGACCCTTCCAGCGGCACATATATATATACCTTAATATAGGAAGAGCCCCCCCCCCCCAACCGTGCTAACCCCACCTGCTGTAGCCGCCACCGGATCACTATCCCTATGTCGAGCTTTCTGCGACAAAAGTTGCAGGCTCGACAAAAATACATGAACATTTTAAAGTACTAAATTTTGAGTATATACATGTAAAACCACAAGTTACTAACTGAAGTTCAAGGTGAACTGTAACCAACTGGAGGCTCTAAAGAGCCTGTGTCGCTCACCTTGGTTTATGTGCATATTAAACAAAGGACACAGATGGATTCATGACAAAATTGTGTTTTGGTGATGATGTGTTTGTAGATCTTACTTTACTGACCATTCTTGCTCCTTACTATTTTCTCTATCTTTAATGAACTTTTATGAAAATTGTAAAAAATTGACTATAAAGGGCAATAACTCCTTAAGGGGTCAATTGACAATTTTGGTCATGTTGACTTATTTGTAGATCTAACTTTGCTGTACATTATTGCTGTTTACAGATTATCAGACTATCTATAATAATATTCAAGATAATAACCAAAAGCTGCAAAATTTTCTTAAAATTACCAATTCAGGGGCAGCAACCCAACAACGTGTTGCCTGATTGGTCTGAAAATTTCAGGTCAGATAGATCTTGACCTAATGAACAATTTTATCCTCATCAGATTTGCTCTAAATGCTTTGGTTTCAGAGATATGAGCCAAAAAATGGATTTTACCCTAGGCCGGCCTATGTACTATTTTTTTAGCCATGTCAGCCATCTTGGTTCGCGGGCGGGGTCATCGGACACATTTTTTAAACTAAATACCCTAATGATGATTGTGGACAAGTTTGGTTAAATTTGTCTTAGAAGTTTCAGAGGAGAAGATTTTTGTAAAAGATTACAAAAATTTACGAAAAATGGTTAAAAATTGACTATAAAGAGCAATAACTCCTTAAGGGGTCAACTGACCATTTTGGTCAAGTTGACTTATTTGTAGATCTTACTTTGCTGAACATTATTGCTGTTTACAGTTTTACAGTTTATCTCTATCTATTATAATATTCAAGATAATAACCAAAAACGGCAAAATTTCCTTAAAATTACCAATTCAGGGGCAGCAACCCAACGACGGGTTGTCTGATTCATCTGAAAATTTCAGGGCAGATAGATCTTGACCTGATAAACAATTTAACCCCATGTCAGATTTACTCTAAATGCTTTGGTTTCAGAGATATAAGCCAAAATCTATATTTTACCCCTATGTTCTATTTTTAGCCATGGCGGCCATCTTGGTTAGTTGGCCGGGTCACCGGACACATTTTTTAAACTAGATACCCTAATAATGATTGTGGCCAAGTTTGGTCAAATTTGGCCCAGTAGTTTCAGAGGAGAAGATTTTTGTAAAAGTAAACGAAGACGGACGACGACGACGGACGCCAAGTGATGAGAAAAGCTCACTTGGCCCTTTGGGCCAGGTGAGCTAAAAACTTTAAGTGAATACAATTTAGAGAAAGACAGATGGATGCACAAACACTATCATAACAGAGCATAAAACTTACCAAACAAGATGTTTTACATTTATCCTTCAGAAGCAGGAAAACTGAAGTGTTTCTTTTCTTTCTCTGCCCTCCATGATATAAACTTCAAATTCATTCATGCAAAATATGAAAATCTGCAAAAGTAGGACCTTGTACCGCAGCTTATCCACATTTTGACTTTTGAACTGCATTGTTCTTTTCATCTTGCTGGCAACCTAAACATAAAAAAAAATGATAAACACATAATTCTAGATTAGCTTTGTGTATTTATTTTTGTTGGTACAAACAATTTTTTCCAACTTTAAACTAAATCTGCCTCTGCTTTAAAAAACAACTGAAAACCATGTATTTATCTTAATTGAAAACAATTTCTTGAGTTTTTCTCATTTGTATCACCCTGTTATTATATATAAATTTTATTTTTGTCCCTTTTTAAAAATAGGAATGGTTTAAATTCCTCAATAATCATGATAATTCTAGTCAGTCAATTAAAAATGTATGAATAAATTATTTAACCTGTATACTATTAATATCAATATATTTCATTTTTGATAAAAACTAGGCTCTGTGTTGAAGACCATACCTTGACCTATAATGGTTTACTTTTATAAATTGTGTGACTTGGATGGAGAGTTGTCTCATTGGCACTCATACCACATCTTCCTATATCTACAAACAGATTCTATGGGCGAGCAGACATTATACCATGGAGGTGGTTTTAAAAAAAGCATACGACTTAGATGTACCATAAGCATGGAAAAACAATTCAGCAGTCAGTTTCACAAAAAAACTTACAAATAATATTGATAGTAATTAAGTCATGTACAATACAGTATACTTACGATAAATTGTAAGTTTTTTTTTTGTAAAACCGACTCAAGAATACTTATAATCAATCTTAGTCGTAAGTATTAAGTATTATTCATCTTTTGGATAATTTGTTGGTTTATTTTATGAATATACAGGTAGCAGATCCAGAACTTTTCATAAGGGAGGGCCGGCTCCAGTCATGCTTCAGTGATCCCTATATAATCAACAAGAACACAGCATGCCGGTGCCTGTGACTGTGTTCAAAGTGGTGGGTTTTCACCCTCGTTGTATTGCGGAATAACGATTTAGGCAAATTGAGAAAAACATCATGTCTGTGGTTGATAATAGTGTGTGTGCATTAATTTAATTTTCTATACCTTCTTATTTAATATTTTTCCAATTTTGAGTACTGACGGCAAGTGTTGTAACCAATGTCTTGAGACCAATGTGCTATTTACAAGTGCGATCGAGAAATGCAGGGGAAAGAAACTTATCAATTATGTTTATTCTTAAGACAAAACTGAGCCGCCGTAAAAATGAACCGTGTCGAGGAGGTTACGCACAAGGATAATAGTTACGCTGAACGGTGCCCACTGGTCACCTGAACAGAAACGGTTAAAATTGAGTCTATACGCGACAAAAAATAGTACATGATTTCCGGTTTAAAGTGAAAGTACGTTACTAAGGGGATACTCAGTGCAGCATACTCAGTTTATAATTGCTGTTATACAATACGGATATGAGCTTAATGCAAAGTTCTGGAATCACCATATTTCAAAGGATACTGTTGAGAGAGGTACAAAAAGTAAAAAATAATACACAAATAATCAATAATCATAATGATTCACTCAAAACAAACAATTGAAAATGCATAGAAGATTCATCTGTAACTCTATTAACGAGTGATATGGCTTATTTTTCAGAAAAAAAAATAACCTAATGGCCTATATTGCACTCTCATGAAATATAACTAAAAAGATGGTATGCCTCGAACTCGGGTACCTTTAAACTGCCATTGGTTACCTCTGGTCACCCTATACAGAAAATAATAGTGCATACAGTTACACTGGTCATTTGATACAAAATGCATAGTAACTTTATTAACCTTACTTCCTTTGCAGATAAATTTACAGTGGTTCTTCTAATTAATTGACACAAATACAGATATTGAATGGCCCTTAAACAGATATTGAATTTCTATACATCTTGTCACCTTTTACATAATTAATTGTGGTGACCTCTGGTCACCCAACACATGTATTGAATTGCAATAAACATTATAAGATATTGAATTTGGTTACCTCTTGTCAACCCGGCAAGCCTTCACAGATATTGAATTTTGTTGCACCTTGTCACCTTTTACAAAATTAATTGTGGTGACCTCTGGTCACCCTACACATATATTCTATTTTTTATCTTTAGACACTGTGCATAACTATTGAATTTATTTAACTTTAATAACCCTACTTAGATGTTTAATTTGGTAATATATGGACACCCTACCAAGATGTTGTATATGGTTAACCCTAATCACTCTACAATGATGTTGAATATGGTTACCTCTGGGCACCCTACAAAGATATTGAATATGGTGACCTCTGGTCACCCTACCAAAATTTTGAATTAAGGTTCTTTCTGGTCACCCTACACATATATTGAATAAGGTTACCTCTAGTCATCTTACAAAGATATTGCATATGGTTACCTCTGGTCACCCTTCACATATACTGAATATGGAAACCTCTGGTCACCCAACACAGATGTTTGAATTAGTTATAAACTTGCCATCCTACACAGATAATGATCACGGTTATATCTGGACATCTTTCAAATACTTTTAATTGAGTTATGTTCGGTTTCAAAACCTATATACTGGCTTTAACTACCTCTTGTTACCCTAAATATGTCTTGATTTTGGTAATCTCTGGTCACCCTACTAAGACAAATACAATCAAAACCAAGGAGTAAACAGATATACCAAAAGAAATTTACAACAACATTAAAAAAGTAAGGAACAACAGGAATCTTCTTAATCATGTCTTGAACGCTCCCATCGTGTGAGTTCTTTCTTAAGTCCGGTAATAATGAAAATGTACTGATGACTGTGCAAGAGTTTTAATATGATTAATCATACATAAATTACTAAAATATTGAATTTGGTGACCTCTGGTCACCCTATACATATATGAACTTTAAATACCTCAAGTTACCCTACACAAATACTGAATTGGGTTACCTCTGGTCACCCTTCACATATTTTGAATGTGGTTACCTCTTATCTTACACAGATAGAAAATTTGATTACCTCTAGTCACCGTGCATAAATATTTAATTTGGTTACCTATAGTTAGCCTACTTAAATATTTAATTTTGTAAACTTCGGTCATAAATTGAACGTGGTAACCTCTGATCAACGTACACAAATATTGAAAAAGGTAACCTCTGGTAAACAATTACAGATATTGAAAATGGTTACCTCTGGTCAACCTACAATAAATTGGCTTATATTACCTATGGTTACAATTCATAAATAATGAATTTGGTAAGCATCGGTTATCCCGGTTCACACTTTTGCGCTACTTTTATGATTAATATAGCAACTTCTGGTCGCTGTACACATACATTGAATTATATTGCCATTGTCAACACACACATATATATATAGCAATTGCCTTTTTTGAATGTGGTAACCTCGGGTCGCCATACACAGATATAAAGTTATTTATCTTTAGACACCATACTTAAATATTGAATGTAGATACCTTTATTAAACCTACTAGTAAGCTGTTTATTTTGGTAATCTCTGGTCACACTGCCAAGATGATGAATGTGGTTACCTCTGGTCACCCTCCAAAGATATTGAATATGGTTACCTCTGGTCACCCTACAAAGATATTGAATAGGGTGACCTCTGGTCACCCAACCAAAACTTTGAATATGGTTACCTCTGGTCACCCTACACAGATATTGAATAAGGTTACCTCTGGTCACCCAACCAAAACTTTGAATATGGTTACCTCTGGTCACCCTACACATATATTGAATAAGGTTACTTCTGGTCACCCAACCAAAACTTTAAATATGGTTACCTCTGGTCACCCTCCAAAGATATTGAATATGGTTACCTCTGGTCACCCTACAAAGATATTGAATAGGGTGACCTCTGGTCACCCAACCAAAACTTTGAATATGGTTACCTCTGGTCACCCTACACAGATATTGAATAAGGTTACCTCTGGTCACCCAACCAAAACTTTGAATATGGTTACCTCTGGTCACCCTACACAGATATTGAATAAGGTTACCTCTGGTCACCCAACCAAAACTTTGAATATGGTTACCTCTGGTCACCCTACACATATATTGAATAATGTTACTTCTGGTCACCCAACCAAAACTTTAAATATGGTTACCTCTGGTCACCCTACACAAATATTGAATAAGGTTACCTCTGGTCACTTTACAAAGATATTGCATATGGTTATCTTTGGTCACCTAAAAAGATATTATATGTGGTAACCTCTGGTCTCCCTACACATATATTGACTATGGTTACCTCTGGTCACCCTACACATATTTTGAACATGGTAACCTCTGGTCACCTTACCAAAACTTTGAATATGGTTACCTCTGCTCACCTAACAAAGATATTGGATATGGTTTTTTTTGTCATCTAAAAAGATATTGATTGTGGTTACTTCTGGTCACCCTACAAAATATTGAGTATGGTTAGCTCTTGTTACTCTACACAGATATTGAAAATGGTAACCTCTGGTCAACCTACAATAAATTGGCTGATGTTACCTATGGTTACAATTCATAAATAATGTATTTGGTTAGCATCTGTTATCCCGGTTCACACTTTTGCGCTACTTTTATAATTAATATAGCAACTTCTGGTCGCTGTACACATACATTGAATTATGTTGCCATTGTCAACACACACATATATATATATAGCAATTGCCTTTTTTGAATGTGGTAACCTCGGGTCGCCATACACAGATATTGAATAGGGTGACCTCTGGTACACTACAATAAAGATTAATTATCTGAAAAAAAAAGAAAATGATAAGGTCAGATCTTTTCAATCAGTATGATACAAAGGAAACCATCAACAAAACTAAATATCACAAAGGTGAAGACATACAAGTTTGATCAAGATAACACATAACATAAAGTACCATGACAATGGGTAGTTTTATTTGTCTGAAAATGCTTTACCTAATGAACCTTTTCACCAATGTCAGATTTAATTTTATTTTAGATACCCTAAGGATGATTAAGCTTACGTTTGGTTGGAATTGGTTCAGTAGTTTCAGAGGAGAGTTCAAGATCTTTGAAAACGTTTAACCTTTATTACATAAATTAAACCATTAGTACTGTTACCTGATCATTCAACTCCTCCTCAATTTTTAAGCTCATTAAATCCGATACGTAAAGAACATTCCCATACACCGTACCAAACTTTTCGTCAGCATTTCCTTTCCATGAATCCCATATAGTTTCCAAAAATGCTTTAAATAAATAATCATTTTTAACAATCAAAGTAATACAAATAATAATACCTGAAACAAATGACATCAATTAAGTTTCTTTTAAATTTTGGAATTCTACGAAAACAGAAGTGCAATCTTGTTTAGCACAGAAGATCACAATATTTGGGTAGGGTGACCAGAAGTAGCCGCAGTCAATATTATATAAACAATAGGTGCCATATTATTTAAGTCTATAACCGTTTAAATTGCAAAGAGGTAATAAAGGTTTACAAGTTACAGAATGACATGAGGTAATTAATATCAACATATGTGTAGGGTTAGCAGAGTAAGTCAGAAACTATGTAGGGTGACCAGAGGTCAACCAAAGTCACTATCAGTGAAGGGCGACAAGATGTAACCAGTCAATATATTTGTAAGGTAAGCGAATGTTAACTAAGACAATATGCGTAGGGTGACCAGATTTAATCAAAGAATATATATCTGTTTAAATGTCGCAGAGCTAGCCAAAGTTCATAACTTTGTCACCTGACTAAAGTTAACTAAAATCAATATATGTGTAAGATGACCACAGGTTACAAAAGTCAATTACTATGTAAGGTGACCAAATGTAGAGAAAGTCAATAAATGGGAAGGGGTGACCAGAGGGCACCAGTCCATAAATCTGTAGGGGACAAATGTAACCCAAATCTGTATATGTGTGAACTGCCTACAAGTTAACAAGTTTGATAATTGTGCGGGGGTAACTCAGGTCAATAACTTAGTAGGAAAAGAGGTTATAAAGTCATTTTATGTGAAGGGTGACCAGAGGCAACCTAAGTCAATATGAGTAGGGTGACCAGAGATAACCGAAGTTAATATCTGTGTTAGGTGACCAGAGGTAACCAAAGTTAATATATGTGAAAGGTGACCAGAGGGCACCAGTCAATAAATCTCTATGGCGACCAGATGTAATCTTTAATCAAAATCTATATCTATGTAAACTGCCGACAGCAAACGAAAGACAATATATGTCACGTGTATGGCGTTAGGAAGTAACCAGTTTCAATATATATGAAGGGTGACCAAAGGTAACCATTGTTTAATCTGGAAGATATGATTTTAGTATGCACACAATTACTGCACAGAGTTTGGTAATTTTAATTTTCCAACGAAAGAAAGAGGTAGGGCCAATATGCCGAGGATTTTTTTTCACAGAAGGGCCAATTTCAAAAAGTGCCGACAGAATAAAATTTACTATAAAAACAAAAAATAAAAATGCTTTTTGATCAATATCTCGATTTACATATAGTATGATATGTGTGATCAATAGTTAATTTAACCCTAAAAAATGATGAAAATCCAATATCCGGATTTTCGGGTGTTTTTATGTGGAAAAAACAGGGAATCCCCCAAGAAGGACATTTCAAACCAAAAAAAAGTTATGCTTTTTATGACTGTTGTTATTCATACTACTTTTTACTTCAAAAATGAAATTGGTTTAGTGTGTCCTTATTACATAAAAAACAACTTTTTAAAGAAAAAATTGTAACATCGATAAATTGTACCGATATACCTTCTAAATAAGAGTCATAATGATCAGAATCGCCGTAGCTCCACCATTAGAGCACAGAACTACTAATAAATGATGAATTTGAAGAAAGGGTTCGAACCTCGCTCAGAACTTTTGCATTTTTTTGTGTTGTTATATTAAATTTTAAAGTTTCTATCATATTTTTTCGGATGTTTGCTTGACTCATAGAGTCATTCTGGTTCATTTTGACTATTCAGTTAGTTTACTAGTATATAATTTTACGTGTATCAAAGAAAAATAATGTATCGCTTATTGTGTGCAATCCTATGACTGTCCATACTCTTGAATTACTTTCTATTCATGTGTTTACATTATTACGTATATCCAAGGGACAACTGCCGTCAAATTGATGTAGGTGCCTGTACATAACCAATAACACGAGAATTAATTCTATAGAAATTAAGCCTACATGTTGCGGGTGTAATATACACATAACTTAAAATAAGGCCATTGTATACAAGTTTCATAACAACAAAAAACAATTCGTCGAAACCTTTTTTGAACATGGTATTATATGTAACAAATGCAGTCAACAACAATTTTGTCGCCAAATCACAAACTGTAAAGATACTAGTACTGAAATTTTTACCACCTTCTATACACGGGTACCTAACTCATCAGAAAAATAAAACAACATAACAGAACAAATCAATTACACTACAAATCGCGATTGTAGGTAAAACATCAAGAAGCTGTTGCATCTTTATCACAACGAAGGGCCGATTTGTTAAAATTACAGAAAAGGCAATAAAACATGAAGTAGTAACACAGGGTGATCTATGACCAACTGATGTAAGATGTTCTCCGGTTTTAATTTTATATACATGTACATGTATTTTCTTGTCTTATCTTATAGACGATAAAACCTTAAAAGACCAGGACAAATACAGATATACATATTCAGAATGAGAAAATCACGATTTGAATTAGTTCGATATTATTTGGCTCCTTGACAATTTACATGGTATGGCACCTCGCATAAAGGATGTTAATAATAAAATAAAATCAATATTAAAAAAACAATAGTCTTGGCCTTGTTTTTGTAGGAATACCTGTTCAAGGTATGAAAATAAATAATGTGACGTATTTTCTTGTACTATAATTAGCATCTATCGGGCTATTTAAAACATTATTTACCTATCTTATCGAATGAAACAAATCTCCGGCAAATTGGCCCTCCCTCTTTATTTTTTTGGATTCCTAGCAGTTTTATGTTATGGTTTACGTCTACTTTGAAATTTAATTGTAATTTTATTTATTTCATATCGGTTCAGAATAAGATTCTCTTATTGGATAAAAAGGGGTAATATGACATTCATTATTTTTCAGTAATAAATTCCATCCTTCATTAACAGAACAAAACGGACCAGAAAACTGGTCGTTAACGAACTTTTACATGAGAATGACAGGTGGGCGTGGTTTCCGTCTGATAATGACCGTTGAGGCGTGGTTTCTCTGTAAATGACCGTTGGGGCGTGGTTTCTCTGTTAATGACCAATGGGGCGTGGTTTCTCTGTTTAGAGAGATTTATCCATTTTTAAAACATGTTCCTTTCTTTAATATTATATTTAATTTGTTGAATTGTTTATTATTTGTTTTTGTTAATAATAAAATTAAAGAGAACTTGATTAAGTATTTATATACTGAAAAATTGCACTAAAATGAATGGGAGTATTCCTACAACTGGTCTTCACTCTCTGCCATACAAATCGTACGTCAACTACTCGAGTTCGCTTTAGGCATTTTGAATTAATGAAAATTTTCAAAACATAGTTCCTCAATGAAATAAACATAATAGTTCTTCAAAAAAAACTGGTCATTATCGTGATACATGGACTGCCCGTAGGACAGTAATATTGACTATGACAGCGATAATGACCTCGCCTTCGCGTCATTATCGCTACCTTAGTCAATACCACTGTCCTGTGAGCGGTCCAACTATTATATAAATATTAAATCCTGAATTAAAAGGATTAAGTCGATTAGAATGTGACCTTACTCTTAATACTGTTCAATGGCATTTTAATATAATTACACCAACTATATATAGCTAACAACATTACAAATGTCTACATTCATAAATACATATAAATATGTTACTGGTTGAGTTGACAAATAAAACTGTAAGATCAGCATAACATCAGAAGAAACCTTCTCAAGCTCAAGAGATAAATCATTGAAAAATATTATTAAAAGTAAATGTCATAATATGGAACCTTCTGGTACTCTTGATCAAACCTCTAAAGTAGGTAAATCCCTAACTTTGTATTGTGTAACTTTTGTCTTCCGTTTGTAAGGTGGCACTAGATCAATAGCATTTCCTTTCTTCTTGAAGATAAATATAGAATTGATTTAAAAACTAACCTTTACTTCTTTCTTTTATGACAGCTAACATTATCCTTAAAAAATATTAAAATACAGTTCATCCATTGCTTAAGCTATCTTAACATTATCAATATCATCAACAACATGTATAAGATTAGGCCGTGTTCACATTGACTTAAACTCGGTGTTGTGTTAGTGTAACTCACACGTTCCCATTGATAAAACTTAATGTTTACATGAAGATTTAATCAAGACTCATCTATCATCTTTGCCGAACACATAGTTCATTTGAAAAGGTCTTCCTGAATCGATCAGACGTACACACTGACAGAAATATTTGCCACTGGTCTTTATACTCAAACAGCGATTCACTTATAAATGCATTACTGAAAAAGGGGGAGGTTAATTGTTTGTTTGTGTAGTATCTGAGACTCGTTAAAATACTATTAGAAATAATAAAAAAAACATTCTCCCCTCCCTTTGACAAATACTCCTTGGATAAAAAAAAAATAGCACTTGAAACAAACAGAAGAGATAGAAATGTAGTGATCCTTAACATAGCAATTCTTTTTCTTCGTCTGTAAGCACGCTAATGGCAATCCTACGTTTTTAATGCGTAATCGAGACATCTTTAAACTACTGCAAATCATCCAAAATGACTTTCTTAAAGGAGCAACCACTTTACTTCAAAAAAAAGGGAGAGGGGTTCTGAGTTCTCGCGCGAAAGTTTATAATTAGTTTTTTTTCGATGGTACCAATTTGTATAATATTTAACATGTTTAACACTATAATGTATGGGAAAACGTTTGATTCAGAATATTTGTTCATTCTATAATTGTCTGAATGTCTCAATTTTTTTTTTAAATCTAATTGTGGAAAAATCCACCCGCCCCCCCCCCCCCTTTTTTTAAAGTCAAGTGGTCGTTTATTAACTGTAGAAAAGTTGTTCGAAAATTTGAATTCGGTTCTACGTAATGAACATTTAAATGACATATAGTTTACGAGTGTGAACAAATCTTATGTACATGTAACTAAACAAGGTGTATAGATCTGAACAAATTTAATGTGAAACTAGCGTACATTACATTAAACCAAATGTAAACATGTTTACTGTACACGACGTTTGGTGTGAACACGGCCTTAGTGAATTATTTATTTTGTGAATTTTTTTTATATCTACTTCTACTTAGAGTCTTAGGGTGAATATATCCTTCTAGTCTGTGATTCGAACATTTAAAAAAAACGTGTCATCACAAATGACAAATCATGCAAAATGGATGAAACAATTATTTTGCTTTGAATGACTTAATTAAACTTAATATGCTTAAGTTTGTGTTATTCATTGTATTCAATTGCTCGGTATGTTAATTTTACTTACAGATAATACAGACGGTGACAGGCTCTATGGTGTATTGCTAAATAGAAAGATGAATTGTCTATTTTAAGCTTTCTATTTTTAGACATGTGTTAGAACTACAATATTACTACACACAAGAGCACTATTTATAGGGTGACCAGTGGGCACCGTTCAGCGTAACTATTATCCTTGTGCGGAGGTTACTGACACGTAATAGGGCAGAGACATATTTACACATATGTGTATATATGTCTCTTTAATAGGGTCATCCCTCGAGAACATTAACTAGTACATTGATAGTTTACTATGCAGTCATGCAGTATCCTTCTTTTTCTGTGTTCTTTATTTTTTTTTTTTTTGCTATATTTCTACAAACTTTCATTTTTTGCTCATTACTCTCTTTCCTCATATTTTAGCATTTCATTATTCTTTAATCTTTATTGTTTGCCCGTTATTCTCTATTCTGTTAACCCTCATCCATACCCTGTTATGTAGACTTAAGCTTTCGGTAGTTTATTTTATCCTATTTCTGTCTAAATACATTATTTATCACAAAACAAAAACTTGCTAAATATTTTTTTATGAAGTCCTCACCAGTTGCGGACCCAACAAATGTCATAAGGAGGCACTAACTGTCATGCATAAAGAGGGGGCCCGCTTCAGTGATTCTCTAAATAATCAACCAATTTTTTTCCAAAATAGGGGCAGGCCCCCATGCCCTCACCTTAATCCACCTCTAAACCCTTCCCACTTCGTATCCTTGCATTCAGATTCAAGATCTCTCTGACTAAAGCAAGTAAGTAAGTCACATTTGCTTATATCAGGTTTTTGAATTGAACTGGCGGATAGTTGTTTCATTACCAATCGCACCACATCTCCTTATTTGTATATATACGAAAGCTTTATTCATATTTTTTGGTGTATTGATGAATGTGTTAAGATGAAGCAATTGTAATACATTTTAAAATACAGCACAAGAGATGCAGATTATATAAAACCAATCTCACTATACAAATCCTTGATAAAACTTATAAGTCGAAGACATACTGACAAACGCCATGGCAAAAACTTAAAAACGACCAAATGACGTACAACAGTCTATAAAACTTGACTATAGCATTTAAAACACATAAGAAGCACCCAGACAGCCAAACAGAAATTAAAAGAATAAATAATTTGTAAAGATTTTCAACTAGGCCTACAGCTATATTTTCTTATCGTGTAACAGTAGGCTAAACATAGGTTCTGGTATTATGTGATAAGTCATTTTTTCATGCAGACCCAGTTTTATTGATACCTTGAACTTAAAGTGATTTTATGCATATCAGCCCAGATTATGTGTGTAATTTTATTGAACAATTCAACAATACACGTTCTAAACAGGTTAAATTCAATTTAAAAATTTACAAATTCAGATCTACTGGCATTCAACACCCAATTACTTACTTGCTGTATATTGCTAACTTTGATTGTATATTGTCAATCCCTCCACATCGTGAATACGCCATGCGAGGTGTTGGATAAGTTTGATACAGGGTGGCGGCTTCGAAGCGTAGAAAAAAATCCAGGTAAATGAAAGTGTAAAATTTTATTGTTGAAATTTTAAGTACTAAATTCCTAAATTTGTACTTTACTCCGTTCTACGGGTAACATGGTTGTTTGATATGAAAATAGGATAAAAAGCATCCGGGAAAATTAATTATCACGTTATAAGTATTCGTAAATGGATATGAAAAAACTTAACAAGGAATAAGTATTGGTAAACGGACAGAAAGTCGCAGGACAAAGGTTTAAATTAATTATTTTACAATTGTTTAAATATATGAGAGAAAGTTCTTGACGAATTGATTTTATTTATAGATAAATGTATTTAGTTGAGGAAATGGTTAATTCGCCTTCAAATAGTTTTTTTTATCAATAACTTATAAACGGAGATATTTTTGACAGCATGACTTCAGTTAATTACCAAACCACTTTGGCAGATTGTTTTCTTAACAATCATTGTTCATATTAATATTCAAAAATAAATTTTGTTTACAAGTCCGTTTACTTTTAAAAATGTTTCAGAAAATACTGAAACGTTTTTAAAATTAAGTTTATTCAAAGAAAAAAATATCCCAAAACTGAATCGTGACTTTTTACTTGTTACTTTTTGTTGTACGTTCTAAGTGTCAATCCTAGCAAACACAAATTTGGAAATAAAATCGATTACAATGTAATTTTATAGAAGGAAAAAGGGGGGTTAATGAACAAATTATTACTATACACTCACATACTTCTAAAAAGATTTGCAAATGTAAGCTGTCTATAGATAATGTTAAATTATTTCAGGAGTTTCAATTCATTTAGGAGAAAAAAATATTATAAACAGTTTAGTTTTTAACGCCTACTACTACAAAAAATAGTGATTCTTTTTGTAGATTTGGTACTTCAGTTTCGACTCAAAATTTCCTATTGTAATTGTTAGATGCCAAATATTTAGGATAAGATTGTATTTGTACTTTATGTAATTGTGGTGATATTGGCGACGCGATTCATTATATTATAGCAAGGATTTATAAAAATCCTTGATTATAGAATGTTCGGCAATAGACGAAAGTAGACAAACCCTATTTAAACGGGGTTTTGATCTCCAAGGACGCCACATTTTACATCGAATAAGATCTATATTTGTTAACGTTTTCACATGAAATAACTTGAATTGAAAATTTCCCGACTATGTGAAGATTTCTTATATTTCTAAATGGCTTCAATTATTACGTACAAAACGAAAAATTTATTTAACTTTTTTTGTAAAAACAATATTCATGTATTTTTATAATTTTTCCAAGGAAGCGTTTTTTTTTTTGTTTGTTTGCAAAGTTTACTTGTATGTGTTTATAACCATCACCAATCAGTCCTAATTATTAAAGATCAAACGTCGTAATCAAAATGATGATTGGTATTGAATATGATCATCGGTCATGCATGACGTATCCCAAATAACTTCTTTAATGTTGGTTTGATTTTATCAAAACCAAAATTATAGGATCAAATATTAAATTACCCTCAACGCTCACTATAACATATATACATGTCCTGAGTGACTTTTTATGTCCTGTCTGCACTCAGGAGGTCCTGAGCGGTTTTAAGACGTACCGTTAATTTATAGGCATATATTTGAAGCTGTTCTTAATTATGTACATTATCTATACGTATACATGTATCAGACAAAAAGCCTTTCCAATGAACTTAGTTCTAGTTATCTTAGTTCCTAGTCACAGGCACTTGTCCCAGAAAAAAAATTTCCTATATACTTTTAATGTTATATTAAGCAGGGACTTTCTATACTAAGTTTGTATAGAAAGTCCCTGTATTAAGGTATATAGGAAACAAAATTCTGAGACAAGTGCCTGTGGTCCTAGTGTGAAATAAATCCACTGGGAATTGGCCTTTTTAAACACATCTATATATACGTTTTCTCAAGGGTTTGTACATGTAAAGTGAAATTATGTTTACTCAATGCGTAGTTACATAAGTTTATTTGCTACTTTTTTCTTCTTTATTTTATTAAATGATTTTTTTTTTTAATTTTAACATTTTTTTCTTCGAAAGAATTGTAGTGTTGCAATAGGGAATAGACACAGATACTTAACTACATTTAACGAAAAAAAATTTGTGTAATGTCATCAATCTGTATTACACATAGACAGGATGTTCTCTAGAAAACTATGATATTTCTAATAGGTTATACACACCCCAGGGTACACGCACTGTCGTAATGGAAAATTACTGCATGCTTTAATTACCTGTAATCAGCCATTCAACAAATCAGTTGACTGACCATGTCATTACAGTTTAAAAAGTTTTTCCTCAGATCAAAACGGAATATTCATTTTAACTTTAAAATTTAAAACTTTAAAAAGTATACTTTGATATAATTATGACGTAAAAGAATTTAACAATTTAATAATCGGATTTTTCCAAAGATTATAAGATACAATTATATTTATTATTCTGGGACTGACAGATATATCACAGGCACTTGTCTCAGAATTTTTTCCTATATACTTTTATTAAAGTATATAGGATTTTTTTTTCTGAGACAAGTGCCTGTGAGATATATACATGCATAAGTCCCAGACATATATAATTGTAAATCAAAATGATTTACATAATTACTGGGAAATAATATAATGTTTCAGTTATGTTGATGTCACAAATACACATGAATTATTTGATGATGCATGCTGGAATTTCTTATCTAACTGCATGACGGTGACCACAGACATATGTATATATCCATTTACTGATTCTATAATTTCTTGAGAAAAAAAATCAGGAGGGAAGTCAGAGGGAAGTGAAACAAACATTTAAAGCTTTTATTAAAAATTGTTGGGAAAACAATAAAATACGACACTGAGTTTTGAAAAAAAAGTTTATGATTGGTCTTAATTTTTTTTTTTTAATAAAGATAGAAACAATTTTTTGTCCCAAGAAAAAAAAAACAATGCCCCCTTTTTAGCCAAACCGACACACGCCGATGAAGGAAGAATTCCAAGTAGGGTCACAAGGTCACATTTTAAAACTTTTTCAGTCGCCCAGTCTCAAAAAGCAATTTTGACTGACATTGTTTTTAGTCGAATTATGTTTTTGCAGGTCAGGTTGCAAAGTGGCAGGTCGGATTTGACAATGTCAAGTTGACAACGGCTCTAAAAAATATCCGAAAAAACGTTGAATCAAACGATATGAACCTACGCAGTTTTATATTATAAGACTGACACACACCAGTGTGCTAACTGTGCTGGGTGAGGTGCTGTAACTTGATATACATGTATCATTAAGTTACAGTACTGTTAGGATTTGCCTGCCTTTTTACAGGGACTTTCTATACTAACTGTTAGTATAGACTGCCCCTGGCTTGAAAGTATGGTTCTCTGCTCATCAACGGGTGCGTGATTAGCAAATCAAATATCTTGTAGCAGTAAAATACCTCCGGTGGGGGGGGGGGGGGGGGGGGGGGGGGGGGGGCACTTCAATACTTAATTGATAGGGGGTGTCGCTGGGGTTCTGTTACCCCACCCTATTCATATAATTTAGATCTTAAAAATGTATACCTTTTCATATATTGCGTGGGTAAAATTGTAACCTTTTCCCATATTGGTTGGTTTTCGTGGGGTGTGTTGGAAAAGTGGAATATTCAAGGCTAAGATTCTGTATGTAATGTTTACTTACGGCGAGGCTTTCGGCTGTGAAAAAATGACAGGGCTTTTCGTATACAAGTAATTGGAACTTTATCGACCTTATCATATATTTCTGATAGTTTTCCCCACCTATTCCCATATTTTCAAGCTGGAAAAAGTGACCTATTCCAGCGGCACGTCCTATCACCTAGTATATAGGAAGTGCCCCCCCCCCCCCCGCCCCCCTCCCACGAGTAAAATACACAAATGTATCAGTAATACCTTAATTCAGGAGCACAGTCTGTCTTTACCGTAAATAACTTCGAGATTAATATGTAAGTTTACTTTGCTAATCGATGTTCCTGTAATTCAGATTTAAATTTATTTGTGAGACCCCCGTCACTATTTATATTCACTCAAAGAAAGGGATTCTCCGTTACTGGCAAAATCCAAGGACGTATTGTGTTAGTTATACGTCCTTGGAAAATCTTATCTGATTCAGGATCAATTTATCGGTTACACTCCCCTATCACCAGTGATTCTTTGTGAACTGCATTCTGAAAAATGTATACTGTTGACTATCAATTTGCATGATTAGTTACAGATGTCGACTCGGACTACTGCAAAAGACAATAATTCAGTTCACTGATTTAGATTGAATAGTGGTTCGGTAAATCCCCTCTTCCCCAAGGTTACATCTTTTGGTAGTCCCAGAGACATATATACACATATGTGTATATATGTCTCTGGTAGTCCAAATAATTATGACGTCTAGCAAGGCTTTTTTTTTTTATGCCCACGCCGTAGCGGTGGGGGCATTAAGTTTTACCCTTGTCCGTCTGTACGTACATACGTCCGTACGTCTCAAAATTGGTTTCCGTTCTCTAACTTGAGTTTGCCTCAACCAAATGTTAAAGTAAACTTATACACAATGCTTATTACCACAAAAAAACAGATCAAGTTTGAATTTTGGTGGTGTCACTTTAACCGTTCTAGAGTTATGCCCCTTTATAAATGGAAAAATTTCAAAATTTTTAGTTTCCGTTCTCTAACTTAAGTTTGCCTCAACCAAATGTTATAAAACTTATACACAATGCTTATTACCACAAAACACAGATCAAGTTTGAATTTTGGTGGCGTCACTTTAACTGTTCTAGAGTTATGTCCCTTTATAAATGGAAAAATTGCAAAATTTTTATTTTCTTCTAAATATCGAGTAATTTTTAAAATTGAAATTATCTTCCTTTGTCCATTATTATAGTTGAATCAACTACAATCAATGCTTTATACAATGTAATGTTTAATTTTGACTTCCACTGATAAAACACAGATCAAGTTGAATTTGGGTAGTGTCACTTTAACCATTATTGAGTTATGCCCCTTTATAAATTGAAAGATTGCAAATTTTTAGTTTCCATTCTGTAACTTAAGTTTGCCCCAACCAAACATTATGAAACCTATACCCAATATTCATTACCACAAAACTAAGATCAAGTACAAATTTTTTGTTTCCGTTTTCTAACTTTAGTTTGCC
The DNA here is from genome assembly GCF_021869535.1 of Mytilus californianus. Taxonomy (NCBI): domain Eukaryota; kingdom Metazoa; phylum Mollusca; class Bivalvia; order Mytilida; family Mytilidae; genus Mytilus; species Mytilus californianus. The sequence continues at coordinate 53,963,927 of NW_026262712.1, forward strand.
TCAACCAAATGTTATGAAACTTATACACAATGCTTATTACTACATAATACAGATTAAGTACGAAATTTGGTGGCGAAACTTTTATCATTCTTGAGTAATGTCCCTTTATAAACATAAAAATTGCTGAATTTTTCGTTTCCGTTCTCTAACTTTAGTTTGTCTCAACCAATTGTTATAAAACTATACACAACCGTTCTAGAGTTATGCGTGTTTACAAATAGAAAAATTGCTGAATTTTTAGTTTCTGTTCTCTACTTAAGTTAGCCTCAACCAAATGTTATGAGACTTACACACAATGCTTATTACCACAAAACTCAGATCAAGTTCAAATTTGGGTAGCGTCACTTTTACCGTTCTTCAGTTATGTCCCTTTATATTTTTCTATCTATCTATCTTCATATTTCCGCACTCAGTCACAACTTTGACTATTACGTGCCCAGAAAAAAGTTAAAATAGCTTTGCAAGACGTCATAATTATTTGGACTAATCTTTTGGCAAATATGGTCGTACCACAGGGGTTTGTTACAATTTGCCGGCTTTTCTATCCTTACAAAACCCTGAAAAACTTACCAGGCCAGGTGATAAAAAATCTGTCTCCCCTTTTTATCCCACCAGAAAATCAAAAGGTTGTCTCCTTACACCTACATGACAAAAACATATACAAATATGGTATCATTGCCAATGTGACGGCTCTTCAACAGAAACTAAAAACGTAGAAGTTAACAACTATATAGGTCACTGTACAGATTTCAACAATGGGCTAAAAAGCAAAACTGCGTTATAAGCTACAAAAGGCTAAAATAGATAGGCAATATCTGACAAGGGTAGAAATGTTCAGAATGTTGAAAAAAAAATCTACTGTCCATTTGCATCAAAACTGGCAGCTGACTCATAGGAGTTGTTGCCTTAAATACAGATTTTAACCATTTTTTTTTTCTTCATATTTCTTGAATTTGCCTTTTTATCTCGAAAACTGTAATAATTAAAGAGAAACTTAAATCTTATTAAAAAGTTATTGCTTTTCAATGATGATTTTGATCCAGTTTTTGCAAATAATGGAAACTTTAAATCTTGGGTAAACTCCTTATATTATACTGCCTGGTCTCGTGGTAGCGTGTTCACCTCACGTGCAGAAGGTTGTTTATTTTGAACCCAACCGGATAAAACCAAAGACTTTAAAGTTGGTATTTGCTGCTTCTCCCCTAAGCACGCAGTATTATTAAGGAGTAAGAGCAAATACTGGTTTGTTCAGAGTCAGAATAATGTGTCAAGGTAAGGTGACATGTCTCTCTGAGGACTAGTGTAAGAGATAAATTGTCTGGTCAGACAAATATAACTAGTATAAAAAGTCCATGGATACAGAATTTACTAGTATATTTAGTCCGATGTCAGTAATTTATGTCCCCAGACTAATTTTCCTAGTCCATGACATCACTATTCCTAGGTAAAAATGTCCAGTTTTTCTAAGACTGTATGCAACATGTCAAGTATATTTGGTGTATGAAAATTTTTAAGGATGTACATGTTAGTCTGGCATGTTTTATTCGACCTTGACCTCATTTTTATGGTTCATTGCTCAGTGTTATTTTTTTGTTTTTTGGTCAGTTTTTCTATTTTCTTATTTTCAAATTAGCAATAGGTCAACTATATTTGGTGTATGGAATGATTGTAAGGTGCATATGTCTGACTGAGAAGTTTCATCTTACCTTGACTTTATTTTCATAGTACATTGGACAATGTTTAGTTTTTGTGGTTTTTTTCGGATACTGTAAGCAATAACATGAATAAGGCCCCTATATTTGGTGAATGGAATGATTGTGAGATGCACATGTCTGTCTGGCATGTTTTATATGACCTTGACCTCATTTTCATGGTTCATTGGTCAATGAAAAGTTTGCATTGTTTTGTCAGTTTATCATATGCTTTTAGCAACAGGTAAATTATATTTGGCGGATGTAACGATTGTAAGGTGTGCATGTCTGTCTGGCAGATTCATATAACCATGATCTCATTTTATGGTTTTTTGGTCAATGCTAAGTTTTCTTGTTTTTTTATACGACCGCAAAAAATTTTTGCGTTCATATATTGGTATGACGTTGGCGTTGTCGTCATCCGAAGACACATTGGTTTTCGCACTCTAACTTTAGTTTAAGTGAATGGATCTCTATGAAATTTTACCATAAGGATTGATTTTGGGGGTTATGGTACCAACAGTTAAGGAATTAAGGGCCAAAAAGGGGCCAAAAATAAGCATTTTTGTAACTTCCAGACATAACTTGTGTGTTAGTGTATGGATCTCTCTGACATTGTACCACAAGGTTCCATATCACAAAGGGAAGGCTGGTTTGATTTTGGGGGGTAATTGCCTCAAAATTTTAGGAATTAGGGGCCAAAAAAGGGGCAAAAAACAAGCATTTTTCTAGTTTCATGACAATAACTTGTGTGTAAGTGTATGGATCTTTCTGAAATTGTACTACAAGGTTCCATATCACAAAGGGAAAGCTGGTATTGAGTTTGGGGGTAATTGCCCAAAACGTTTAGGAATAAGGGGCCAAAAAGGGACCAAAAATAAGCATTTTTCTAGTTTCCAGACAATAACTTGTGTTCAAGTGTAAGGATCTCTCTGAAATTGTACTGCAAGGTACCATATCACAAAGGGAAATCTGGAATTGAGTTTGGGGGTAATTGCCCAAAATGTTTAGAAAAAAGGGGCCAAAAATAAGCATTTTTCTAGTTTCATGACAATAACTTGTGTGTAAGTGTATGGATCTTTCTGAAATTGTACTACAAGGTTCCATATCACAAAGGGAAATCTGGAATTGAGTTTGGGGGTAATTGCCCAAAATGTTTAGTAAAAAGGGGCCAAAAATAAGCATTTTTCTAGTTTCCAGACAATAACTTGTGTTCAAGTGTATGGATCTCTCTGAAATTGTACTGTAAGGTACCATACCACAAAGGGAAGGCTGGGATTGATTTTGGGGATAATTGCCTCAAAATTTTAGGAATAAGGGACCAAAAAGGGGCAAAAAACAAGCATTTTTCTAGTTTCAGGACAAAAACTTGTGTGTAAGTGTATGGATCTTTATGAAATTGTACTACAAGGTTCCATATCACAAAGGGAAAGCTGGGTTTGAGTTTGGGGGTAATTGCCCTAAACGTTTAGGAATTTGGGGCCAAAAAGGGGAAAAAAAAACAAGCATTTTTCTAGTTTCCAGACAATAACTTGTGTATAAGTGTATGGATCTCTATGAAATTGTACTGCAAGGTACCATACCACAAAGGGAAGGCTGGGATTGAGTTTGGGGTGATGAATCATAAGGGGGTTCAAAAAATTTGGGGGGGGATTTTTTTTCCCCTTTTTTTCCTTTTTTTTTTCTTTAAAATTTTCAATTTTAAATTGGTTATTTCTGATTTATATATAAAAGCAAATAATAATGATATGGTTTGAATAGGTAAATTAAAATTTTTTAAGTTCTTAGACCACATTCATTCTGTGTCAGAAACCTATGCTGTGTCAAATATTTAATCACAATCCAAATTCAGTGCTGTATCAAGCTTGAATGTTGTGTCCATACTTGCCCCAACTGTTCAGGGTTAGACCTCTGCAGTCGTATCAAGCTGCGCCCAGCGGAGCATTTTATTCATTTTATCAGATATTATAAGCATATGTCTACTTGTTGGTGTATGGAATGACTGCAAGGTGTCATATAAAAATAAGAAGATGTCTGTCTGCCAAGTTTAATATTACTGTGACCTCATTTTCATAGAATATTGATAATATCAAGCAAAAATTATGAGCAAGACAAGATACAAATGATCCAAAATTGTCAGTTGCCTACTCATTATGTAATAGTAGTTATTGTCATTAAATGATAATGTTTACCCTTTTATGTGTAGGGCAAGAACATTAAAGATAAAGGGAAACTATAAACAAAAGAAATTATCAACAAAGATAGATTTACAGACGTCAACAAAGCCTAAATGGTAAGTCCACTTCTATAAAAGTTATTGCCCTTGAATAATGATTATTATGAAAATAAGATGTGGTATGATAAATGAGAAAACTATCCACCAGAGTTCAATTAAGTGGATGTAAGTAATGCAATTACTTATAAGAGGCTAATGATGACCTGTAAATAATGACAGGAAAAATATGGCAGGGTTGATATAAAAATAAGAAGCGGTACGATTGCCAATGAGACTTTTCTCCAATAGAGATCAAATGACATTAAATTTAACAAAATTAGTTCACTGTACATCCTTCGACAATGAGCAAACCCTATACTGCATAGTAATCCATAAAAGGCCATGAAATAACAAATGTAAAACAATTCAATAAGGGCATGGCGTCATTTAAAAAGGGCATGGTGTCTATCCATGCTAAACATGCTTGGGTGAAACACCACAGAGGTGAAAGCTAAGTGCCTTATTTTTGCACAAAACAATAAACAAAAAACAAATATGATATATAGCAACAATTGGCAACCACTGAATAATAGACCCCTGACTTGGGACAGACACTTACAAAATGTGGCATGGTTTAACATGTTTGCTGGCGCCAAATCCTCCTCTAATTAAGGACAGTGGTGTAAGTGTCAGTTCAATATAAAAACTATAAAATCAGTTGAAAAGGTTTTTTTTCTGCTCTTGGGTCAGGTTATTTTGATACATTCTCGTTTTCATTCTCAATTTTATTAACTCATTAGAATGCAACAAAGCAGAAAAACAGCTACCAAAAACACAGACCGGATGTGGCTGGAAATTTATTCTTTCCCTTTAACAAAAAAGACTCAACATACAGATCTATTAGTACTCACAGTTACTGACCGCTAATTCAAAGCAAATATCAACTAATAAAATAAACATTTAGTGAGCACCCAACCCACCCCTAACCTTGGACAGTGGTTTTAATAACAGCACAACATTTGAACAAACTGTAAACATTTGTTGCAATTGGCTTAACTCAAAAGACTGCAACAAGGCACAAAAAACAACTAATATGAAAACCATAGACACAAAGCACTGAAATAAGAGTTCTTACAATTTTAAATATTCAAATGAAATTTTTATCAAAATGAACATAAACATGATAAAATAGCCATTTTATTGCTGTATTTCTCTTCATTTATAATTTTTGAGTTTTGTGTATTTGTAGGTCAGACATCTTGGTTTTCATGATCATCATTCAACAGGTCAATACTGAACAGCAAACTTAAAGTTGATATTTTTCTACATAGTGTGACTTTTTTATTAATTTGAAATGGAATGTGTTTTTTTCCTACATAAGAAAAAGGAAATTTCAACATAATGACTATAAACAAAAAGGAGTCATATCATCATGATCATAGATGCTCAAGAACTTAATCATGTAAATGCAACAACGTAATTATCAATTGAAAGAAGGGAGGAATGAAAAAATATATTAGTATTTTGTTGTCCAAATGAACTTGCTTTGTCCACTCATTTAAATCGCTCCATCCAATAAAGATGTACGGAGGAAGATTTTTGAAGAACAGATTGCAAAAATGTTTTATCTAAGAATTGTAGGAATATTCTAGTGGATGAAATAATTTATTTACTTGACTCTTATATAGTGGACTGGATAATTGTTCATAGCAAGCTGAAACAAGAAAACTAAAACTTAACAGGAAAAGTGTTTATTTTATAAATTTACAAATATAAATGTAATATTATGAACACCACAAAGGAATAAGATTCAAATCGTTTGCATATTCATGTATTGCAATGGAACTATAACAAAGAAAACTTTACCTCATGAAAAGAGTAAACTATTAACTGTGCTTTGTCAATTTATTCAGTCAGAATATGAAATATTTTTTTCAGTTCTATTTTTCATAATAAAACAAAGAAGACAAAGATTTCAAATCAATATTTTTTTCTTTTATTAAGACGTCATCATTTTATTTCAGTTAAAGGATTTTATTTTTTGACTTTAAATATTATTATATTTCCAAAATAATAATAATCTTTATTGTCATATAAACAAATTAAAAACATGTTTGTGACAAAATGAAAAAAAACCAAAATACACTCATATATATTATTAACTTTTTACTACCAAACAGAATTCATTTTAACATATGCATTACTGTATATTTATAATTTGAATTCCATAGGATTTTATTTTGTCCCATGGGATATTAAAAATCCCATGGGATAATTATAGTCCCATGGGACAACAAATATCCCATGGGACTACAATTATCCCATGGGACCCAAAAAAATCCTATGGGATTTAACCAAAATCCCATGGGATAATGGTCAATCCCATGGGATTTGCCTTATCCCATGGGATATTGAAAATCCCATGTTTTTCTAAATCAAATTACAAAATATATATAATAATAACAGCAGAAAAGCAATGAAATTATTGAATCCCATGTAATTCCGCACATTTTGGTTATTTACACGACACTGTAGGTCTAAGGAGAGGCGGCGGCGGATTTGCAAATGAGTGTTTTGCAAATTAAAAGTGTCCAGTGTTTCAACCTCGCCCATAAAATCCAAGGGTTACCAAATAAAACAAATGTTTATGAAAGAACCGTGCATACAGTTATACTGTCGATTAAAAGGCTACATACCAGTCGGAGAAGAGCACTTCCCATCCGAAATAGATGGCATTCCAACAGACATTTTACAAGGACATGCAGAATTGTTAGTGGAAGACATAAGAATAGGGAGTGAAGTGGGAAGGCTAGGTGGGAAAAGTGGAACACTTGGAGGATTTGTACGATATCTTGGTAAAGATGCGTTCCTCACCTGTGCCCATGTGATTATCGACAAGGAATATCTAGTTACAAAAGAAAATAGACAGAAAATTCATGTAAATACCATAAATGTTTATTATATTAATCAAGGATCTCCTCCTGGTACCAGTGCCCTTCCTTGTGGCGAACTGATAAACTTTGCATTTCCACCAGATGAAAGCGAAGATACAACTGTTGATGCAGCCATTATTCAGCTTGACAAAACTTGTGTCAAAATCAATCATCAAAATGTGGTATTTGATCAAAATAGTATACCCAGGTCAATTACGGATATGGGTAAGATATCTTATATTTTATTTCTAACTAATTAAATTTGTCTGTGACATTATTTGTGTGTTTTTTATGTTCAAGCAATCAGTTTTGGTCGTGCATTTGTACTTTTGCGATGATACGGTATCTCAATTATTTCACAAACGAAGAGAGTACCTTTTTGGATATTTTAAGTTTTCATCAGATGTAGGAATTTAAGCTATGTATTTAATAATAATCTGTCAAAATCTGTTTTAATCAATTCCTCTTCGCTAGTTCAAGCTTACGGCTATGTGTGAAGTATCCCTAAATACAAAAAGTGACACAACTAGTAAAATACTGTACTTTTACTCATAGCACCTAAATACATTTCCCTTAGAAGGAATATTGTGTTATTATTAACTGTTTGATATTACAAAAATTGACGACGGTCATTTTAGGTATACGTCTATTTGTCATAGTTCATCAAACCTTGACCTTATGACTACTCAACAAGGTCAATCTGTCCTAGACCTCATGTTTAGCTCACTTGACCCAAACAGCCATGTGAGCTTTTGTCATCACTCTGAGTTCGTTGTCAGTTCGTCTGTTGTCATCTGCTACACAGACCATCGGAGACCCTTGGAGACCCGCGGCCGCCTATGAAAATTTCATCCCGCCTTAGCTCGGGGGAAAAAGTTTTTGCAGTTTTTGCTGTATGAGCTAGATAAACAGGCAAATTGCAAAAATGATCAACAACATAAAGAGTAACTATACTATCGGCATATGAAAGTCAGAACTAGTAAACTGGGGATTTTTCACCAGGTGAGCGATACAGGCGCATGTGTGCTTCTTGTTATAGTTCCAAGATCAATTTTACACACGCTGTTAGTTTTACTAGTATGAATAAAAGGAAATTTGGACTAAACGTCAATTAGACAGCAATTCCAGGACAAAAATAATTAAAAATGTATCTATATGGCAACTTTCTATCTTCTTCTACTGAGGTATAAGAACACTTTTGATAGTAATTTCTATCTTTACAAGTTTACTTTTATCTTGATTGGTATATTAATCTTCTTATCCTGGAATCACATCCGGTTTTTTGGTGGGGTTCGTGTTACTCAGTCTTTAGTCTTCTATGGTGTGTATTGTAGACTGTTGTTTGTCTATTGGTATTCTTTCTATATTTTTGTCATATAATTGTCAGTTCGTTTTCCACGTATGGGTTTGGATATTCCTTTTCTATCTTCCGCCGCGCGCTCTCTTTTACTTAATTTGATTTAGCTTCTTCACAATATTAATGTGTACCACTTCCCATACCACAAATGATCATTTTAGTTGTAATCTACCATAATGTAATCAAAGTCACATCAGATGGTAAGCTTTGTGTATTTTGTTTTATTCATGGATTTTATTTTTCATTTTCAATATATGTTTTTGGTTTTAGAAAAATATTTCTTTAATGCAATATTATAATTGTGAAACTGAATGTTAAGTATGATTTAACATTGATGTTTTTGTCATCTACTACTCCTTTACATTCTCCCAATAACAACAAATAATAAATTATCATTCTCTTAAAAACTTAAAAATTGTGATGTTCCCACTGAATTTTTATTCAAGAGCTGATGGTGTTTAAATGACCTCTTGGTAGTTTGAATTGATAACTGATTGTGTGGTTAGTGCAGTTTTATGGTGTAATTAAAAGAGAGGCGAAAGATACCAAAGGAACATTCAAACTCATAAGTAGAAAATAAAACTGACAACGCCATTGCTAGAAAAGAAAAAGACCAACAAATAACAGTACATAAAACACAACATAGAAAACTGAAGACTGAGCAACATGAACCCCCCAAAAAACTGGGGGTGAACTCAGGTGCTCCGGAAGGGTAAGTAACTATCTGTTTCTGTATTGGCCCTTTTATAGATTCGAGGTTAGCTGTACTGGTCCCGATGTCGAGACTCAAAAAATCGAGGACCAATACAGGTAATTGAGAATATATACCAGAGCTAATACAGAAACAGCCAGTTTCATGATTTTATTCAAAGTATATCATGATTTTAGTCTTGGTCTGGACATCTGAATAAATACATTCAATTTATACACTTTACTTCATGTTTACTCACCTGATAAGAATAAAATGTATAGAAAAATTACAGCAATCTTATACTAGTTTTATAATGTCATAATTACCATTATATATTTTAGGAATGTCATCGCCATACCTAAATGCATGTTGTTTAGATTACAAAGAAGTAGGAACTATATTAGAATTGCAAATGCGATCCAGTGGGTCAGTTTCAGGACTGCAACTATGTCAGGATAAAATAGTAATAGAAAAAGAAAGAAGACAAGAACTTCAAACATTTATTGATTCTGTCAGTGAAATGGTAATCCGCAATCCTAAACCAGATGATATTTCTGAATTTATTCATTTTAAAGAACAAGTTAAAACTGTGGCAGATGGTGAGCTGAAAAGTCCAAGAGTGTTTACTGTCTACAATCAGTTATCATTTAGGAAAATTGCTTTTCAGCTAGGTGACTCTGGAACGTGCATTTATGCTGTAGGTCCAAATGGAATAACTGGTTGTATAGGCATGGCAATTGCTTCTCATCCAGCTGGAGGATGCATCGTTACACCAATTAAAGCTATTCTGTCATCTTTCCGAATGTTGTAAATTTGAATATACTGAGAACTCAGTCATATTTTAAATCAAAGTACTAAAAATGTAGTTTAGTAGACTATAATGTTTTAAAGTATTTAAACATATTTCAATTCTTTTCATCATTTTTCAGTACATTTTAATAATTGTCATTTAATTTGTATACTAGCTTTCAAGCAAGCTATTATCGTCGATCTATATTAGAGAATTAGCCCCTTTTAACATGATGTCAACCGATCATCAGTTGAGCCATCACCATTTCAGTTTCTAGATATTAACGCTTTAAGTCATAATCAAATAGCAATTTGTTTTTACCCTCAACACCTCATAGATATCGAGAGAGAATGGAACATCACAAACGGTGTGCTCTTAATTCATGAATATATCATCTTTACTAAATGTACACAATGATAAAGTTTTATCTTTTTATCAAGAGTGTAATACATGTGATTGAATTAAGTTAACGAGTTACGAACGAAACCGTCCTTCTGCAAAGTTCAAATTTCAACTGACAATGAATACCTGCATATTCCCACTATATTTAATGTTTTATTGTAAAAGAAGAAAATTGACAATGGATAATACACATATATTTTTTATTTAAGAGATCTTATCCCATATTGTGAAAGCAGCTAGTTGAATATAAAAGGATAGCTATTCCTTTGTCGCCATAGTGTAAGTTTTCAGTTGTGGTGAAGACATACAACTGAAGCCAAATTATTTAGATTACTGTGTTTAGAATCTCTAATAATATTTTATCATATTATATTTTAATGACGTTTTGTAAAATAATTTCTCTTCATAATCCAAGAAATTTGTAACATAGATTTATGTGTTTGTTAAAGTATTCACAAACACACGCTTATATTCTTTAAACAAATACACAAGATTTTGATGAAGAAAATTTTTGAAAAAAATCAATCGTAAACATAAATAAATATATTGCATAGCTACAGTAATACTCAACCGCTGTTAATTTGTTCAGGTTCATTTCTTTAAAACGTAAACCAAGATTTGTCTGCTATTTTGATACAAATTATTTGACAGCAAAGCAAACTAATCCCGTTTATCTAGGTTTATATACAAAATGGTTTTTTTTTCAATTATGAAAAGGAATAACTTGTTTTTAACCGCCACCTCGTTGAATCAGAATTTGAGAATTTAAAATTAAAATGAGAACACATTTCTTCATTGTAAAATAAAGGGTGAGTTGACTTCCGTTATTTTTTGAGGAGTGCATTAACTGAAAATATTTTTTGTTAGAGCACTATTGAGTTCCGACGTTGACTACTTCTGGTGTGAATAACAAGAACAAGGAGAGCTTAAACCTGTGCTCACACTTTAATCTCAAAAGATCTGACTCCTACTTTTTTACTTCTCTGGTTATTTATTCATTTTCTGCCTTTTACAAAGGTCTATCTCCATGAAATAAGCATGCATCAAACACTTGTTCCTGGAACAAGCACAATCACAACTGATTAATTAACCGATCTTTTCTTAGTTGTTGGGAAATGAAAGATTGTATCACCTTCATGATTGTTTTTAAAATGTCTCCTTCTTTTCATAATATTTTATTAATTAACTCCTTTGAAACTTAAAGTCCCATTCGGGATTGAAGACAGATAAACCTCAAATAAGATTTAACATCTATCATCAAGAACGTAGTAGGAGAGAAACTATTCAATAATACATAAACGACACTCAAGTCTGTAAAATTCTTTGTAAATCCCACGTCAGCAATTCATTTGCATTAAGATGTATATGAAATGCACATCCTACTGACATCTGCCGCTTCTGGTTTTTTTTTCTGAAAATGAGAGATAGTTATCACGTAACTTTTTAATTGACATATTTCAATCATGAAAATTGCAGTAAAGTTTATTTGGTAAGCATTTAACCTTTGACATGTGTCATCGCCCATTAATATTACCAATCATGTATAACTACAACTTAACAATTGACATAGTTAATGCGCTCAAAACTACTTGTCAAGTGTCTCGCTATAAACTAAGTTAGGGTTAAAGTATGAATGCTTACATAAATAAAAAGTAGAGTTACAAAGATCTGGTTTATGTCTTATCACTTAATCAGCATGCACAAAGTCATTATTATTAGAATACCCTTTCTATTGTACATGTATGTATAGCACTAGTTATTGTAGATTTTGCATTATCATACTTTGTGTAGTAATTGTTCCTTTTCACAACTTATATATGTTTTATAAAAACTAGCACGATTTGAAGTGTCAAAGGCTTTAGTATATGTAATACATACATGTAATTCGAGTATTTACATGTAACATGCTTATCTGTTTTATACAAAAACTATTATATTATTGTCAATATAATGGAATTCTATGAGACTGTCATTCAAGTGAGAGGATAAGCTAGCTATCCCAAGGGAAACACCATTTTTTAAAAACATGTCAGCTGTTTGTCATTCGTTTGATGTGTTTGAGCTTTTGATTTTGCATTTGATAAGGAACTTTTCATTTAACTTGGAGTTCCGTATTTTTGTTATTTTGATTTTTGTCAAGCCTTCGACTTTTGTCGAAAAAGCGAGACATAGCGATCCTACATTCCGTCGGCGTCGTCGTCGTCGTCGGCGGCGTCCACAAATATTCACTCTGTGGTAAAAGTTTTTGAAATTTTAATAACTTTCTTAAACTATCCTGGATTTCTACTAAACTTGGACAGAAGCTTCTTTATGATCATAAGATAATATTCAAAAGTAAATTTTGTAAAAAAAAAATTCCATTTTTTCCGTATTTTACTTATAAATGGACTTAGTTTTTCTGCCAAGAAACATTACATTCACTCTGTGGTTAAGGTTTTTGAAATTTTGATAACTTTCTTAAACTATCCTGGATTTCTACCAAACTTGGAAAGAAGCTTGTTTATGATCAAAAGATAGTATCCAGAAGTAAATTTTGTGAAAAAAAAATTCCATTTATTCCGTATTTTACTTATAAATGGACTTGGTTTTTCTGCCAAGAAACATTACATTCACTCTGTGGTTAAAGTTTTTGAAATTTTAATAACTTTCTTAAACTATCCTAGATTTCTACCAAACTTGGAAAGAAGCTTGTTTAAGATCAAAAGATAGTATCCAGAAGTAAATTTTGTAAAAAAATAATAAAAAAAAACCATTTTTTCCGTATTTTACTTATAAATGGACTTAGTTTTTCTTCCAGTTAACATTACATACAGTCTGCACTTTAAAGTTTTAAAACATTTATAAGATTCATAAACTATCCTGGATTTTTACCAAACTTGGACAGAAGCTACTTATATCAAAAGATAGTATAGAGAGGATTATTATAATTAATTTTTTTCCTCATTTTTGTTGAGCCTGCGATTAACAGCAAAAGTAGGCGAGACACTGGGTTCCGCGGAACCCTTACGAATTTTTACATTACTTAAGAAATGTATTTTTTTGTTGATCATGATACTCACTTTGGCTTTGAGCGTTCCTGATGAAGGTAAATACAGAAAAGCGCATCGGACGCATGAAATTATTAAACGTGTTGTTTTCAATTTTTTGATATTATTAAAGGCTAAGTATTATTTTAGGTATAGAGGCACTAATTTGGGCTATGGGTCAAATAGAACACACAAGAAGGTAGCACATACATTAAAAAAAATAGTCCATACGCATAGACGTTACTTTGCCAAAGGAAAAATATTTGGGTAATTTTCGTATCAAATGAAAGCTGAAGGTCTTGTAATCACTGTAAACGCAGTGATAAAAAATTTTCTAAAATAATAAATAAACTAAACATATGAAATTATGATGGGACATATATCCCCTGTTGCTAAGATCAGATGATTTGTTTTAATACTAACCAACTTCTAAGAAAAAGTGCGCATTTATATGACACTGAAGATATGTATAGTTTTGCTAGGAAATGAATACCACTTTATTTGAACTTAAGACGACATAGCTATAAATTCCTGAAATTGCATATTTTAACATAGGAAGCAATGGGGCTTTTTGGTTTTATTAACAATTTGCTGCTATGTTTTAAGAGTCAATATTATATTACGAAGAGTAAGATGAACCATCATTTTATCTATCGAAGCATTGCATAATAATTTTAGGGACTTGCAGAATGTACATGTTGATGACAATATAGATATACATATTTGAATAAACATTTTTGATTGATAATCAGAGTCGGAAAATTAGTTTTAGAAATGGTATTTTACCAGACAGTATGGATGAAGATACATATTAATTTGATCCATATTTTAAAAAATCAAGGATATTTATTAGACCGTACAAGGATATAATGCTTAACTCAGTAAAATTTTAACTGTCAGTTTGAATTGTAAAATGAATTATATTATCAGATGATATTGAATTGATTTCTGAGGTGACAATGTATTCATTTTGTATGGGTTAACATCGATATGATATAATTTAGGAAACTGTTGAGTTTTCTTATTTGCAGATTGTTAATGTGGTTGATGCATGCATGGATTAGATTTTAGCGAGAGAAATTTTTATATTACTGAAAAATTATTACACCAGGGTTTTCGATATCATAAACTAGTCAAAACATTTACTAAATTTTATCATCGGTATAAGGACATCATTCGTAAATATAACTCAACATGCAGACATCTTATACGTTCGGGTATTTCACATCCAATCTTTTATGGTAATATTCTTTACAAAGCACAAAAATGCCAGTATTCACCTCAAAATCTAACAAAACCTTTAAACAGACTTATTAAGAAGGGATATAGTTACGATACTGTTGTCAGGTCATTAAAGATTGCATATTTTGGCTTTAATATTGATTCACTTATAGGTTCTTTGCATCGGAATTAAACATATTTATTCTAAAACCAGTTGTTGGCATGACACGGGTTGTGTTCTTCTCATATATTTTATGACGGTATAATACTAAACCCCTAACAGGAGGGATTGTGCCTGATATTCATATGATGAAGACATAATCTCATACATGTGAACCTCCCGACGGGAGTACAATAATCCCGTTTTCAGGGGTCTCCGCCCGACCTCCCGTTGAAGAGGAAAAAATCCCGTGTATGAAATTTTTCATGAATGAAAAATTTCTGCCCAACATATCATCTCAGGCATCTGGTGTAACTGACATTACCTGAAGTTATATTTTACCTATAAATCAATTAACATGCATAATTATATGGCTTCACTTGTCAGCTTGGGTGTCAAACATACTGGTAATCAACGATTTTTACCTCAGACTAACTGCCGTTGTGTAACAAAAATTGTGTATTTATTGGGTTACTTCCCTTGATTTATCCTGTTTTAAATTACTTTCCTTTTAATAATGAAATTTTTTTAAAGAATATAAATAAAATATAAATTGAACAAATAATCATAAAAGGATTGTAATTAAATGATTTTAAATGTCTTAGGACAAATAAAAAAATAATAATTTGAAAATTATTTGAGGATTCTATACTTCTTTTCAAGGCTTAAATTGAAATTTATATAATAACTATGACTCTTGTTTTCCAGTTAGAATGATTTTTCTGAGTATGCAAATAAAAACTATTTGCAGATAGTTAACCCTTAGACTGATGCATTCATTTCTATTGTACTTTTGTGTATTGCTGGATAAAATTTTAATCACTGATGAAATAAACATGTTTACTTACAATTGCAATATCTTTGTAAATATTGAATATTCATCAATAAAAGTTATATACAAAAGTATTTTTATATTCTGTATTTTTTATTTATTTTATTTTTGTGTGAGTCTCTAGTCATTTATTACCTGTACAGGTGCAAATAGAGGTAAACAAAGGTAAATTTTTTTTTTTCATGTTTTATTAACGCGAATCCATCAATGTAAAAACTTTACAAAGGTATCCATGACTTCAGAATTAAACCAATATTGTTAAAAATCTCTTAAGAACTAGTTCCATTGCGATTACCAAAAGAAAAAAGTTTCTTCTCGGACCAACGGTTTTTTTTATGCAACTATTTTCCGTTATTTTCCTTCCGACTTTCGACTTTTACTTTCATGTACAAATATGTTTTAACAACAAGTTCATTGATATAACTTTCGTCAATAAATAATCTTGACAAACATAATGTTTGATGATCTATCGATGTCAGTGATCAATACTGATTCACAGTTGAAAGGCGCAATGATAAACATCGCAAATCCTGTTTCATGTCATCCATTTCGAACATTGTCTGGGGAATCCCCATGGTTCCCGCTTTGAAAGTCTTCTGTTCGCAGTTTTGCTAGAATGTTTCTATTTCCATCTATTATATCTTCTGTTCTCGTCCAAATCATTTAAATTGGCCGCCGCTGTTTCATCGTTATCATTGAAATACTTCTGAACGTGTTGACCATCACTCCAAACAATTTCCGCCATTTTGTTAGTTTTTTCATCTAAATTTTTTCACTTTGGGTTTCATCGCTTATACCTGATTTAAAGTCAAGAGAAACTCGAAAGTACACCGAATTTTAACCAATCAGAATCCAATTTGTACAAAGTCAAAATACAAATTACAATGTATGTAAATGTATATTCACTTCTTGTAGACTGTTTGTTATGAAGAGAATTAAGCATTGAATCTTAATAATAAAGAAAACCTGCAAAAAAGTATATTTTAATTTCAGACAATACATTTTTTGTGAGTAACTTTCAACGTATACACTTGAGACAAGAAGTGTTTTTTTAATTTTTTTTGTTGCTATTATATCATTAGCAGACAAGAAAAGAATTATAGTTACGGTATTTCTTTCATTTGATCAATCCTGACACCCATCGGTGAGTTAGTTATACGACAAAAAAATCAACCGTAAAATATGTATTATCTGACATGCATACCCGAATAAGTTAATATTTTCTGCAAAGATTTTCAGTAAATTTGTTCCCTTTGTAATAATCAAATTAATTTAAAAAAGTGAACATATTCAGAAAACTTGATTTCTTTCTTTTGCCTGGCAATACAATTTTTCTTAAAAAACTAAGAATAAGAAAATCATTGCTTTCCAAAAATTAAATACCCTCATGAGTTGATAAGGAATGGAAATATGGTCATGTTGGTCTTCTTCCGAACTGAAGTACAACCGTTTCCAAAGTTGGACGTCCGTTTGGCGTGCAGGATGTATAAGTGCGGGACGTATTAGTTCGCAAACACGTATGAAAAGAATGGGGACGCCAGATTCCTCGTGTAGAGAGTGTCACGCTCTCTGAACATTTAAAACCATAACAACAACTCAATTAGGGGGAGTATGTTGTCTGTTGCAAAGCAAAACTTTTGTCCCTTTCCACTTTACCCTTATTTTTCTTGTTGCAGTCTGAATTTCATCGACTGTTTTCCAAGATGGTTTTTATTACTGGACCTATTTATTGTATGTTTTGCTAAGTTGTTGTGGTCCTGAAAATACATGCAATATTTACAACTAGATGTTAAGCAAATATATCATTATAAACAAAACAATAAAAGACGAAAACACTTGATATACAGCAACAAACGACAACTACAGAAATGCAGGCTTCTGACATAGGACATGAAAATATAGAATGTGATCAGATATTAGAGTAATCGCAGTTACTAAAAGATAGTTCTAAGCAACTTATAAAATTCATGTATTAAAGATAAAATACCAGTTACCAGTTACCAGTTAGTACACATCCAACATCAAATGGATTTTATGTTAAGATATCATTAACAGTCACAGGCAATAATGATCGTGTAAAATGTCAACATAAAGATAAAGACAGTATGTAGGACCGTGGATGTGTATAACTAAAATATAATTTTGAACCGTTAAAATCAATATTCAAGTATCTAGTATCAGTGTTGAATTGGTAACCTTTTACAATAGGTTTGTGTAAAGGATCGATAAGTTTACACTGATCGTATCTAATTTTACGGGCTCGATAAACAACATCACAGTGAAAATGAGGTTATGCTATCTCACCAGCCAAACCTTTATATCTATGAAAGATTTAGTAAAGTAATCTATAGTAAAAAAAATCCATAACTTAATAATTAACCAGTCAAATAAAGATTAGATTAAAAAGTGGCTCTACAAATATATGCATAGCTAACTAGAAGGGATATCTAAACAGTTGTCTGTCCCAAGTCAGGATCCGGTAATTCAGTGGTTGTCGTTTGATATTTTTGTAGCTGTTTTTTTTTTCGTTGTTTTTATTTACATAAATCGGGCAGTTAGTTTTCTCATTTTAAATGATTTTCTTTTGTCATTTCAAAGCCTTTAATACCTTGCGATGTGGTATGGGTTTTGCTCATTGTTAAAGGTTATATGGTTACCTATAGTTGAAAACTTCAATTTCAGTTGGTCTATTGTGGTGATGTGTCTCATTGACACTCATACCACATCTTCCTGTATTTATATTGTTGACACGATATAATTACACAGTGCAATGATGACACTACGACATTAACGTAGTCGTCTTCAAAAACACGTATGAATTATTTGTGTATCATCCATTTTTTTTAATTTAGCAAATTAAATTATGTTTAAACACAACTTAAAAACAAACATTTCAGTATCCTCACATTTAAACACTATGTGATTTGCTCATTGTTGAAGGCATGACGATGACCAATAGTTGTTTACTTTCTACGTCATTTGGTCTGGTGGAGAATTGTTTCATTAGCAATTATCCCGCATCTTCTAAATTCATAAAAGAGAAAACCAGACAAGTACTGATATTTAGTCACCAAAAGAGTAAAAGGAATGAAAAGTTCTGAAACAGAAGAAACAAATACAACCAATCGAGAATTAAATTATTAATAAAAGAGACATAAAAAGGTGATGGGGGTATACGACGATGAAGCATCCACTATATGACTGAAAAAAAATCTAGAGGTCAAAACACGATCTACGACGGCAGACATGTGTCTATTCATTGTACTCTATACAAAGCTAAACATTGATTTCAATTCTTCAAAAGCGATAATAAATGCCATAGACCTGCATTGAACACAATAACATCCCTTAAGTACATAAGATTAAGATTGAACTTAGAACATCAGATGGTGATATTCCTGACACTAGACAGACAGATCAACACATGGATGGTAGGACTGATTTATATGAAAATAAGGAGATGTGATATGATTGCCGATGAGATAACTATCCACCAAAGTGCAAATGAAGTAGATGTAAGACTACATGTTTATAGTTTATGTCCTTCTCTTGCAAACTGTGAGACAAAGATACAGCACTTGATAAGTAGACGGATGTAGATCTGGAAGGAATGCCCCTAAACTCCGCCAAGCAAAACAACAGTTTGATAATAAAATTACATTAAATGTTTTCAAAATGAATTTGAAATTTAAAGTATTTAATTTAAATAACAAACGAAATATTTTCAACGTTCCTTCAGTTTAATACATTTAATAGTTTTTGTTTTTTATTTGTTTTTATGTCATTTATTTCCTTTGTAAGGATTGTATACGTTAGCCCATCCAATCCAGGGAATATTTTACATGGTTTGCGTTCTTTCCTGAAAAAAAGTAAGAAGGAAGTGAAACATACGTTAAATGTATTTAACTAAATTAAAAATATAATTGTTTTTATTTGATTTCATTTATAACTCAGAACATTTATGATGCTCTATAATAAAACTATAATACATTCAAAACAGACCCATCCTTAAACAACTGAAATTATAATTTTATCACGTCTTTAACCACGACAACCATAGATGCATAAACATTTTGTGTGCTTCTTATGTTACTTTTTGTTTACAAAACTTTTGTAAGTACGCTAGAATACTAACGAGGTATACGACAGAAATCGGAAGTTTAGATAAAGATCATTATACGATTAATATCACTTTTAAAAGAGCAGTGGAAGATACCAAATCATATCCAAACTCTTCTAAATCGATGGCAAACTGACATACACATGGCAAAAAATGAAGAAAAAGTCACCGAAAGACAACATCAGTCTACAACGTAAGTTAACAAAGGTTTAATTATTTTTTTATGTTTGCTAATTGAACAACTTATACTATCATATTTTATGGTCTACTGCCTACAAAATGTATCTAATATAACGGAAGCCTACCACCAAAATGAGCAGCGGATTACATTAACTAAAGCTCTACCATTCCATTCATAAAAAGACATACCCCCTCCCAAAAAAAAAAAAGAAAAAAAAAGAAGACAAATCAATCAAAACAAAGTTAATAAACCTAGAAAATTGCAGCATGCGTTGTCTAATCAGGCATTATTAAAAACAGTCTTACCCTGTTAATGGAGAATCAAATGCACTCTCAGGCATTGTATTAACGGCCATAGTTCTACAGTACAGTGCCGACAATGTCTGCTTCTTTATCTGCTGTAGTTGGGCTGAAAACATAAATCTTTGTATCTGTAGTCAAATCATATTTACGCACGTATAATTAATAACCTTTGAAACCTTAGTTTTAAAAATACAAAATAAAATACGGTGCAAATTTTCAAAAGTAAATTTGACAAACTAGCACAAAAAATTAAGATCGATTTTGAGTAACATTCAATTATGAACAAAAGACTGACTTGCCTTTAACTTAAGAGGACCTGCAGACATTACGTAAGATCCACAATGACCGTATTTTGTATAGCATAAGCATGATGTATACATGTATATTTTTTTATCTCTAATTCCTCTTTCCTCTTTTTCACTTTGCAAAATTATTGCTATCACTTGTTAATGAATTTTATTCATGTCATTTTGATCTTAACATTACCAGAAAAGTTTTAGGTCATATTCAGTATTTAGCTGATTATCAGCATCTTTAGCAGTAAATTCAGTACTCTTCTGACAATTTGCCTGCAGTCAATTCAGTTCTGTTCTGTAGCTATTCAGACAATTCAGTTTGATTTTAATGTATACAGACTAACAACAATAAACATTTCAGAAGCTAAAGCACTATGGGTAATCTCATTGTTCGTACACCAAAATAAAAATAGCGTTACATCATTGGTTGAATTCCCATTGTTTAGAACGTTTTCAACCAATCACAACGTTTTGGTGTCCGTTTTTATATATATTTCCCAGAATGCATTAAATTCTGAAACGGTGAATTACTTAGCAGTCTGAACAATAATCAGATATTTACAATGAATATTGATTATTACAAAAGTGTCAAGTTAAACAAAATATATACCATTTGATGTTTACCCACCTGCCGTTAATCCTGTCGGAAAGAAATTGTTGTTGTAAAAAAATCTATCGCCGGTTTTGAACAACATGAACTGGAATCCAATTAAACACCTGAATGTCGGTCCAACTGCAGCAGCTGGTGCTATTTTCTCGGTCAGACCTCCAGCAAACAAATCAATATCATCTGGATTCCTATGAATACAAGATGTAGATTATGAGTAATGAATCAGCGACCCAACATGAATAAACCAAATAATATCTAGAAATACACAAAATACTTTCATTTAGTATAAATTTATTTCCTCACAATATGTGAAAAAATTGAGGATATCTTAATATTTTCACAAATGTATGTCCAAATGGGAGGACTGACATCCTTCAAATTCAAAATGTTTTATTACCTGTAAACGGATTTCAAAGCTTTTGCTGCCAAAGAGTCATGATCGGTTAATCCGAGAGTGTTTGTTCCAAAATGTTGAGCGGGATGCAGCCCACAGAACTTTCGCCACCTATTGTATGCCGGTATTCCATGGTCTCTTTCTCGCTGAATGTTCAGTGACGAAAGGTCAAAGCCGTTCTTCGGCATTGTTTGGAAAAGTCTATATCTGACAGATGGTGTTAAAAACCGGTCTGACTTACTCTTAGACTGTGTTGTTATCCATCTTGAAATTGCGTCAGGACCAAACTTTTCATCAAAATTCCTTATTGAACGTGTACTGAAGAAATGGTCTTCCATTGAGTTCTTGTCAAAGGGAGTATAATCTTCATTGAATGATTGAACAAAGGATCCCACAAGAGAGTGTCCGAATCGATATGCTGCTGCACCAAATGCATTCAGAGTAGCAGGATTAATAGAGGGATTATACTGTGTATTAAACCCAGTTTGAGTACTTCGAAGTCCAAATATGTCTATTCCCTGATCTCCAAGTATAACTGGCAAATACTCAGTATATATGATATGTTGATATGTTCCTGTAAGGATCTTTTTTGCCTCTTGATACAGTTGTTCTCCGTCTTTTTATCCTAATGATCTCAATCTTTCTACAAAATTGTTATGTTCGCGTAGGAATATGATATGATTGACAGTTAACATAGGGACTTCTGCAGTTCTGTTATCTCCTACAAGAAAAGTTATGTCGTATGAAAATATAATCTGGTTCTCGTACTTGGCATATACAGGTATTTAAGTTACACTGTTGTTCTAGCAAAACATGAAGAACAGAGATCCAGCCTAAATAAAATATAAAACACAATTAAGTGTTCACAACGCATAAGCCTATTAAAAAGTAGTCTGTTAATAGTAATGTTTGCCATAACAGTTTTTATTTTTTTTTGCAGTATTTAGCATTAGCATTGAACATATTGTGTCAAGCCGAAGGCGGATTTGTTCCAACTGCCGTGCCACAACCTCACCCCCTTTCCTCGAATGTAACATCACGGAATTTGTATTTTCATGAGCAAAACGATTGGTGCTTATTCTTTCAGATAACCTGCGCTCCGGTTTTTGGTGGGGCTGGAATATCCATTTGTTATCTTCCACCTCTTCATTTTATATACTGTATATACAACTTATTTTCGCGTCTTTTGCAAGAAGATACATAATTCGAATATAGATCGTTGGGTATAAAACTTGGATCTTTCCTAATGTTACAACATCAAGTGAATTTAAAAAAATCGGGAAACTAAATCGCCTCGAAGTGGGCTAGAAAGGACTAAATGCCAAATGAATTATCCTCGGACATACGTTGTTTCATAGTATACCTGGCTCTTAACTTTCACAATTGTAGAATGTATAAGGATTGTTATTTGAACACACGACTAACAATCTAAAAAAAGGTGAGAATAGTTCATTCTTGTCTCTAGTTATTTCAAAACCCCTTTGTGTTAATAAGAGTTAATGATTTTGGTGGAAGATCTTGAATAGTGATTGTTGCTGTTATATGCACTTGAAGAATGTGTAATTTTTTTGTTGAAGATCGTACGGCAGGGACATATATACCGATATCTGACATAAATATAACTTTTGGTGGGACCGTCGTTAACTAGTGAGTTCTAGATTTTGATTTGTGTAGAAAGCTTCATTTTTGTTTTAAGATGAAGAACAGCAATACAAGCACTGTTTAGTTCTTTACCTTGCGTTTTGTCACGTGTTATTAACGAAATCTGAATCTTCCTAAAAATATAAGGCATGTAGAAGTTCACGCCAACATAACATTATATAATTAAATAGGGTCACATGTAATTTTTTACTTCCCGAACTTTTGACTGATGACGATACAGAAAGGCCTATCAAGCTCATAACATTCAATGAGGGTACACTTTGAATAATTACATCTTACCAGATTTAAAGCACGTTTCTCCATTCAAACATTCAGTTCCTGGAGGTCCGTCAGGAAGAATTCTGTTTAATCACTCTAGAAGGCGCCCTAAATATTCAATTAGTTATATATAGCTATTGATATACCAACCATGTGCAGTTACTGTATCAAAACATATAATACAATAAGTCTGTCTATTTTCATTCAAAAGTAGAGATGCTGCTGCTATTTCTCTAAATCATGCACACTTTTTGTCACTATCGTGTTCATAGTCATCGCGTGGTTATTTAAACTAGTCAGATTGCACGGACTTTATGCTATTTGGTCATTATATTTAAGTATACGTTTAGTTCTGTAAAAAATATTTATACTCTTTGATATTTGTATTCTACTCATTTCGCTTCTATGATGTGTAAATACATATTTAATTTTCGCTCCTGTTACGCAGGAAATCTGCGTTGGAGTTATTTTGAATGAACAGTTAAACAGTTAAACGGTCTCATTGTTTTTGTATGGAAATACAAATTGCTGTTCTATCTTGTCTTTCTCTGGTTTAATTGTCAAACCAGAACTTTTTCCTGATAAATGATAACACTTATATGTAGATGTATTTGTAGGTTGAACGTTGTAAATACAGCTGTTTCACAAACCACGCCTCTTTTAGGGATATATATAATATTCATAGATATTTTGTTTTGTTTACCTACTCGTTCTACATCTGATGTTACCAGTAAATATACACATGCATAGTGGTCAAACTGAAATCTGTGGAAGACCAAAAGTGAAGGAAGGGGTAGTACAGAATTTTAGTATAAGTTTAAACTCTTAGAATTTCGGTTATGTAAATGTTGAAAATATGCCGCAAAGCCCTATATTTTGACCATTGAAAAAAAACAGTAGTGCATATGAGCTTTTTATTCTAGGATATATTTTTATACGAAACTTTATAGTAAAAGTTGTACAGTTTAAACCGTAAAGGGAGTTCCTATGGAAAATTGCATTGTCTATATGTACAAAATTGCAACCTGTAGAAGATCGTTAATTAACAAATCAAGAAAGTACATGTTTGTTTTTTTTTTAACTTTTGTACCGTTAACTCATGTTGACTCAATTATTCTCAATGTAAAATAAGATAATGATTTTTAATAAAAAAATACAATTATTGCATTCTGTTGTTTTCAATCTTTTTTACTTTTACACCTACAGCAATAATCACAGGCGCGACACTGGGTGTCGTCCATCTCTTTGCGATTTTTGAAAAAAAACCTTATATTTAGATTTTCATTATACAATATGAGTTTTCCATGAAGTGGAAGACTAATTGATGTCATACCTTAATTGCAAAGCCAGTAGTTTACTACGACACAAATCTGGCAATCCGTTAGTACATAATCGTTCATTGTTCTCGATTTAGACGGGAGATGTGACAATCATTGTCTGAATGTTGAGTTGTATTATGTAATCATATCTCTTATTTGTCAGACATGTACTTCCTGTTTTAAAGAAGCTTTAAATTTGTATTATACCCCTGAAAGTGATTTTGTCTTTGATTTATTACGTTTGTGGAATGAATTATTTCATATTTGGTCTTAGGCTTAAGTAATGATGAACTGAACCTTATTCAGAACGGGTTTGATGAGCAACATGAAAACAACTGCATATCACCGTATGTATATGAATAACTTATAATTGAAAAGACAATCTCCGAAAACACAGGACCTTGTGCAATGCAAAATTAAAAAGATCAGGACCATTAAAGTTACCATTTTGAAAGGAAAATATGTTTATACATGGTCATGCATTAACCTATTTAAAATAAAACTGTCAGAGATGATAAAAAAATGTATTCAAAGAACATAACTTACAATGAGGTTACTTAAAAATCCCATAAATTTATAAAGGCAAAACTTTTAGAAAAAATGGTAAAGGTTTAAAGTTATTTGACTATTATTTACCAGGTTAACGTAGATTGCGATCAATGAAACTCATAACAAATAAAAATCAACCCAAAAACAAATGGTGCACTGAAGCCTTATACTATAATAGTTTAGACTCCAAGAAAGTTTCAATGAATTGTTATAAGGGGTTTAAGTAGAAGTAGTTACCAAATGAACACACTTATAACAACATAGGCAAAGGATATGCTTTGGAAAGGGAAAGCCCACAATAAATTAAAACCGTGAAACAATAGGGGTTGCACAATTGCATTACATGGTAAAGATTCTGAAAAAAATGGATTTATCAGAGAAGCGAATACAAACGTGTACCATAATATGCAGATCTGACAAAGTCCATTCCAAGCGTTTCGTCTACAAAAGACTCGTCAGTGACGCTCGAATCAAAAATAGTTTAAAAGGCCAAATAAAGTACGAAGTTGGAGAGCATAGGATTAAAAATTCCTAAAAGTTTTGCCAAATACAGCTAAGGTAATCTATTCCTGAGATAGAAAAGCCTTAGTATTTAAAAAATTCAAAGTTTTGTAAACAGTTAATTCATAATTATGACCTTATCAATGACAATT
Organism: Mytilus californianus; assembly: GCF_021869535.1. Taxonomy (NCBI): domain Eukaryota; kingdom Metazoa; phylum Mollusca; class Bivalvia; order Mytilida; family Mytilidae; genus Mytilus; species Mytilus californianus. The sequence goes on from NW_026262712.1 coordinate 53,989,589, forward strand.
CATGTCAACACAGAAGTGCTGACTACTGGGCTGGTGATACCCTCGGGGAATAAAAACTTCACCAGCAGTGGCATCGACCCAGCGGTTGTAAACAAACTCATCATAGATACCAGGATTGAACTTTTGTATTTGCGCCAGACGCGCGTTTCGTCTATAAAAGACTCATCAGTGACGCTCGATTCAAAAATAGTTAAAAAGGCCAAATAAAGTACGTAGTTGAAGAGCAAAGAACCAAAAATTCTTAAAAGTTTTGCCAAATACAGCTAAGGTAATCTATTCCTGAAATAGAAAAGCCTTAGTATTTCAAAAATTCAAAGTTTTGTAAATTTAAAGAAGTAAAAAAGAGCTATAGATCAATACCCAAGTATGGCAACTATGGCAGGACAAATTGTACCATATATATATATATATATCTCTGCCCCTAAAAAAACACACAATTTTCAAAACCCGAAAACTGCAGCATAAGTTATTCTATCAGGCATTATTGTAATTAGTCTTACTTCGTTAATGAATATTTAAATGCACTGTCAGGCATTGTATTAACGGCCATAGTTTCACAATACAGTGCCGATAATGTCTGTTTCCTTATTTGTTGTAATTGGGCTGAATTAGTATACAATGTATACCCTAAGTATAATGATAATTGCGCATATATAATTTGTCTTTGAAGCATCGACATTGCAACAAATGCAAATATACATACATAAACATGGACATTTGATAAATTAATAATATACTTTATACAAGTATATACAGATTAGATAAATAAATATTTATAAATTGTGAGAGTATGTCTTCCTTCGTTCTTGTGTACAACAAAAAGAACTGTATTTACTGCACTTTTAGAGTTTAGTGTGGCGTCCATTTTCACTGAACTAGTACACAATTTTATTTAGGGGCCACCTGAGGACCATCTCCGGGTGCGGGATTTTCTCGCTGCGTTGAAGATCCATTGGTGGCCTTCGGCTGTTGTTTGCTCTTTGGTCGTGTTGTTGTCTCTTTGACATATTCCCCATTTCCATTCTCAATTTTACTTTGAGTAATTCAATATTAGATAGAGATTAATTGCATCCATGCCTAAAGACGTTAAAAGATCTACAGAATAAAACTTACCGGTGCTAGGAGTCATCTTAAACTTGCAGTGAGATGAGAGTTTTTGTTCTGTGTTGAAGGCCTCACTATGAGTTTGAGATGAAGAACAATAATAAAAGCGCTGTTTTTAAGGGTTTTTTTTTGCTGTGCATATACTGATGATAATGTATCATGGTTGGATACCCACTATCCATTTTGTTCTATTATAGCTGTTGTCCATGAACACTATAAGTATGACTCACACGCTGTGAAAGGTCTGACAAAATATATGTTAGACAAACGAACGGACGGATAATGTGATTGCAACAAACATCACCCCACTTTATGAGTAGGAGTATACACAATATAATGGATATTTCATAATTTTTAAATTCCGTTGGTCGGATTAATCCCATAATCACAGTCTTTAAGCATTCGACATTGTTTTCGTCTTATCAGAGTAGATGATTATTTTTTGCTTATTACTATGCACTGTTCCATTTTGCGTGAAATTAGCAATGAAATGACCACTGTCCAGTATGAATATCTATTGAGTTCTTTAATATAGTTAAACCTGCTTTAATGAATATAAAAACGCAGGCAATGATTATCCTTTATTTGGCTAGATTGAATACTGAAAACATAAACCCATTACTAGTATAACCTAAAAAGATGATAACCACTTTCTCCTCTACTGTCAAATAAAATTAATGATACATTACGTTTAAAACGTTTTAATGACATCTCAATAGATAATCCTATATTTCCAAATCTGTCTGATACTGAAAAACTAGTAGTCCTGCTAAATCTTTCAAATATGAAAAAAGAAGAAAAAACAGGTTCCTTTATAAAATAGTCCTTAGAGCTGAGGATAGGAGACTCTTAGTTATTTTTGCTTGTAAATATATTTATATATATTCAAATCAGTTTATATTTTGTTGTTGTTATTATTTGTAGCATATCACAAGTATCATGTTTTACTTATATGACAATAAAGTTATTAATAATTATAGATCAAAACTCCTATTTTGGTAATTGTAGTTTAACCACAAAATCATCTCTTACAAAAGTATATTAAAAAAATAAATACTTGAGGCAACACATTTGTCGACATTTATCTCTGGAGGTTAAGATTCCCCAGCAAAGGAAGTGTGCTAACTCTGTCTGTGTGAGATTTATAGCGTTTAATAAAAAAAAGGAGAGTTTATATTTGATGCCTCTTGTAGGGAAATCCTCGTTTTTTTTTACGCTGAGAAAATCAATAGCTCTTTGATAGAGCCGTTATTAACGACTTTTCTCAAGTTTTACGCAGCCTTGCACATGTACTTGGGGACTTGACAAAATTTTTTGCACTTTGCCCTTTTCCAAAATCCGTTATCTTTTTCTTTAAATATCAATCATCATCGCATCTCTCTTTGTTAGACTTAAACATTATATCAGAAAAATCATTTTAAAAATAAGAAGATGTGGTATGATTCCCAATGAGACAACTATCCACAAAAGTTCAAATGCAGTGGATGTAAGCTTTTGTTAGCAACCGTACGTCTGTCAACACTGATAAAATCCCATACCGTATATACTGAGTCGGCTATAAAAGGCCCCCTCATGGAAAATATGAAACAATTCAATTAAAAAACTAACAGCCTAATTTCTAACAAAACAAAGATACGAAAAACAAATATGACAGGCGACAACCACTGACCGGACTACATGCTTCTAATTTGGGACAGGCATACAGGCGCCGTGATCCAATCATTTTGAAAAGAGGGTTTCCAACCCCCGAAACACCACAAAAAGTAAAATCCCCAAAATACTGAACTCCGAGGAAAATTCAAAACGGAAAGTCCATAATCAAATGGCAAAATAAAAAGCTCAAACACATCAAACGAATGGATAACAACTGTCATATTCCTGACTTGACACATAATTAAACCTTAAAAATAAAAAAGGGGGATATTCCAATTCCCGAAATACCCCCTGGATCCGCCAAAGGGCATAGAAAGAATGTGGCGGGGATAAACATGTTTTAAGGCGCCAACCTTCCCCTAACTTGGGACTTTGTTCACTGTTTACTATCTACTAGAAGATGCCCGCGAATTCACAGTTCAAGTGTTGAACAAAGATTTTTTAAAGAGTTTTAAATTTCGTGGGCAGTACGTCGACTGAGCATGCGCGAAAGCGTTTAAGACGCAGATCAATATTCGTCTCCAAATTGGGTTATTTTCTCAAAAAGTTGCGTTTTCTGTGGAAAAAAGATTGTGGGGGGGGGGGGGGGGGGTTAAGCGTTTTGTTTTATCAGTAAAACGTAATTATCAATATGCATAGTTTACTAGAGGAGTAAATTAGAACCTAGCTTGAGATCATGTAACCTTTACCTTTTTTTTTATCTCGACTAGTAGACTTAAGGAAACAAAAGTGACAAAAACGATCATACAATACAAAATGCAAGTATTAACAATTAATCCTAGAACAATGCATAAAAGATTACGAAAACGTAGAAAGAAAGCTCAAAGTACTTAACCTTTTGAAGTGAAATCATGCAATCACACTGTAATATCGGTGGCTGTAATTCTAAATAGATTTTATACAGCAACGTCCTAAACAGTACAACAAAACATAATATATTTGTGCAAAAAAAAAAAAAAAAACAACAGAATTTCAATACAGAAAAATAAACCGATCATTTAAAATATTCTTGCTTTATATTATAATTGATCCCCAAAATACAATCTTTAATGACCTGACAACAGTATCATAACTATATCCCCTCTGAATTAGTCTGTTTAAAGGTTTGGTTAGCTTTTGAGGTGAATGACGACATTTGTGTGCTTTGTATAGAGTATTACCATAAAATATTGGATGGGAAATACCTGAACATATAAGATGTCTGCATGTAGATTTATATTTACGAATGATGTCCTTGTGTCGATGATAAAATTTAGAAAATGTTTTGACTAGTTTGTGATATCGAAAACCCTAGTTTAATAATTTTTCAGTAATATAGAGATTTCTTTCGTTAAAATCAAATACGTTGTTACATACACGAGCGAATCGAACTAGTTGAGATATATAAACACCATAAGATGGTGACATGGTGACAAGGGAACGTCACCATCTAAAAATGGTTAATCAACAAAAGAAAATTTAGAAATCATCTCTTTTATCGTAAATTTAATATATAGTTCGAATTTCATGTGTACTAAGAGGAATAATCCACAAATATAACACCGTACAATATATATATGCCGTATAAAACATAAATTAATGAGACAGAGAGAAAGAGAGAGACGTTGACAAAACCAACAGTATGAGACCATAGTTTGCTGCTCCAAGAGTATTCACCTTTCAACATTGTGTTAATCTTTTGTGTAAAAGAGAATTAATCCATGATCAGAACGTTGCCAAAAAAAAAGGGGGGAAGCAAAAATACTGCCGTTTATGATTAACATGTAGTTTGATTCGTTTATATGCACCACTAGATTATTCTTCACCAAGCACATTTATACATCTTCGGCTTTACAAATTTGAGTTTTGATTGTTCCTGCTATATATGTAAGGGTAAATATTGAAAAGCGCTTCTGAAGCACCAAATTGATAAAGTGCATGTTTTTTTATTTACTAGCAGTAGGTAGATACCTCTGCTGATGGGCTGTTGATAAAATTAGAAACTACCAAGAAGCAAAGGTTCCAAATCCCTCATGCAAATTAAACTTAGATGGTTCTGGCTATTCTTTTAAGATCCCTTAAGTCATCTAGCTCATCAAGTATATATAAACATTGGCTTTCAAGTTTTTGGTTTTGATGTTGCTGATGAAGGTAAACATAAATAGCGCTTCGAACGCATCAAATTTATAAAGAGTTTTTTTTATTTTGCTAGCACTGGGTCGAAATCTCTGGTGGTGATCTGTTTGTTCAAGAGGATATAATAAGCGAAATAGTCAGTTATTCACCGCTGAAATAATTTAAAAGTTACTTTTCTTAATCTATCCGTTGATAAATTTAGATATATTTTTTTTAAACTTAGGTTCCAACTACCTCGGATAAAGTACACTTTAGATAGTTTTGGTCATTCCTTTAAGATCTCTTTTGTGGACTAAAATCCAAACTATATACTAAATAGTATACTACAAATTATTGGTTTACGATTTGTGGGTCCTTTTGAATTGACATCACCACAAACTTTAACTTGTAAACTATGGAAAAGTTTCAAAATCAGTGGACCATAACTGAAGGTAAGACCAAATAATTCCCTGGGAATGACATGTGCCAATGCAAATAAACTGCCTACCACATTATCATTAACTTACTATAGTTGTTTGAAATAACCAATCACAAACATTACATGTAAACTATAGAAATTTTTCAAGACGATGCATGGATAAGACTAAGGGGGACCAGTTATCTTTCATGAAATGAGATATGCCGATCCCATTTTAACTGCCTACTGAATATCATTTAGCTACCATACGTGGTTTCCCTAAAACTGACCTAATCATAAAGTACGATCAAACCTGCTATAAAGGTCGCCTCTTGTCTTGTCAAGCCATCCACTCCCTGTACAGTTGTAGTAATACCGGTACCTTAGCATTTTGAACTCTGGTATTTCTGAGATCACCTATCTTGTTATGTCGGGTTGACTGTATAACATATTGTTAACACCGAGGACGCCGCCGTCGCCGGGTATCCGCGGCTTCGTCGAGGAAACAAAAAACAATTTATGCCAAATAGGTCAATAAATCAAAATGACATCAAAAATAACATTTTCTAACTCTAGTGACCAGATCATATCATCAGAGGGCATGTATTCGTATGTAAAATTACCTATACTAGTAGTTACTAGTCTGGTCAGCAATGGACCACAATTCTTTCGGACTTATATAAATTCAGATAATTAATGAAGGAAATAGAATTGAGAATGGAAACGGGGAATGTGTCAAAGAGACAACAACCCGACCAAAGAGCAGAAAACAGATCAAGGCCGCCAATGGGTCTCAAACGCAGAGAGAAAATCATGATCAACATTAATTAACAAAGGACTATTAGCAGTTACTGACATGCCAGCTCCAGACCTCAATTAAACTGACCGAAAGAGTATGTCTTCGTCATATGAAAATCAAGCACACTCCCTCCCGTTATGGGTTAAGTATTATGTAATTATAAATTATACGAGAAGAACATAACCCGTATCATGCTTACAACTGGTTTTTGAATCAATGTGTTTATTTCCGATGCAAAGATCCTGTGAGTGAATTAATATTTAATATGTCCGCATTAGTGTAGACATTATCTCCATCACCATTGTATTCTGAATGGTCTTAAATTATTGAAAAACACAAAGAAAATAAACCTGGGGGTAGAGAAAACCTTAGTGTTTCGAATAATCAAAATTTTATAAAAAACAGAAAAGTTACAGAAAATTACCGTATCAATGATAATTTATGTCAACACAGAAGTGCTGACTATTGAACTGGTGATAAAAATCAGTAGCAATTACAGTTATTATAAGCTCATACGACAATAGCCCACTTTCTTTCCATAGTAACAAATACCACGGAAGAGTCGATATAATACTTCCATGATCTCAATAATGTTTAAAGGTTAGCTGTCTTGTTCTTATATTTGTTTAGTCATACCATGGAATTTTTTTATTGACAGCTAGCCTTTACACATTTGTTTATTGAGATTAATATGAAATAAAGGCTTATATGATAGATAGCCTACTGGCACTCTGGACTTACTACTAAAAATAAAACAAACATGACATCTCTTGGGCGATCAATAAATTGGCTTTAAAAGAATTAAATAGCAAGTCTTAAATACACGTTTCATTTTGCTGAATAATTCAAGTCATATCAAATTTCAGTTTTGACACTCCCTTTTCCAATCACATATTACGATGTACACAAAACTATATAATAAATCGGAACATGTTTAGAAGGACACGACGAAATTTAATATACCCGGTAAGGGGCTGTTATCTAAGCCAATTGCATTATATCTTCAACCGTTTTGTTTGTATTTCGTTGCCTTAATAAAACCTCGAACAAATACTGTACTAATCTCGTATGACTAACTTTCATTCCAATTTTATGATGCTTATTGGTGCAGAAAGTCGGTGCTTGTGTAAGTGTGTGTGTGTTGTGGGGGAGAGGAGGGTACAGGGTAATTCTCAATTGGACGTGTCCATTTTTAAATGTTTTCAATTCAGGATAATCATGAGTTATTATAGTGTGTTAACTATTTTTGGAGTGTAAAACCTTTCTTTGGATGTAAAACATTCTTTGGATGTTTTAGAAAAAATATGTGCTTTTCATGGTCCTTTTGGTTCTGTTGACAGTTATGACTTTTTCACTCTTTATACTACACTTACACACAATCTTATCAAACAAAAGTTTTCCTATTTAATTAAATGGTCGTTTGATAAATCTGATTGCAAATTTATTTGCTCCAACACATATAAAGGCTTTTTTCTCTGATGAGAAGGGTGAATATGCTATATATACTTACTAGAGGTGTGATAAGATGATTAAAGCTGTAAATTTTCTCCTTGACTACATTTTTGGACTCTTCTCGGCAATAAAGTTTATCGACAAGTTGTAGGTAGTTTTATCGGCACCAATTGTGCCCCTTTATTAGCAGACTTGTTCCTGTACTGTTATGAATCACAGTGTAAGGCCAAACTCAGTGAAGACCCGTCTAAATACCATTTAATCGATAAATTCAACATCACTTACCGTTATCTTGGTGATATCTTTTAGTTAAATAACCAAGAATTCTCTAAATATACTGCCGAAATTTACGAACATTAACTTACTTTAAGTAAATAAAATATCAAAAGCAATAACTGTCCTTTCCTAGATAAGATATTTTAGTTTTACACGAGAAACTCTACACAAATAAAGGCAACAGTAGTATACCGCTATTCAAAATTCATATATCGATTGAGATAAAAACAAATCCGGGTTACAAACTAAAACTGAGGGAAACACATCAAATATAAGAGGAGAACTACGACACAACAGAAACACAACATTAAAATGTAACACACACAGAAACGAACTATAATATAACAGTGGCCATTTTCCTGACTTGGTACAGGACATTTAAAAAAAATGGTGGGTTGAACCTGGTTTTGTGTCTAGCCAAACCTCCCGCTTTCATGGCAATGTTAAATATAACATTAAAAATGACAACATTACATGACAGGACTACAATACAAATAAAATGAGAGAAACATACAATAATAGCTAACAAAAGGTACCAGGTTTAAAATTTAAGACGCGCGTTTCGTCCACACAAGGCTAACCAGAGACGCTCAGATAAAAAAAGTTCGAAAGCCAAAACAAGTACAAAGTTGAAGAGCATTGAGGACCAAAAGTTCCAAAAAGTTGTGCCAAATACGGCTAAGGTTATACGTCTGGGATAAGAAAATCCTTAGTATTTAGAAAAAGGACGACTTTTCCCCTTATAATCATTCTTAATTTTCCTTTTTTGGTGGTGTTGTTCCTTTGGCACGGTTGTACGGTGTTTATATATCCCAACTCGTTCGCTATGCCCGTGTTTGTAGTGACGTGTTTGGATTTCAATGAACGTAGTCTATGAAATCATTTAGTCAGTGTTTCGTTACCATGAATTATTTTAAACCTTTGCTAAATTCTTCCATAGATAAAACGATTTGGTTAAAAAGTTTGGATGTACCTGTAGAACAACTTATTTCAAACGGAATATCACATCCTAATTTTTACGTCGGTGTTGTTTACCGAGCCCGGAAATGTAGATACGATCCGGGTAAACTTACCAATCCTTCAAATTAATTTTTTCTAAATCCTTTAAATAAACTTGTTCGAAAAGGTTACCAACTCAACACTGTAATTAGATCTTTGAATATTCTTTTTATTGGCATAAATAATGATTTTGTCATCAGTAAATTAAAAGCATACTAAATAATATTGTTATACGCATTTGCACATTCACGATACTACAACATGTCGATACGTATATTTTGGCATTGCACAAGGTCATGATTTTCTCTGACTGTTAATGACGTCTTTACACTAAGTCCATTGGATGTTAGATGTGTACTGATTGATATATATATATATTAGTCTTAGATACATGATTTGTTTTATTCGTTGTTTTTGGCTTTGAACAACCTGTTAGTAACTGCGAGTACTCTCAGGTCTGTACTTTCTGTGTCTTTTTTGTCTTTTGTGTTGTGATGGATGTATGAATACCCTGCCACGTCCGGTCTGTGTTTTTGTTTGATGTTTTTCTGTTTGGTATCGATCTGATGAGTTCAGCCCTTTTCAACTGATTTTTATAGTTTGTTCTTATGGTGTACTGTTATGGCCCTGGAATAAATTTGATAAAATTTGTCCCCGAAATACTTGGGGGATGAATAAATTTTTAGAAGTGACCAGTGATAAAATTCCATCAAGGAAATAAAATTAATAAAAAAATAAGAATATATATATATCACTAGTAAAAGCTGATTTGTTTCCCTTGTCATGAAACATTATTGAAGGTATTAGGAAGGGGATGGTGGGTGGTAAGTTGAATAATAGCACTGTAAAACTATATCAACTAGTCAGATTGCTATGAACCAAGACAATCATTAAATAAGACCATGCATATGGCTTTACACACATATTGGGTACATTAATCATACAGTGGGAGGAGACTAACCTCACTGACCTTCAGATTCCATTAAGGTCCAAAAACTCAGATGGAACAGATGAGTGCCTCCAAGGATTTAGGAGTTTGGATTAATTCACTTTCAATAAAGTCCTGAGAAAAAATTAAAAAAAAATAATAAAAATGATATATGATCACATACTGATAGTAATTAGTATATAAAAATAACAAGCTAACATTAAGATTTCTTTAACAAATTTTGTGCATACTTGTTCAGTATTCAAACCATGAGATGATATAAAAATGATATTGAGTATTCTAATTTTGAAGTGCTATAAAAATGATATATAGTATTCAATTATGATCGAGAATGTTATAAAATGATATTCAATATTCTAAATGTGAATGCTATAAAAATATTCAAAGTATCAAAGTTTCAAACATGAGAATAGTATGAAAATGATATCCAATATTCAAATTTTAAACATTAGAATGCTATAAAAATGATATTCAATATTCAATGATGAGAATGCTCTAAACATGATTATCAGTGTTCATTGATGAGAATGCTCTAAACATGATTATGAGTGTTCAATGATGAGAATGCTATAAAAATTATATTCAGTATCAAAGTTTCTGACATGAGAAAGCTACACCAGATTGATTAATAATAAATTTTGGAGATAGGAGATTTATTCAATATTGCAATTCAGAGTGAGGAAGAAACTGTCTGTACAACAATTTGCCAGTTATGGAATGTAGTAGTCCTTCGTTAATTTATGCATCATTGTACTTGATTTTCATATGATGAAGACATACTCTTTCAATCAGTTTAATTGAGGTCTGGAGCTGGCATGTCAGTAACTGCTAGTAGTCCTTTGTTAATTTATGTATCATTGTCATTTTGCTTAGTTTCTTCTGTTGCCTATTCTGACATCGGATTCGGACTTCTTTTAAACTGAGTTTTACTTAGCGTATTGCTGTGTGTTTCTCTATTCTACATTGGCTAGAGTATATGGGGAAGTTTGAGATCTCACAAAACATGTTTAACCCCGCCGCATTTTTGCGCCTGTCCCAAGTAAGGAGCCTCTGGTCTTTGTTAGTCTTGTATGTTTTTTTTTTATTTTAGTTCATTTATATGTTTTGGAGTTTAGTGTGACGTCCATTTTTCACTGAACTAGTACATATTTTTTGTTTAGGGGCCAATTAAAGCCCGTCTCCGTGTGCGGGATTTTCTCGCTGTGTTGAAGACCCATTGGTGGCCTTGGGCTGTTTTCTGCTCCTAGGTCGGGTTATTGTCTCTTTGACACATTTCCTATTTCCATTCTCAATTTTATTTTATACTCTATAGTAAATATCACTGTATTCTAAATAAATTTATCTTTAACACTTTCAGTTTCATCAGTAAATCTCCACAGCTTATTAGAGCAATAAAACCTACGTACATACCGTCTCTACCTTTAAATAAGATATTGTAAAATGGGGTAAAAAAAAAACATCTGTCTAAGACATAACACAATCTCTATAATATATTAAAGTAATAGGCAAATTGTATGGTTCCTTGGTTTTGACATATTTTAAATTCAAAGTAGTCTATTTAAAAATTGTATGTTGTCAGATTCTAAGGATTCAAGTATGCTAGCAACGTCCTGAGTAGGTTTACAATTTGAATCGGAATTGTATACATCTGGACTCGTTGGGCACTGATGAGGCTGTAGTGCTGCTTGAACTTGATAGTGTCTAATGTCTTTGATTGTAATCTGATGAAGGTGTAATACCACCAAATCATAGTACGTCACATCCGGTTGCATACGAAAATAGGTCGAAAAAAAATATTCCCTTGAATTTGACAGTTGTAGGTAATTGATCCTACATTTCATTGCAGTAAAACATTTCTGAGTCATAAACATATATCTTGGGTATTTCAAAGCACCATTATTTCTTTATTTGGGGTTTCTATAGAATATTTTGGAAACTTGAGGTTACATGGTTACTAAAGCTTGTACACAGGTTAAAAAAGGGGGAAAATTTGATTGGTTAACTTCCAGTGATGGTTATTTTCTTATATGCAATGAAATGTTATGTGAAATTTTTTCTATAGTACTGGACAGGATAAAACTTTACTCATGCCAAGTATTTCTTTATTTGAAACAAAGATAAATTCTGCACAATTTTTTGAAAAGTGCAAATTTAACAAAGACTAATAGGGGAAAATCAATGGTGGTATTACACCTGAACATCCATTTCCTCATTTTTTAGATATGCAAATAAAAGAAATGAAGAAAGGTGACGGTAATAGGTAATATCAAATGCTGTACTTACAATTAACATAATAATCAAAGTAACTGTTCAACCCATTTAGAATCATTTGAAATCTGAATTAAGGATGTACATTCAGGTGAGATTCTATGAACCAGAAGAGCATTAGTTAAGGAACAAAATAAGCTACAAATATTGATAAGTTGTGGAACACCTTTTCAAGATGACAGGAAATGGCTGTCTTGAACTTTTACCTTATATTTAGAATTGGCACTATTTGGGTCTCAAATTGTAAGAAAAGAAATCTAAAATCTGGAAAATGACTTTTTATGAGCTTTGAAGTCTTATATGAAATGAAAAGTTGGTGATATGAGCACAACATTTTACCCTGTATCGTAGGAAAACCCAAGGAGTCTGAACATCTGACAAAATTCCTAAACTTGACATGTCTACATCCTTAAATATACTAAATATCAACACGTGTCATTTTTCAACTTTCTAAATCAGTAATGAATACTGGGATGCAAAGCATCCGTAACAGTAACAGAAATACCTATTTCAAATGTCTGTATTATACACATGATGCAAGGAGTATTCAACATATAGAATACAATAATTTCTATGTGATTGTCAGAATTCAAAAGCATGAAAAAAAAAAATAAAAATAAATAAATAAATAGATAAATAAATAAATTGTAATATCAAAACTACTTTGCTCATTATGGCCGGGCCTTTAAATTTGAATAAATTATCGTTATCTTATTTATCTTTAGATCATGAAACTATTCTATTAATTATTCTGCAATAGGTGGGGTATGTTATGAGAAAAACTAACAAAAATCTTATAAGGGAGAGACAAATAGAAAAACATAAAAATAAAAATAGATTAAAACTATTCTAATAAAGATGATGAAATGAATCCATACTTAATATTTCATGTGGCTGTCTTCTGAATACTTATGTTAAGATATGTAAACAATGAATATTAGATAATCTAGTCTCTAGTTTACCTGAAGTTTGAATGTCCCTTTGATATCTTTCGCCTCAAAGAAAATTCCAAGCACAATACATCTGTGAATAAGAAATAAAAGTTGAATACAAATATACTTGCCTACAAAAGTTGCATAGAAGGTAAGGCCAGTTCAAAAACACTTGATAGAAATCTCTGTATGGTCACAAATTACATATGGATCTAATGATGTTAGATTCTGCTCTCACATAATACTCTCTAACACAGTTATTATGTGATAAATTCAACAAGTATTGACAATGTAATACGGCTATAATAGTCATCCAAAATCATATATATCCAAATATAAAAATGTGTACATGTATAACACAAGTTTGCAAACATTGAAAACTCAGCTGTGTATAAGTTAATAAGATCCAAAGGTGAAAACAAAACAAGTTCATGTACAAAGAAGTAAATATTTAAAATCAGTATGGTAGCAGTTCAGTACAGCCATATTGTGATAATGATAAAGGTTGGAAAAAAGAAAATGATTAAGTGCAGTTGCTAAAGTTGAAATAATAATCAATTGAACAATAACACTGTAAAACTATATCAACTAGTCAGACTGATATGAACCACCAAAAAACTGATTAAACAAAGACCATGCGTATGGCTTTACACACATATTTGGTACATCAACTCTCCATCCAAGTCACAATGTATAAAAAGTAAACAATTATAGGTCAAAGTACGACATTCAACACAGAGCCTTGGGTCACACCGAACAGCAAACTATAAAGAGCCCCAAAATGACTAGTGTAAAGCAATTCAAACAGGAAACAACGGTCTAATCTATATAAAAACGAGAAACGAGAAACACTTATGAACCACATCAACAAACGACTACCACTGAACAACAGGTTCCTGACTTAGGACAGGTGCATACAAATGCAGCGGGTTTAAACGCTTTAACAGGCGTCAACCTTCATCCTAACCGGAGATAGAAGTGTAACATTACAACATAAAAAGACACACAATAAAATATCAATTGAAAAGGCTTAACTCGATGAAAAAGACATATGAACAAAAACAAGTAAACATACACTGAACGAACAACTTTTATCTATGACACAATATAAATACAATATTAATAAAAAAGATGTAGCAACAGTGTAAAAACGAAAGCTCTAACCTTGGACAAAATGGCGTTTGATAAAATAACGTACACAGGTAAATATAAATATAATAATTTGTTGTTGTTAGGAGTACGGAAAGATTTATTACAAAATAAATAAATTTGTTGTTCACAGTACGAGTACAGAAATGAAAATTTATCGTCATACTAAATACTTATCAAAGGTGGTACATATTACAAAAATAGTGAGACGAGATATAACACAAAATAAGTAAACATTGAATTACAGAAATGCATTACAAATTGTGTCAACAGGTCAAATTAACACGAAGGTACAATTTGAGAGTACTCGCAAGTACTGAAATTTAGTTAAAAGCTAAAAACAATTAATAATAAATAAATCATGCATCAGAGACTATCATCAATTTAAACATATCCCAGGGATTTAGTGTTTTAACGCCATGAACAGTCAAAGAAGACATGACTTGTGCAATGCCAAAATAATAGTATCGACAGGTAGTAGGATAGTTAGGACTTAAACTTATGATAAATATGTATCATATTATATATAGATAAAGCAATCTCTAAATATAAAATAAACGTGAATGTTAAAAGAATACAAATTTAGTTATGTTTTAATTTGTTGATTACAAAATCGATGTTAGTGCCAAAGTAAACAATATTCACTTATCTTATTACAACATTTATAAGATTACCTATATTATTAAGTTTGTTTCAAGGTTCGATGAGTTTACACGGATCACATAGTGATTTCCGCGCTTTTAGTACAATATTATCGTAAAATTTAGGATGTGAAATACCGTTTATAATAAGTTTTCTACAGGTACAGCCAAATTAACTAATAAAATCTTTGTATCTATGAAAGAACATGTTTTGTGAGATCTCAACCCTCCCCTATACCTCTAGCCAATGTAGAATATACAAACACACAGTAAAACTCAGTTTAAAAGAAGTCCGAGTCCGATGGTTGAATAGGTACTTGTAACAGAAGAAACTAAGCAAAAATGACAATAATGACAGTAATACGCACAGTAAAACTCAGTTTAAAAAATGTCCGAGTCCGATGTCAGAATAGGTAACAAAAGAAACTAAGAAAAATGACAATGATACATAAATTAACGTAGGACTACTAGCAGTTACTGACATGCCAGTTCCAGACCTCAATTAAACTGATTGAAAGATTATATCTTCATTATATGAAAATCAAGCACAACACTTTTGTTAGGGGTAAAGTATCATACCATCATAAAATATACGAATAACAGAATATAACCCGTTTCATGCCAACAACTGGTTTTATAATAGGTGTGTTTATTTCCTATGCAAAAGACCCTATGGGTGAATCAATATGAATTCCGAAAAATGCCATCTTTAATGACCGACAACAGTATCATAACTATATTCCTTCTGAATAAGTCTGTTACAAGTTTGAGGTGAATGACGACATTTTTGTGCTTTGTATATAATATTTCCATAAAAGATGGGATGTGAAATATTCGAACGTATACGATGTCTATTTACGAATGATGTCTTTGTACCGATGATAAAAGTTTATGTGATATCGAAAACCCTGGTGTAACACACTTTAGCTATGGATATCAAAACATAGTGTCATTTTCAAAAATTAGTATTTTGTAATTCAATTTTGAATTTCTTTTGAATTTCAGAACCTCGTTATCCTGGACAAATTACATTTTTGAATCATGATATTTCGTTCCACTCATTAAACACCGTACACACATTTATAGCAGAAGTCCACTGTAAGCAAAAGAAATAAATTTAGTTTGAACAAGCAAACAACATAAAAGAAACGTTGCGTGTAAGTTGAAATCTACAGTATTCCATGCTATTGCTTACTGAATTTATATTTGTGTCTGTATTTGATAGGTGCATGAAAGCATCATCGGTATATATCCGAAAAGCTTCACTTACTATTGTTACAAAATTGACCTCATTAGACGTATGAGGAGATTTTTAATTGCTCACTTTTATCAACAGGGTATGGTTTTTTTTCATAAAGCTAATTCAAAAAGATAATTATTTTATGTATTGGATTTTAAAAAGTTACCATGATAAAGACGTTTTTGTACAGCAATGGACGATCCATAATATCTGTGTCATATGAATAAAAATGGTAGTATGAAGTAAGCTAACACATTAATATCTATCAGTATAAATCTCTTCCTGTATGCATTTCAGACAATCATTTAACATTTAAGTAAAAGGGAATGAGTTGAATTATTTTATGATAAAGTTTCTTAGAAACAGCACATTAATATGTTTGGGCAGAGACTATTAAGCTATAGTTTGACTTGTAGATACGTCATCAGGTTAATCCTCGCTCAAGACTCTTAGAATTTGATACTGTACATGATCAATTATAGTATGACTCTCTTTTGTTGGCGATAGTTTTACTTTCTATTGTGGTGTCACTTTGATGTCATAAACATGTTGGAACACGTTCAAGACGGATTGTGGAAAAGTAGCGTTACTAAAAAAATATTTTACATCTTAGTATAAGCCATATTATATTGCAGCAAAATATCTGTTTGGGTATTGCTGTTTCAAATATTTAAATTTATCCTGAAATCGACCGTTCTACTATACTAATACAGGTGTACAGATAACACGAAGCGATATACGTATACTAGACGTATATAGTCTCCTGGTATCCTGCTTCTGTTGCGAGCGAACGGTTATGTCAAATTACTGTTTACGTCACAGTTCAATTTGGGGGTCCTCATTGCGGTCCGCGTTTAAGTCATATCGATTTCTTTAAAAAAACAAATCCAACGATTGGGATGGGAAAAAAATGTACAAAATTAATTGCAGGATAAAGACAATAACTGTTTAGTGTCTTTGAATATCAGCTGTAATTGTACTCGGCTCGAAACAGAAATAATAGCTCGCTGAAGCTCGCATTACATCTGTTTCTTAGCCTTGTACAAATACAGGTGATATTTAAAGACACTAAACAGTTATTGTCTATATTAAGGACAAGATCTTAAAACGATTTTTGCAGTTCAATTTTCCTTTTATGGAAAATATACGGTCTAAGGCAAATATGTTAGAAAATTCCAAAAATAAAATGCTGTTATCTCGAGGACCAATGATATATATTTATCTTACTATGTAAATCCTTGCAAAGACTTATGTATTGGGAACTTCTTAGAAAATGTATATTCATAGATTTATATTTGTCTTTGCTTAGAAATGGAAAAATATTAAATACTAAACTCGTTCAAAGGGTATCTACACGTCTCAATCTTCAAAATCGCTTATCTAAAAATACTACCATCGCTAACATTTTTAACAATAAAAATCGTGGTTACCCTTCTATCGTAGGTGAAACTGGACGATATTTATCTAAACGCACGCAAGAACACCTGTATCGTTTTAAAAGACCCAATAAATTCAAAAGTATCATTTGTCAACATCTTAAAAAGCACAATCATCCTATTAAATATTTAACAGTTCAACCTTTAGAAGCAGTAAATAAGCAGCCTGGTGAATCTCATTCAAAGTTTGTACGATCACGGAAAATAATTGAATTAAATTGGATTAAAAAATTACAGACAGTCTACCCTCTCGGTCTTAATGATAATATCATGGGAATTGGTAATATATCAAGAACCGATTCTGTTAACATTTTCGATATAGTTTCTAAAACTGTTCGTAAAAACCGTTCTCATGGGCGTAGAAAAAATCGCAATCAAAGACAATTTCGGACCAACCATACAAATATTTCGGACCTAATTTCTATTTCAAAAAACAACGGCAGACATTATCTATTAACCAAGCTCTGTTCTTTACCTATAAATAAATTAAATAAAATTTAAGAGGATTGCAACACAATTTCATATTGCAGTCCTAAGTATGAAATCGTTCAAATTATAATGGCATATTGTTATTCTAAACTGTCTCCCAAAATTGATCGCCCTGAAGATCATAAAAAACATTTTATTAAAATAAAGTATGTCAATAAAGGTTTTGATTTTGTAAATATTGCCGGTATTTTTAACGACCATTCTGTTAAAGAACAAATTCCTGGATATTTTGATAATACTGAACTCCCTCTTATTTGTTATATTTACAAGAAATCTACCTGAAAATTTGTGTTTAATTATAGCCAAGTCTGTAAAGATGTAAATATCAGTGAAAATACACCTACGTCATGTAATTGAAGTAATTCCGAATACACTTATGGCCCCATTTCCCATGTTATAACAGGAGACCTTAACATCGTTCGCGACCGAGAGTTAAAATCATTCCTCAGTAATGAACCTAAATATCGTCCCCCGTCAATTATTAATTGAAATGAGTGTCGTAATATCATCCACGACTAACTTCGTGCTTACTGTTTGAAATGGATAAAACGGGAAAAAGCTGACAAAAAATCTTTGGACTCTTTTTTTAATTCAGTAATGAAGATAGTTGATATACGTATACAACATTTTAAAGAACATTTTACTCTTATCAACAACCATAAAAATCCTATTTCTCGTATCAAACATAAACTTAAAAAACTAGCCAAGAAATTTGTTTTTGTCCCTGCTGATAAAGCTGCTAATAATATCATTATAGTTTGACGTAAATTTTACATTGAGGTTCTGTAAAAGGAAATCACGAATTCACCAACATTCCAACTGACTTCATTTTCAGAAAACGATATCTGTAACAAACATAAACTATTAGCTACTTCTTTACAAGCAGAACCAAATACAATGAAAGTCCTGGCTTCCGAAGCTACACAAATCACCTTACAAATATAGATTTATTTCGTCTTCAAGTCATTGTTCCACTACTAAATTGTCTATTCTACTTACTAGTACACTTGGTACAATCAAAAACCTGAAAATAAATTGTTCAAATAAGGCCTTTGAAAATAGTGCAATTAACTACTTTTGGAGTGTCAAAAACTCGTTGGAAGTACTTGATAAATTTTGAATCTGTTCAAAGTTTTGATTTTTCTACCCTATATACCACTTTGCCTCATATTCTTAAAGTCGGAATGCAAATACATATGTTCAAACTCTTTTAGGTTTTTAGTAGCAACAAACAAAAGAGCTATGTCAATTGGACATGCTTTGATACTATATCGGCCCTTGGATTTTTACTTGATAACATTTTTGTTCGCTTTGGAGATTCCGTATATCGTCAAGTTATCGGAATTCCAATGGGGACTAACTGTGCACCACTTATTGCGGACCTGTTTCTGTATTGTTATGAGTTACAATTTATGACTAAAATCAGCAAAGATCCATCGAAACAACATCTGATACAAAAATTTAACAATACTTTTAGATATTTGGATGATATATTGGCTCTCAATAATGACGACTTCAGTATGTATACTAAAGAAATTTATCCTGTTGAACTTACTTTAAATAAAGCAAATACTAACAATGACCACTGTCCTTTCCTCGATCTTGACATCTATATCATTAACGGGAAGCTTAATACAAAAATTTATGATAAAAGAGATGATTTTTCATTTCCTATCATTAATTATCCATTTTAAGATGGTGACGTTCCCTTGTCACCATCTTATGGTGTTTATATATCTCAACTTGTACGATTCGCTCGTGAATGTAACAACGTATTAGATTTTAGCGAGAGAAATTTATGTATTACTGAAAAATTATTACACCAGGGTTTTCGATATCATGAACTAGTCAAAATATTTACTAAATTTTATCATCGGTATAAGGACATCATTCATAAATATAACTCAACATGCAGACATCTTATACGTTTGGGTATTTCACATCCAATCTTTTATGGTAATATTCTTTACAAAGCACAAAAATGTCAGTATTCACCTCAAAAGCTAACAAAACCTTTAAACAGACTTATTAAGAAGGGATATAGTTTAACCCCGCCGCATTTTTGCGCCTGTCCCAAGTCAGGAGCCTCTAGCCTTTGTTAGTCTTGTATTATTTTTAATTTTAGTTTCTTGTGTACAATTTGGAGTTTAGTATGGCGTTCATTATCACTGAACTAGTATATATATTTGTTTAGGGGCCAGCTGAAGGACGCCTCCGGGTGCGGGAATTTCTCGCAGCATTGAAGACCTGTTGGTGGCCTTCTGCTGTTGTCTGTTCTGTGGTCGGGTTGTTGTCTCTTTGACACATTCCCCATTTCCATTCTTAATTTTACGATACTGTTGTCAGGTCATTAAAGATTGCATATTTTGGCTTTAATATTGATTCACTTATAGGGTCTTTGCATCGGAATTAAACATATTTATTCTAAAACCAGTTGTTGGCATGACACGGGTTATGTTCTTCTCATATATTTTATATATTCTATCCCATCGAACTAGAGATAAAGGATACAACAGATACAGTTAACTCTGCCTCATATCTTGACTTACATCTAGAAATTGACAATGAGGGTCGGTTGAAAACAAAACTTTACGACAAAAGAGATGATTTCAGCTTCCCAATTGTGAACTTTCCATTTCTATGTAGCAACATTCCAGCAGCACCTGCATACGGAGTATATATCTCCCAATGGATACGATATTCCCGGGCTTGTGTTTCCTATCATGATTTCCTTGATAGAGGATTGCTGCTTACAAGGAAGCTATTAAGCCAAGAGTTCCAAATGGTGAAGTTGAAATCATCCCTTCGTAAATTTTACGGACGCCATCACGAGTTGGTTGACCGTTATGGAATAACCGTTTCACAGATGATATCGGATATGTTCCTTATGTCGTAACTACAATACCCTTCCCTTTTCACGAATGTGACTTACCGAATTAGACTATTAACCGGATTTGTAATAACATAAGCAACACGACGGGTGCCACATGTAGAGCAGGATCTGCTTACCCTTCCGGAGCACCTGAGATCACACCCAGTTTTTGGTGGGGTTCGTGTTGCTTAGTCTTTAGTTTTCTATGTTGTGTCATCTGTACTATTATTTGTCTGTTTGTCTTTTTATTTTTGGCCATGTCGTTGTCAGTTTGTTTTCGATCTATGAGTTTGACTGTCCCTCTGGTATCTTTCGTCCCTATTTTATGATGGTATAATACTAAACTCCTAACAGGAGGGATTGTCCCTGATGTTCATATGATGTAGACATAATCTTTCAATCAGTTTAATTGAGGTCTGGAGCTGGCATGTCAGTAACTGCTTGTAGTCTGTTGTTATTTATGTATTATTGTTATTTTGTTTATTTTCTTTTGTTTCCTATTCTGACATCGGACTCGGACTTCTCTTAAACTGAGTTTTACTGTGCGTACTGTTGTACGTTTGTTTTTTCTACATTGGCTAGAGGTATAGGGGGAGAGTTGAGATCTCAAAAAACATGTTTAACCCCGCCGCATTTTTGCGCCTGTCCCAAGTCAAGAGCCTCTGGCCTTTGTTAGTCTTGTATCATTTTTAATTTTAGTTTCTTGTGTATAATTTGGAGTTTAGTATGACGTCCATTATCACTGAACTAGTATACATATTTGTTTAGGGGCCAGCTGAAGGACACCTCCGGGTGCGGGAGTTTCTCGCTGCATTGAAGACCCATTGGTGTCCTTCGGCTGTTGTCTGCTCTATGGTCGGGTTGGTGTCTCTTTGACACATTCATCATTTCCATTCTCAATTTTATTTTTATTTGATTTTCGAATTCAACGAACCAAAAGAGGAAATAAAAGGGCTAGTGCCAGTTAAGATTTTTATTCGTTATGTTATTTTTAATGAAAGGACAGCGTGTACTGCATACATTGTAACATATGTTTAACATCTCACATACATTAATATCAATATACCAATTTTATCTACATAACCTATGAAAATGTTAACATAGTTACACTTTATCATTCCGCTGTTGGGTTATAGCTACATGTTTTTTTTTCTATTATTTTTTCTCTTTTATCAGATGAATTTTGTTCATATTGAAGCACCGCTTGGTACATGCATATGCACAAGGATATGATTGTTTACCCTCTCTCTTTTCATGTTTTTTTTCGAAATCGTAAAATATTCTTCATGGAGACACTTGATCATTTATGCGCTTGATTAAATACGAAAGTTATGCTAATGTCTTGAGAGCGAAAGAAAAAAGGAACTAAATTTTGACTGTTTGACTTAATCATATCTATTGGTATTTGGTTTGATTTAAAAGACATCCCATATTCAGGAGGGGTATTTCCAAAAATATCAGCCTTGAAAATAAATTTCATTCTCCTAGGGACGAATGAAAGATTGCCTGAGGGCTCTACAAATTAATCAACCTTTCGCAATAATATTTATTTATATTTTTATTGAGTTTACATTTATTCAAAGTCGTAAAAAGAGGCAAATAATACATTAGGAACAATTAAAATCCATAAGTCGAAGAGAAACCGACAGAAATATGGCAAAAAACGAAAAGCGACTTAACGACAAACAATAGTTTTCAAAATACTACATAGAAAACTAAAGACTGAGCAACACGAATCTCACAGACAAAAGACATGGGTGATCTCATATGCTCCGGAAGGGTTAGCAGATTCTTCTAAACATGTGGCACCTGTTATGTTGCTCGGGATAAACACACACTCAGTGATAAGTCTCCTTCGGTGATGCCACAATCGGGGAAAAGACGACGGGATTACGACTACGACAATTGGAAAATATCCGTGGGCATCTGTGATGCAGATATTAAGTTATTATAGATGTTAGCCATATCAAAATGGCAAGTGAAGACAACTTTGTAATAAGACGTTGGAAAAAAAAATGACGAACAAATTTGTTATTTACTTAAACATGTATGCGCTGAGATATCTCTGTTTATTTACCTCACATTGTTTAATTTTGTATTCTAATTATTTATTGTCCTGAATATACATGGATTATTTGCCGCTGGACGTTAAGTGTGCAACAATCAATCAATCCAAGCATGTAAATTCTGTCGTAAGGGAAGACATTATATTCGACTTGTGTTACCTTACATTTTGGATCGGTTTTGACGATGATGAAGAAAGTTTTCCGGATCAGTCTTGCGATTTTCTAATCCCCCAAACCCCCCTCCCTCACAAAAAAAAATACAAAAAAAACATAAGAAAATAATTGAAAACAATCCAAAAATATTGATTGGGATTGAGAATTAAATGGTCCAGCTTAAAAAGGAGATATTTAGTATTTGAAAAGAGGGGTAGAAATAGAAAAACTCCGATTTGAATTTGAATGCAAGTTTTACTATTCAGCTGGAGAAACATCAGCTTTTTAAGTATAGCTCGGACTTTTAGAACTAGTTGAATTAGAGGACAGACATAAATACATACAGAGCAGAATTAGACCAAATGAACGCGTGATAATGTTAAGAAATATCATGCTATAGTATTTCACAATCCCTGTAAATTCAATGAATGGAAATGTTTATCTAATCAACAAATACATTTTCATCTCCAGTTGCAGCTTTGATTTGTTTGTTGGTTTTGTAAACTGCTCCAAAAACGTTTTAAACATTTTTGATTTGGAAAATTCTTGCATTGTATTTGCTTATTCATTTGCTGCAGTTGGCTTGCTTGCAGAGAAAACTGCTGAGAGATAGTGGATGCTACGAAAGGGTGTACAATATTTAACCTAATGCTTTCAAGACTTTACGGCAAACATATGGCGCTGTATTTAAGAGTTTTAAGAATTTGTGCATACAGCTAGAATTTGCTGAACTGCAACTGAATGTCGAAAAAATGATTCATGTATCATTTATACTTTGCATAGCTTATTCCAATGGGTCTCAGATATGCTTCATTTACTTTAATTTCAATAATGTAATACACATGGTCTTTTCGTTCAACACTAGGAAAATTACTCATACATAAAAACATAATGGGAATATGTGCACGTGGCAATATCTCAGTCACTGCTCTTTTCGACATGGTCTCTACTGTTCAACAATAAGCAAACGATTAAAGAATGAAAGCCTTACTGGTATATGAATATGAGACCTTATTTCAGTTGTCCCTGATTGTGGTTCCCAACGACAGTACAACTAATTAAAGCTTTTAAGTAGGCCAGATTGAATAAAAACTTACCAAAGGTACCAGGCTATAACTAGTTACACTAATTTCGCGTTTCGTCTTCATAAGATTCAGCAATGGCGCTTGATTCTCAATAAAAGGAAAGCCAAAACAAATAAAAAGTTGAAGATCATTAAAAAAACAAAAATTCTGAAAAGTTAAGAGCCGTGATTAATACGGCTAAGGCCATCTATACCCGGGGGCATCAAAACATTTCGATTAATCAAACATTTTATAAACAGAAATAACACAGAAGTGATGACTACTGGGATAGTGAAACAAAAAGTCAGTAATAGTCATATGAATATAGCCCAATATCTTTCTCTAAGAAACAATAAACTCAATATGTAAAAACCCATATGACTAAAATAAGAACACGACAGTTAGTCATAGAACTTTTGTTTATTGAAACTGATTTTAAATAAAAGCTAATACAATAGCATAATTTTGGCACTCTTGGCTTACTACAACATAAAAAAACTGACATTTCTTGGGTGATCAATAAACTGTAAAGTGCCTTAGAAAATTAAATAGCAAGTATGAATACAATTTTCTTTTTGCGTATATAATTCAAGTCAAATCAAATTTAAGTCTTGACCTTCAGCGCTCCCGAATCGATTACATACACATATACAAGACATAAAACAAAGATAAACAAAAATAAACACTAAACTGTACTAAATTGGAACAATACACGATGAAGGGATATTATCTAAACCAATTGTATTATATCTTAAACCGTGTTGATTATATTTCGTTGCCTTAGTTAAACCTCGAACAAATACTGAACAATATTCATTCCCATTTAATGATGCTTATTTGTGTTTGAAAGTTGATGCTGTATAAGTGCGTTGGTTTTTTGATTTTTTTGGGGAGAAAGGGGGAGGGGGGAGGATGCGGTGGCGGGGGTGGGGGCGCTGGCGAAAACAACAGGGTAATTCATTATTCATTTCAATCTGTTTGTAATTCAGTATGCTATTTGATTCATTAGTAAGTCCGATCTTGCTTTATTGTAGTGAGGTTTGGGGTGTTTATAATAATTCAGGAGACATTTCCAATTTTGAAAAAAAAAAACCATATAAAGTTCATAAAAGAATCTTTAGGAGTTCATTGCAGAACACTAAATGCTGCATGTAGAGCTGAATTTGGCAGGCTAACATTGTGGTTAAAATTTCATTTTCTTGTATAAATTTTTTTGATTATATTTTGAAGTCTGTTGTATCCAAAATTTTTCTGGCAACTGAAAACAAATTACCCCTGGACAAAGAAACTTTATTCTATTTTAAGCAATCTAGGATTTTCAAGCCTAGCTAGGAGGGGCGGTTAGAGTGGGTGTCATCTCGATTTTCCGAAAAAATAAAGTATTCTATCCAGGATCCCGTAAAATTAATCATAAATTCCCGAGTCCCATTAGAGGTAAATCCCGAATTCCCGCGAAAAATAAAGACCAAATTCCGAATTCCTCGCAAAAATAAAGGCCTAATCCCGACGTCCCGAAAAAGGTCCTTCCGCCCCTTTAGGTGGAAATGTTCTATTAAAAACTATCTACCAAGTATTAAACAACTAGTAATTGATCAGTGCACGCAGGATCAATATTAAAAAATGTACGATTCATTCAAACTAAAATTTTATCAAAAATTATATAATTCAAATCAGCGTAGTTCTTACGTTGATATTCTAAGGAACAAATCAAAAAGGTCATCCCTGTGTAAACTAAGATTAAGTGCTCACAGTCTTGCCATAGAAAAAGGTCGACATTTAGACATACCCACCAAAGAACGAGTTTGCAATGTATGTAAATCGGATGAGATTAAAATAACTTTTTACTGAAGCGTGAAAAATAATTTAAAAAAAATATTATATTAAATATACCTCTTCCAAGTCATAGTGAAAATCAAGTAAATATGAAATGTTGCATTATAGAAATGAGATTTTATCTTCCTAATTATAACATATTATTTCATTATTCTATATTCACTTGTATTACTATACAAAGAAGAACGTGTAAATAATACTTGCTATCAATCAGACACGATCAGTGTCCTTTGAAAATCGGTTAAATAGGTAAACACGATAAGATGTCGGTATAAATATTAAAATTTCAATATTATGCGAATTTGTTGTTTTCTAAAATTAGTATTCTTCTAACACAATTCTAAATTTCTTTTGAAATTAGAACATCTGTCATCCAAGACCAATGATGCTTCATTCATTATTGTTAAAATACTCCATTGTAAGCAAAACAAATGATTTAAGTCTGAACAAACAAATGTTGTATGTGTCAGCTAAAATCTATATATGATTAAAGAACCTAGTTTCTGTTTTATAATGATCTATTGTATCTAAAATATGCACGGAAGAAAATTTCCCTTCTCTGTGATCGATGTTATTGTCGACTGAAATCTATAAAAATGCTTCAACTACTTCTTTTTACAAAAAGACACTTTGTTAATAAAATTTGGAGATTTTTAATCGCTTCTCTTTAGTCACACGAATGTTCATTTTATCAAGCTTATTCCACGTGACTTATTCAAGTGTTAAGTTACCAAAATAGTATGTGTATTGGACTTTAAAAAGTTACCCGGATAAGTATATTTATGTACAGCAATGGACGATCCATACACCTTCATCTATTAAAGAAAAAAACTGTATGAAGTAAGTAAAACAAAACATAATTTTAATCAGTCTAGGTCTTTTTCTGACTGCGTTTGAGTCAATCAGCTAACTTGTCAGTGAAAGGGGATGGGCTACGTTATTTTATGTAAAGAGGTATGTGAGGTTAGCGGCCTGTTCGATATTCGATATTCAAGGTTTAATCAGCCACCAACAGCCGGTTCGATATTCAAAATTTCTATGAAAAATGATACAAACTGGATATTTAAAAGAATTCTTAAAATGATTACCATTTTAAACAATTGCACATCTTATTCTAATGCTTCATTTACGGGCCTATACCTATACACCTTAAGTTGCAATGGACTAACACATAAAATTAAAAAAAGTAACGTATAGGATTGGAAAAATTTATGAATACTATGTCTGTCCAATATTGTATATTTTTGTATATGCATTGTCAGGTACATTAACATCTGTATCTGTATGTGTTTGAGGCAATGCATACAACTTTTAAATCACATGTGTACAAAATACATGTATCAATTATACATATGCATGAAACGTGATCAATTATTTAAAAAGAGGTACCCCTACATGAAGCCCTGTATGGGTGATATCGGGTACACAATACGACACCAGATAACCTTTCTTTGTTTATATCATTTGGTTCAAGGGTCCATATGAGCCATTGCTAATACCTTGTGTCTTTCGTCCGTCTATTATCAGAAAATTTACTCGTGCATCATCTCCCAGACACCACCTAGTCAATATGAACTAATCTTCCTACGTAGAATGTACCTAGAAAATCCTTATTATCTACGCACCCCAAATAAAATCTGTTTCCGATCAAATGAAAACATTTGTTTCAGTGATGATCTTTGAGTTTGGTTGGCTGATTTTCAATAATCGTCTCTGAAAGCCGAAACGTTTTGAAACTTACGGGGTTTAACGAGAAATAAATCTTCTACAAACAATCTTCACCATCCGCTACATATTGACATTAAATAGTAATTGCTATCTTCGGAGCAGCAACTTTAAAAGTTTAAACAGACATTCACTTCCCGGTAGCAATTACAAATTTAAACTGTCAAATATTGTAGTATTTTTTCTTTAACATTTTCTAGTTCTTATTTAAACTTAAAGAATGTAAAACAGCCAAAGCCTGCAATCTCTAATTTGTTGAAAAGTGAATTAAAAAAATATTTGCAAAAGTTTTTTTCTTTAAGAACTATCTCAGTGGTAAATAAGATCCATCAGTAGTTTACCGATGTTCCCAGTGTCATAAAACAAAGCCACGTATTACTTTCCTTCATTGATGAAGTTTCTATGATGATTTCATTCAACTATTTCGCCTTGCCTTTTGTAGTTGTACCATATTATCTAAAAATGAAAAAAACAGCAATGAATAAGATATACAATGAAACCTACGACTGTTATCTCAAAAAAGATACCAGACTTAAACGTTTATATACCAGACATACGTTTCGTCTGAAGATAACGTTCAGTAGCACTCAAATCAAAGCAGTTATTTGCCACATCAATTAAAAACTGAAGAGCCATTAAACAAACAAATAAAAAAATGTGTACAGATGGATAATGTTAATGCTTTACGTTGAAAAAACCCTTAGTTTTTTTAATGATTCTGATGTCTTTTAACAGTGAACTTACAGACATAACATATCAAACATATAACATTTCGTCACTGACTACTGGTCTGGTGATACCCTTTGGGACAAAACGTTCAAAACCAGGTTATCTAAACAATGGTTGTGAAAATCATAAAATATATCAGACTAATAACCCCATCAAGTCGTCTACATACATGTAATAGTGGTGCGTGAATTAAAATAGTTGAAGAGCATTGTAGACAAAATCTCAAAACCATTGTGTCAAATATGACTAGGGTAAAAAGACCTCAGCATTGTTAATAATAGTGATTTATTACTAGCAGTAGGTTGATAGGAATTATCGTATCAAGGATGTTTTTTCTATGTCATTACAAGGCTGGTTATTCTTCCGTATGTGTCAGCTAAAATCTATATATTATTAAAGAACCTATTTTCTGTTTCGTAATGGTCTATTGTATTTAATATATGCACGGAAGCAAATCTCCCTTCTCCGTGATCGATTTTATTGTCGATTGAAATCTCTTTAAATGCTTCATCTACTATTTTTACAAAAAGACACCTTGTTCAGAGCCAGTCTGCCAGAAAACCATGCAATAGGCTTCAAATGCAATGTTATCATATTGACCTAAAATTTTGCATACATGATGCCTTCATGACAACTACTCTCTGTGCAAAATATCTTTAAAAAATATTCATTGGTAGTCTCTTTACGGAGCGCCATCTATATTTAACCATTTATGGTGAAAATAAGCTGAAAATTAGCCAATCTCAGCAGTTTTAAGCTGACAAATACCAATGATTTCAACATGTTACTGTTGTATTGGTAAGAATATGTTGTAATACTGTATTTTAACTGTCAAAATATGATAATACCTGATGTTAATTGTTTCCCCTATATTTGCTCATTCTAGTCTAAATATCAGAAGTTTTACGAAACTGCTAAAATAGTGAAATTTGCTAATTTTTAAAAGTCCATATTTTCTTAAGGGGCAAAAATATTTGAAAACCATTTGTTTTTTTTAAACCCTTATCATATATCTACAAATATAAACAATCCAATTTCGGCAAATGATCATAGTACTAATGAAAAATTATCAGTGTTATCCTATATAGATTTTTTTTGTTTGGACCCGTCAATAATCCCCCTCTGGGGTCCCACCTTGTAGAAAATAAATATATGATGCACAACTAAACTATGTAATTAGTATCTCATACAACTTTCACATTAAACCCTTTAGTAGTTGCAGAGGAGTTGCGGACCACAGGTAGTTACACTACTCCACTACTGATTTTCTCCTTTTTGATCCAAAAGTTTCCCCAATAAACCCTCAATAGATAAAACAAACATATGGTGCACAATTTCACAACCCTCACAATACATATCATTAGTTCGTTTAAATCCATTCTGTACTTTGAGAGGACTTAAGGGTTGTAGATATATTACAAACAAACAGATGGACAGAAAAACAGACAGACAGACAGACAGACAGACATTATGAAGATCATATATCCCCCCAGCTATCACTAACATGGGTATAAAAAGTCTCTTCACAAAAGGATAAAATGGATTCAGGACAGCCAATAATTACAGGTTAAGCTATCCCTTCTAGCCTGTTTAATAATTTGTTAAAATGCTGAGGGGATATGGTTGGTTTACTATTGTGGATATTCGGTTAAATCTTTCCAATGGAATAAGACATGTGGAGAAAATTTATCAAACCACTAATTACTATATCTAAATTAAAAAGGAGGAATATGTTGTATAGATTCATGACACAAAATCTTTATATATTTGATCAAATCCCAATATGCAAGTTCAAAAATGACCCCTCAGCACTGTTTAACTTTATTTGGAATTTTACTGTAGAATTTTTATGTACATTTAATAACATGTTATAACCATTTTCATTTTATATTAATTAAAAATACATATATTCAGGCAATTAATACTGGAAAGTAAAAACTAATACACTGACGGTGGCATTTGCTTGTAGTTACACTGTACTGTTTCTGCAACAAGAATGAATGTAAAGTTGAAATGTCTATGCTATCTGTATAATAATATATGTTGCCCAGTCTGCAGAAACAGCATGTTCCGGTATGTCATCACTTGACATTCTACCATGGTGTTTTGCATATTTTCATCATCAACTACATTCAAATTTTCAATTTAACTAATGAAGACTTGGCTGGATCTTTAGATCCAAGTTTGACAAATTTGGCAAATACACTCCAAACATGAGATGTGGTAACCACTCATCAGAGTTAAATTTCTTTATTCCATCATCGTTTCTTAATAGTTTCAAATTATCAAAGGTTTGATAAAAAAAAGGTCTTTTTTCTGTAGCACTGCATTCTATGTGTATATCATGTTAAAATTCCTTAACCCTACTGCTAAAACGTTTCAATGGCTAAAAGAAACCGTAAAAGACCATCCATCTGCAATATTCAAATTAGTTGTCAACTGAGTGTAGCAAAACCTTTGTGCACATGTCTCAGTCCAGAGATCTTTCACTTTGCAATAAATGTTTTCTTTGTTGGCATATACATGCTTGTCTAGGTATATACGATATTCTAAGAAGTGAGGTTTTTGTTGAAACCTTTATGCAATTTCACTAAGGACAAGCAAATAATAGTTCATCATCTGAATTATCATCAGTGTTGGCTATTACATTTGCTCTTGGAAAATATTCAGTTTCTGCTGTTTCATTATATCCTCCATCTAATTTGTCTTTGCTTATGAGAGTAAATAACAGAACCTGGTCCGAAAGATTTCTTCTTGATAAATGGTATTTGTACCTACAAAAAAAACATAACAAAATTATCATAATACATGGAATTGATTACGCATAACGTAGGCAAATATTGACAAAATACTAAAAGAATAGTGTTCAAAGTTTTTTCTCTCAAAAATGACCGGAGAAATGTTGTCGTCTCAAACAGACTAGAATCTTACTGACACTGCTTTTTTTCCAGAACAATGCAAGGGTTACTACTAGTGGAGCACAACAAGCTTACCCTTCCTAAGTACAATGTTCCTGAGTACCTTCTCTCATTTAGTTTTTTATGGAGTTTGTATTGATAACTTCAATTTTTATAACTATTATGCAATTCATTTGTATCAACCATGTTTATTGGTTGTCGAAATACATTATGAGGGTTAGATTCCACAGTCTTTTGGTCTGTAAAGCCAGCAATTTTAGTTTCTGCTTTTTTTGGTATGTCATTTCTTCGAAAAATTGTCAATATTAATTGGTATTTGTTTACATGTACCTGCCACTGTCATTCATGGAAATTTATGAAATATGAGGTCATGCCTTGTGCGTATTTTTAAGTTGTCTACTTTTTTAACTGTGATTTTTGCTTCTATTATTTTTATGGGTTGGAAAAACTGGCAAAAATTCCTAAAAAGAGAAGGGGGTAGGAAAAATGAATCATGCTCTGCTCAAGATTTGTTATTTTTGTTTGACGATTCTATAGTAAAGTACTGTTTGACATGTTACTGCTTTAGAGAAGATCTCCCATGCTACCATTAGCAGTTTGTTACAATTTTATGTGATGATTCATAAAAATATAAACAGATATATGATAACCCATAACACATACGTGTGCTAGTAAATTTTTTTTAGCCAATGTCACAGTACTGACCTGGACCTGAGAATAATCAAAGACAAAAATCATCAAGAATTTGATCCACTAAAGCAATGATTACTTTCATTGATGGGTATGAAATCCTACCCGGATACAAGTTTTCTCCCTTTATCAGTTGATGTTTTTCTAAAAAGTTGGCACAAAGTAGGAGAAAGAGGGTAACACATCTTAGTTCATATTGGAGGGTCTTGAAGGGGGGGGGGGGGGGGTCCTTCTTTTCTGCATTATGTTTTTAGGCCATTTTTCTCTATTTATTTTTCTCTATTTATACTTTTTACTATTATTCTCTATTCTTTATATTTTAGCACCTCTTTATTCTCTATTCTTTATTTTTTGGGCCATTTTTCTCTGTTCTCTATATTTTTTGCCCAATATTCTCCATTCTGTAAACCCTGATCGACACCCTCATATTGTGCTGAAAATGAAATCAAAATCATCACGATCATAGAACTCTTGATATCAATAGATTTTTACAGATCATTGTGATGCGAGACTGGTCCTGGATACTTCGTACATATGATATATGTAGTATAAAACTCGCACAAAGAAACAATGAGGGGAAAAATTAAAACCTAAAAATTGAAAATTGAAAATTTAAAAAAAAAATGTAAAATACAAAAATATCTCTATATGGATTATATTCATTTAGTGCTAATATGAACAATACAATTTTCCCCAATTATAATTATAAAAACGTATTTAAAGAGAATATATTGGCTTAAAGGATAAACATGAATATAAGCCAATGTGAATTGTTGTCTGAAGGGGCAAATGATTTCAAAGATGTTTTTATGAACCCATACTTTTATATTACAAACTGAATGATATTCTGAGGTTTTTGTTTTTGTTATTTACTAAATGAAACACTCAATGAATGTGTGACCAAATTGTGGCAGTTTTTTTTACGGGAAAGGGTCCTCAAAATACAGATTCATATGCGTATACAATGATTGTATTAATAAGAAAAACTAGTCAGAACAGAGAATACTTGTCAAGAAATATAAAGGTGTGGGATTTCTTTAATATGCAGAAATATTGTCAAGAAATAGGAACCGTCCTAGAAAAGAGTGAAAACATTTACTGGTCAATTATGCAGTACTTAATTGCTTTTTCTCAACCATTCTGTAATGCAATTACATCGAAATGTTAGGTATTAAGGCTCGTTTAATAGAGAAAATGAATTTCACCTTCTAAAATATACACACCCTTGAAAAATACCAGTCTTTTTCTTATAGATTGTCCGGGGGGGGGGGGGGGGGGGGGTGATGGAAAATGTTTTAAAGACATTTTTTACCATAATTTCGTTGAAAATAAATTATTTGTTGCAGCTGGTTTAGAAAATAGATAATTTTTTTCCCTCAAATTTGAGCTTATTTCCCTTTACATGAATTTATTTAATTTAAATCATCCTATGGCAAAAATTAATAATTTACCAGAAAAAAATTGAAAATTAATATTTTATCAAAAAATCGTCCAAGGACATCCACATTCCCCCTATTCCCTTAAAAAATCGATTGGTCCTCAGGAATTTATCTACGTGTATTTGTATGGAGAGAGGGTGTATTCTAACCTGTTTCTATGTTGATGACCTCTCTTGTCTCCAACTATCCTGTAGGTTTGCAGACTCTCGTAGAGCCACCTTTGTCCTTAGTTGCCTTGCTGGAAGCTGGATGTTCTAGGTAGCAACATTTCAGTTCACGTAAGCTTCCTCTCCAATAAATCCAAAAAAAGTCTCTGTGTTGCTGGCATATGTTATCCTGAAGCAATCTAGCATCAATTTTTAAAAATCGAGTGCGGAATGACTTGTATGGGTTCAATTTGTCTTTTTTCCAGACACTGCAGTCCAATCAAATGTATGTGTGTGTTCTTATCACTGTGAATTAAATAGGTACTGTGAGTCTCATAATTTTTCTTTCCACAAGAAATACCAGTAAATATGGGAAGTCATATATCTTGTTCTCACTTTTCAATACAGACAACTTATGGTAACATTATGTTTTCACATCGAAGAGTGTAAATAAGGGGAGATAACTTATAGAGCACCTGTGACTGGTTTTTTTCCTATTCCAAAGATTTTTTTGGCGATAATACTTAAAATAATGAAATTATGTATGTAAAATGTGTCATGCAGTAAATTTATGTAATTGAGATCTAAGTTATTTCATAGCTATGGGTAAATGGGTTTTAATTAGAATTTGAATAATTTAGAAATTTATTAAAATATAGGAAAGTTAGATGTAAATTTCAACATCTTGCAATAATTTGCCAAAATTGGATTTTTGATATTTTTGACAATATCAATTGGTCAATTCACTGATGCTTTTTTCATGAAAAAGTAAGTGCCACTTTAGATGATTGATAGACTCAAACTTCCTTCAAAATTCATCGTGGCCTCATACCCCTCCACCGAATAATTGTTCGAGACAAATCTTTCCTGACATGGTTTATTTTTGTCTTTCCAGGTCATTTTAAGGAAATATAAGTTTAAATGGCCAGTAACACTGTTAAAATCAGAATTTATTGAGTTGAAACTATACACATTTTCACTAGCATTTTAGTGATTTTCATACATTTATGCAAATGAGGTTGTTTCTAAAAATAGACACGATGCAACAAAGTCTAAGATATATTTTTCCTTCATATATAATATTTCAAAAGTTCCGACATGCCATTTGGACAATATTTCAGATTTTGCATGGTTTTCTGGCAGACTTCATAATGTGGGCAGATTTTTAATCGCTTTCCTTTAGTCACATGTATGTTCATTTTATCAAGCTTATTCCATGTGACTTATTCAAGTGTTAAGTTACAAAAATAGTATATGTATTGGACTTTGAAAAGTTACTCATGTTTTTGTACAGCAAGGACGATCCATACACCTTCGTCTATTAAGAGAGAAAAAGCTGTATGAAGTAAGTTAAACAAAAAATAATAATAATCAGTATAACTCTTTTTCTGACTGCGTTTGAGTCAATCAGCTAACTTTTTGGTAAAAGGGGATGGGCTAAGCCATTTTATATAAAGATCTATGTGAAGTTAGCGGCCAGTTCGTTATTCGTTATTCGATATTCAATATTAAATCGGCCACCAACAGCCGGTTCGATATTCAAAATTTCTATGAAAAATGATACAAACTGGATATTTAAAAGATTTCTTAAAATGATATCCATTTAAAAAAAAATTGCACATCTTATTCTAAAGGATCTCAGTCATGCTCCATTTACAGGCCTACACGTATAAACCTTTAGGTTGCAATTGACATTTTACATAAAATAAAAAAAGAAACGTACAGGATTGGAAAAATGTATGTATGCTATGTCTGTCCAATATTGTATGTTTTTGTATATGCATTGTCAGGTACATTAACATCTGTAACTGTATGTGTTTGAGGCAATGCATACAACTTTTAAATCACATCTGTACAAAATACATGTATCAGTTATACATATGCATGAAACGTGATCAATTATTTAAAAAGAGGTACCCCTACATGAAGCCATGTATGGCTGATATCGGGACACCAGATAACCTTTCTTTGTTTATGTCATTTGGTTCAAGGGTCCATATGAGACATTGCTAATACCTTGTGTCTTTCGTCCGTCTATTATCAGAAAATTTACTCGTGCATCATCTCCCAGACACCACCTAGACAATATGAAGTAATCTTGGTATGTAGAATGTATCTAGAAAATCCTTAATATCTACCCACCCCCAAATAAAAACTGTTTCCGATCAAATGAAAACATTTGTTTCAGTGATGATCATTGAATTTAATTGGCTGATTTTCAATAATCGTCTCTGAAAGCCAAAACGTTTTGAAACTTATGGGGTTTAACGAGAAAGAAATCTTCTACAAACAATCTTCACCATCTGCTAGATATTGACATTGAAAAGTATTCGCTATCTTCGGAATCAGCAACTTTATAAGTTTAAAATGACATTTACTTTCTGGTTGCAATAACGAATTTAAACTGTCCAATATTGTATTATTTTTTCTATAACATTTTCTATTTCTCATTTAATTTTAAAAATGTAAAACAGCCAAGGCCCGCAATCTCTAATTGGTTGAAAAGTAAATTAAAAAATATTTGCAAAAGTTTTTTCTTTAGAACTATCTCAGTGGTAAATAAGATCCATCAGTAGTTTACCGATGTTCCCAGTGTCATAAAACAAAGCCACGTATTACTTTCCTTCATTGATGAAGTTTCTATGATGATTTCATTCAAATATATCGCCTTGCCTTTTGTAGTTGTACCATATTATCTAAAAAAACAGTAATGAATAAGATATACAATGAAACCTACGCCTGTTATCTCAAAAAAGATACCAGACTTAAACGTTTATATACCAGACATACGTTTCGTCTAAAGATGACGTTCAGTAGCACTCGCATCAAAGCAGTTGATAGTCACATTTATTAAAAACTGAAGAGCCATTAAGTAAACAAATCAAAAATGTGTACAGGTGGATAATGTTAATACTTTACGTTGACAAAACCCTTAGTTTTTTTTTAATGATTCTGATTAACATTGAACTTACAGACAACCATTTCAAACGTATATCATTTCGTCACTGACTACTGGTCTGGTGATGCCCTTTGGGACACAACGTTCAACATCAGTCTTATCTAAACAATTGTTGTGAAAATCATAAAATATATCAGACTAATATCCCCATCAAGTCGTCTACATACATGTAATAGTCATGATAGTGGTGCGTGAATTAAAATAGTTGGAAGGTGAAATAAATGACGAAGTTGAGCATTGTAGACAAAATCTCAAAACAATTGTGTCAAATATGACTAGGGGTAGAAAGACCTCAGCATTGTTGATAATAGAGATTAATTACTAGCAGTTAGTTTATAGAATTGATCGTATCATGGATGTTTTTTTATGTCATTACAAGGCTGGTAATTCTTCCGTATGTGTCAGCTAAAATCTATATATTATTAAAGAACCTAGTTTATGTTTTGTAATGGTCTATTGTATTTAATTTATGCACGGAAGCGAATCTCCCTTCTCCGTGATCGATGTTACTGTCGATTGAAATCTCTAAAAATGCCTCAACTACTATTTTTACGAAAAGACACCTTGTTAAGAGACAGTCTGCCAGAAAACCATGCAATAGGCTCCAGATGCAATTTTATTATATTGACCTGAAAAGCCATTTATGGTGACAATAAGCTGAAAATTAGCAAATTTCAGCAGTTTTAAGCTGACAAATACCAACAATTTCAACATGTTAGTATTTTATTTGTAAGAATATGTTGTAATACTGTATTTTTACTGTTAAAATATGTTTATACCTTATGTTATTTTGTTTCCTATATTTGCTCATTCTGGTCTAAATATCAGAAGTTTTACGAAACTGCTACAGAAGAAAAATTTGCTAATTTTTAAAGGTCCATATTTTCTAAAGTGGCAGAAATATTTGAAAGCCATTTGTTTTTTCTCTTAAACCCTTATCATATTTCAACAAAATATAAAAATTCCAATTTCGGCAAATGATCATAGTACTCAATGAAAAATTATTAGTTTGGAAGGAATTGTGGTTTAACAGGTGTTATCCTATATAAATGATCTTTCTCTTATTTGGACCCGTCAATAATTCCCCTCTGGGGCCCCACCTTGTAGAAAATAAATATATGATGCACAACTAAAATATCTAATTAGTATCTAAAACAACTTTCATATTAAACCCTTTAGTAGTTGCAGAGGAGTTGCAGACCGCAGGTAGTTACACTACTCAACTACTGATTGGAGCAGGATCTGCTTACCCTTCCGGAGCACCTGAGATCACCCCTAGTTTTTGGTGGGGTTCGTGTTGCTTAGTCTTTAGTTTTCTATGTTGTGTCTTGTGTACTATTATTTGTCTATTTGTCTTTTTATTTTTTTGCCATGGCGTTGTCAGTTTATTTTCGATCTGTTTTTGACTGTCCCTCTGGTATCTTTCGCCCCTCTTTCTCCCTTTTGGTCCAAAAGTTTCCCCAATAAACCCTCAATAGATAAAACAAATCTCATATAACCCCACCCCCCTTTCCCCCAGCTATCACTAGCATAGGTATAATAAGTCTCTTTACAAAAGGATAAAATGGATTCAGGACAGCCTATAATTACAGGTTAAGCTATCCCTTCCGGCCTGTTTAACAATTTGTTAAAAGAAGAAGGCTGAGGGGATATAGTTGGTTCACTATTGCGGATACTCGGTTGAATCTTTCCAATGGAATAAGACATGTGAAGAAAATTTATCAAACCACTAATCACTATATCTAAATTAAAAAGGAGAAATATGTTGTACAGATTCATGACAAAAAATTTTTGTATGTATTTGATCAAATCCCAATATGCAAGTTCAAAAATGACCTCTCAGCACTGTTTAACTTAATTTTGACTTTAACTGTAGAATTTTTATGTACATTAAATAACATGTTATAACCATTTTCATTTTATATTAATTGAAAATACATGTATTCAGGCAATTAATACTGGAAAGCAATGATACAATGACTGTGGCATTTGCTTGTAGTTACACTGTACTGTTTCTGCAACAAGAATGAATGGTAGGTTGAAATGTCTATGCTATCCTTATAATAATATATGTTACCCAGTTTGAAGAAACATCATGTTCCGGTATGTCATCACTTGACATTCTACCAAGGTGTTTTGCATATCTTCATCATCAACTACATTCAAATTTTCAATTTTAACTAATGACGACTTGGCTGGATCTTTAGATCCAAATTTGACAAATTTGGCAAATACACTCCAAACTTGAGATGTGGTAACCAGTCATCAAAGTTAAATTTCCTTGTTCCATCATCGTTTCTTAATAGTTTCAAATTATCAAAGATTTGATAAAATAAATGGTCTTTTTTCTGTAGCACTGCATTCTGTAAAGGATATAAGCCGATAACAGTCCAATCTGTAAAATACTAGACAGGTCTGATGCCGCAGGCCGGAGACCTGTCTAATATTATACAGAATGGACTGTTAGAGGCTTATATCTTACTTAAAACATTGTTTAACATGTCAAAAAAGGTGAAAAAAGCAACCAAATACAGACTTTTGTTAAGATTTTTTCTTCAAGTGTATGAATTGTTTTGTGGATGAACTTTATTTAAATTATCCTACATGTTGGCCCCTTTAAACAGTAGCTCAACTTAAACAATAGACAAAAAATAAGGTACAGTTGAAGGTAAACAACATGTATTGCTAAATCTACATGAAGACATAGTGTATGCGTATCATGCTTTTTGCGTGCGCCGTGAATACCTTCACATGTGTTTGGTGTTTTGAAATGTATAAAGACGATGGAAGTATATTCTTAATGCAAAACAACGAAGAAAGTGATGTCGTAATTAGTGATTGTGTTGTTTCAAACTTTTGATTATGATCAAATGTGTATTCATATATATTGGAGTTCAGTGCGGACAACGAAGAGGATATAGTTATAGAAGCTAATAATGGCTAGTTTTATATATATATTTTAAAATGTAATCATCTCCTATTACTTCCTTATTTTTACTGGGGTTTTATTTCTTATTAGGTGAACGTAAAAAAAAAGAAAAAAACATGTGAAGACAGGCTCACGTTGATGAAAAGGGTTCAACCATATCAAGTGCACCGCAGTCGATTTTATTTCAAATATAACACTATAAAATATAATGAATGAGCACAAATGAAGAGATAACAACGTTGGAATCAATTTAAATTCTTTTGTTGTTCATCGGAATTTTCCCATCTTATATTACTTCAATGAATTTTAAGAGAATTTGGATCCAAATATTATATCTTTTAATGTAAAAATGAATTAATATAGTTATAATATCTAAATTCATCGCCATGAAATGTCCGGAGATCAGTAAATCGATCAGACCTATTCCCTAACTATACATGAAAAAAATATATATTCACAATTTTCCCGTATGACAGTATGACGCAGGCCCCATCTTTCCTTCCTCGTTCACCAAAATTTATCTCGACTCGGTGGTTGTCTTGCAAGAGACGGTTAATGTTAACCCAAACGGTACCACCTGAATATCCCCCTTTTTCTGTTTTTTCTGCAAGGTCGTGTCGCTTTTTGTTCCCTTTTATTTAGTGTCCCTTGTGGTTTTTTTCATGTTACCGGAACATAATTTTGTCTCTCGATTTCCCTTTGCAAATGATGCTTTCTTTGTTTTCTTTGAAAACAAAGCATTGCAGGTGTACATATCTTTGTTTCTGTGCTTAATGTATAATTATTGCTTTCAATTAATTTTTTCCTCTGAGATCTAAACTAAAGTGAAGTGTCTGAAACTGTTTGGAAAGTACATTGGAAAGAAACAAATGTAACCCGTATTTTGATGTTATATATAGTAAACTACTTTTATTAATCCCCCTCTTTCAATCAATTCAATGCAGGAAAGGGTTTTATGCTCAAATTTATTTAACACAATCACAAACTGTCTAAAACTTATTTAACAAAAACATATGATTAAATCTAGCACCTACGTTTATTCAATTTCAAGAGAGTACATCGGTTTAAAAAAAACCCGATCACTACGAACAACGTGCGAATCGGACACATGATTGATTTGTTTAATCGGCGTTAACGTGTTCCTTTGTTCAGCTTCCCATATTCATCGTCGTTGATTAGCGAAGTTTTTCAATATATTTCTATACAGGCAATGATATCACATTAAAAAAAAAATGTAAATCAACGCCGACACCTGAAAATCATAAAAAAACTATTGTAGTCCCCTTGTTCATGAAGCAAGTTCTCGATTTGCACTTTGTACACAGGGGGAGGTTTAGGTTGTTAATCAAATTCTTGATTAGCTATTTTGTCCAAGGAACAATGTGTGGCTTGCACATCAACACTTGGTAAAACATTTACTTCAGATGAACGATTTTCTCTTGATTATGATAATGCAATTATATTACTTGTGGTCCTTGTATTGCGACATGATATATCAAGCATTAGAAGCATTATTCGATTTTTTTCATTTTAATTGTAGCTGAAGTTGATGTTTAGAAGAATGAGAGCAACACCAAAGGTCGATTTTTATATCCAAAGACGGACGATGATAAATCTTTTGCAAAAAGAAATACCGAAAAGCAACAAAAACAAAACTTACAACGAGTATTATCAACCAAATTGGTGCTAAAGGAGACAACTCAAAACATGAGAAAAATGGCAGTGTTAAAATTGATTTGACAGTATTTTTTTTCTCAAGAAACCGTCTTGTTGAGTGACAAAGTTATTGTATTGGAAAGTGACTTTAATAAAATGTTTTGTGTAATTGTCATTTGTTCTTTCTGTTGTATTTTTTTCACATGAAGAAAAAAAATGTGGGAATTGATTTTTTTTCAGTTTTTGATCTTTCATTTACCTGTTAGAATCAATTATGCTACCTTCAGCTGTCCAATATTTTTAAGAAAGAGGAGGGTTATTCTTAAAAATATTGGACAGTTAAAAGTAACATAATGGTTTCTTACAGGTAAATTATAGTCCAATCACTGAAATAAAGAACGGGTACAACAATAGAATGATGTCACAACAATGTTTTAAATGTATATATTATTTAAAAATTCCTTAACCCTACTGCTAAAACGTTTCAATGGCTAAAAGAAACCGTAAAAG
This sequence comes from Mytilus californianus, assembly GCF_021869535.1. Taxonomy (NCBI): domain Eukaryota; kingdom Metazoa; phylum Mollusca; class Bivalvia; order Mytilida; family Mytilidae; genus Mytilus; species Mytilus californianus. Next base: position 54,031,177 of record NW_026262712.1, read on the forward strand.
ACCATCCATCTGCAGTATTCAAATTAGTTGTCAAAACTGATCGTAGCAAAACCTTTGTGCACATGTCTCAGCCCAGAGATTTTTCACTTTGTAATAAACGTTTTCTTTGTTGGCATATACATGCTTGTCTATGCATATATGATATTCTAAGAAGTGAGGTATTTGTTGAAACCTTTATGCAAATTCACTCAGGATAAGCAAATAATAGTTCATCATCTGAATTATCAACAGTGTTGGCTACTACATTTGCTATTGGAAAATATTTAGTTTATGCTGTTTCATTATATCCTCCATCTAATCTGTCTTTGCTTATAAGAGTAAATAGCAGAACGTGGTATGAAAGATTTCATCTTGATAAATGGTATTTGTACCTACAAAAAAAAACCATAACAATATTATCATAATACATGGAATTGATTACGCATAACGAAGGCAAATATTGACAAAATACTAAAAGAATAGTGTTCTAGCTCCATACAACGTTTTTCTCTCTCAAAAATGACCGGAGACATATTGTCATCTCAAACAGACTATAATTTTACTGACACTGCCTTTTTAGAACAATACAAGGGTGACTACTAGTGGAGCACAACAAGCTTACCCTGAGTACAATGTTCCTGTGTATCTTCTCTCATTAGAGTTTTATGGAGTTTGTATTGAAAACTTAAATTTTAATAATTCTTAGGCAATTCATTTGTATCAACCATGTTTATTGATTGTCAAATTACATTATGAGGGTCAGATTCCACAGTCTTTTAGTCTGTAAAGCCAGCAATTTTAGTTTCTGCTTTATTTTGGTATGTCATTTCTTCGAAAAAATGTCAAAATTAATCAGTATTTGTTTACCTACCACTGTCACAGAAATTTCTGAAATATGTGTTCATGCCCTGTGCGTATTTTTAAGTTGTCTACTTTTTTTAAGTGTGGTTTTTGCTTCTATTATATTTATGGGTTGGAAAACTGGCAAACATTCCTAAACAGAGGAGGATGTAGGAAACATGAATCATGGATCTGCTCAAGTATTGTTATTTTTGTTTGACGATTCTATAATAAAGTACTGTTTGACATGTTACTGCTTTCGAGAAGATCTCCATGCTTCCAATGACAGTTTGTTACAATTTTATGTGATGATTCATACAAATATAAACAGATATTTGATAACCCATAACACATACGTATGCTGGTAAATTTCATTTAGCCAATGTCACAGTACTGACCTGGACCTGAAAATGATCAAAGACAAAAATCATCAAGAATTTGGTCCACCAAAGCAATGAATACTTTCATTGATGGGTATGAAATCCTACCCGGATAAAAGTTTTCTCCCTTTATCAGTTGATGTTTCTAAAATGTTGGCACAAAGTAGGAGAAAGAGGGTAACAAATCTTAGTTAATATTGGAGGGTCTGGATTGGGGAGGGGGAGGGGGTAGGGTGTCCTTATTTTTTGTATTCATTTATACTTGTTGACTATTATTCTCTATTCTTTATATGTTAGCACCTCTTTATTCTCTATTCTTTAATTTTTGGGGCCATTTTTCTCTATTCTTTATATTTTTTGCCCAATATTCTTCATTCTGGAAACCCTGATCCACACCCTCATATTGTGTTGAAAATGAAATCAAAATCACCATGATCATAGAACTCTTGAAATAAGTAGATTTTTACAGATCATTGTGATGCGAGACTGGTCCTAGATACTTCGTACACACGATATATATGTAGTATAAAACTCGCACAAAGAAACAATGAGGGGAAAAATTAAAACCTATATATTGAAAATTAAAAAAATAGAAAAATGTAAAATACAAATATATCTCTATATGGATTATATTAGTACTAATATGAACAATGCAATTTGCCCCCATTAAAATTATAAAAACGTATTTAAAGAGAATATATTGACTCAAAGGAGAAACATGAATATAAGCCAACGGTGAAATGTTGTCTGAGGGGGCAATTGATTTCAAAGATGTTTTTTTGAACCCATACTTTTATATTACAAACTATGATATTCTGAGGTTTTTGTTTTTGTAAATAACTAAATTAAACACTCAATGAATGTGTGACCAAATTGTGGCAATTTTATTTTACGGGAAAGGGTTCTCAAAATACATTTTCATATGCATATAAAATGATTGTATTAATTAGAAAAACTAGTCAGAACAGTGAATACTTGTCAAGAAATATAAAGGTGTGGGATTTCTTTAATATGCAGAAATATTGTCAAGAAATAGGAACCGTAATAGAAAAGAGTGAAAACATTTACTGGTCAATTATGCAGGACTTTATTGCTTTTTCTAAATCATTCTGTAATGCAATTACATCGAAATGTTAGGTGTGAAGGCTCGTTTGATAGAGTAAATGAATTTCACTTTCTGAAAAATACACACCCTTGAAAAATACCAGTCTTTTTCTTAAAGTCTTTTAGGAAAATGTTTTGAAGAAATTTTTTACCATAATTTTGTTAAAAATAAACTATTTGTTGCAGATGGTTTAGAAAATAGAGAATTTCTTTCCCTCAGATTTTAGCTAATTTCCCCTTACATGAAAATATCTAATTTAAATCATCCTATGGCAAAAATGAAAAAATTACCAGAAACACATTACAATTTTAATATTTTATCCAAAAATCGTACAAGGAAATCCACATCCCCCCTATTCCCTTAAAAAATCAAATGGTCCTCATGAATCTATCTACGTGTATGTGTATGGAGAGAGGGTGTATTCTTACCTGTTTCTATGTTGATGACCTCTCTTGTCTCCAACTAGCCTGTAGGCCTTGCAGACTCCCGGAGAGGCACCTCTGTCTTCTGTTGCCTTGCTTGAAGCTGGATGTTCTAGGTAGCAACATTTCAGTTCACTTCAGATTCCTCTCCAATATATTCCAAAAATAGTCTCTGTGCTGCTGGCATATGTTAAACTGAATCAATCTAGAATCAATTTTTAAAAATCCAGTGCGGTATGACTTGTATGGGTTCACTTTGACTTCTTTCCAGACACTGCAGTTCAATCAAATGAATATGTGTGTTCTTATCACTGTGAAATAAATAGGTATTGTGAGTGTCATTTTCATAATTTGGTTATTTTCCACAAGAAATACCAGTAAATATGGACGTCACATTTCTTGTTCTCACTTTCCAAGTCAGACAACTTATGGTAACATTATGTTTTCACATCGAAGAGTGTAAATGAGGGGAGATTACTCATAGAGCACCTGTGACTTGTTTTTTTTCTATTCCAGAGATTTTTTGGCGATAATACATAAAAACAATGACACTATGTATGTAAAATGTGTCATGCAGTAATTTTATGTAATTAAGGCATAACTTAAGTTAATTCATAGCTATGGGTAAATGGGTTTTAATTAGAATTTGAATAATTCAGAAATTTATCAAAATATAGGAAAGTTAGATGCAAATTTTAACATCTTGCAAAAATTTACCAAAATTGGATTTTTGATATTTTTGACAATATCCATTGGTCAATTCACCGATGCTTATTTCATGAAAAAAGTGCCATTTTAGGAGATTGATGGACTCAAACTTCCTTCAAAATTAATTGTGGCCTACAGATCTTTTTTCATACCACGCCACCGAATAATTGTTCGAGACAAATCTTTCCTGACATGATTTTTTTTGTCTAGCCAGGTTATTTTTAGCAAATATAAGTTTAAACGGCTAGTAACACTGTTAAAAATCAGAATTTATTGAGTTGAAACTATACACATTTTCACTAGCATTTTAGTGATTTTCAGACATTTATGCTAATGAGGCTGTTTCTAAAAATAGACACGACACAACAAAGTCTAAGATATATTTTTCTTTCATATTTAAGATTTCAAAAATATAAAAATATTTCAAAAGTTCCGACATGGCAGACTTCATGATATGGGGAGATTTTTAATCGCTTTCCTTTAGTCACATGTATGTTCATTTTATCAAGCTAATTCCACGTGGCTTATACAAGTGTTAAGTTACAAAAATAGTATGTACATTGGTTTTTGAAAAGTTACTCATGTTTTTGTACAACAAGGACGATCCATACACCTTCATCTATGAAGAGTAATAAGCTGTATGAAGTAAGTTAAACAAAACATAATATTAATCAGTCTAGGTATTTTTCTGACTGCGTTTGAGTCAATCAGCTAACTTGTCAGTAAAAGGGGATGGGCTAAGTCATTTTATATAAAGATCTATGTTACGTTAGCGGCCTGTTCGTTATTCGTTATTCGATATTCAATATTAAATCGGCCACTAACTGCCGGTTCGATATTCAAAATTTCTATGAAAAAATGATAAAAACTGGATATTTTTAAAGGAATTTTTAAGATGATAACTATTTAAAAAAATTTGAACATCTTATTCTAATGGGTCTCAGTCATGCTTAATTTACGGGCCTACACGTATAAACCTTTAGGTTGCAATTGACATTTTACATAAAATAAAAAAAAAGTAACGTATAGGATTGGAAAAATGTATGTATGCTATGTCTGTCCAATATTGTATATTTTTGTATATGCATTGTCAGGTGCATTAACATCTGTTATTGTATGTGTTTGAGGCAATGCATACAACTTTTATATCACATGTGTACAAAATACATGTATCAGTTATTCATATGCATGAACGTAATCAATTATTTAAAAAGAGGTACCCCTACATGAAGCCCCAAATGACTGATATCGGGTACACAATACGACACCAGATAACCTTTCCTAGTTTATATCATTTGGTTCAAGGGTCCATAATAGCCATTGCTAATAATCTGTGTCTTTCGTCCGTCTGTTATCAGAAATTTTACTCGTGCATCATCTCGCTGACACCAACTAGTCAATATGAACTAATCTTGGTATGTAAAATGTATCTAGAAAATCCTTAATATCTACCAACCCCAAATAAAAACTTTTTCCGATCAAATGAAAGCATTTGTTTCAGTGATGATTATTGAATTTGGTTGGATGATTTTTTTTCAATAATCGTCTCTGAAAGCCAAAACGTTTTGAAACTTAAGAGGTTTAACGAGAAAGAAATCTTGTACAAACAATCTTCACCATCCGCTAGAACATTGGAAAGTAATCGCTATCTTCGGAATCAGCAACTTTAAAAGTTTAAACTGACATTTACTTTCTGGTAGCAATAACGAATTTAAACTGTCAAATATTGTAGAATTTTTTCTTTAACATTTTCTACTTCTCATTTAATTTAAAAAATGTAAAACAGCAAAAACTTGTAATCTCTAATTTGTTGAAAAGTGAATTAAAACATATTTGCAAAAGTTTTTTCTTTTAGAACTATCTCAGTGGTAAATAAGATCCATCAGTAGTTTACCGATGTTCCTAGTGTCATAAAACCAAGCCACGTATTACTTTCCTTCATCGATGAAATTTCTATGATGAGTTCATTCAAATATATCGCCTTGCTTTTTCTAGTTGTACCATATTATCTAAAAATGATTAAAAAAAAAAGTAATGAATAAGATATACAATGAAACCTACGACTGTTATCTCAAAGAAGATAACACTTAAAAGTTTATATACCAGACATACGTTTCGTCTAAAGATGACTGATCAGTAGCAATCGCATCAAAGCAGTTAATAGTCACATTAATTAAAAACTGAAGAGCCATTCAGCCAACAATTCAAAAAATGTGTACAGATGGATAATGTTAATGCTTTACGTTGAAAAAACTTTTATACAGTTTTTTTTAATGATTCTGATGTCTATTAACATTGAACTTACAGACATAACCATATCAAACGTATAACATTTCGTCACTGACTACTTGTCTGGTGATGCCCTTTGGAAAAAAAAACGTATAACATCAGTGTTATATAAACAATTGTTGTGAAAATCATAAAATATATCAGACTAATAACCCCATCAAGTCGTCTACATACATGCAATAGTGGTGCGTGACTTAAAATAATTGGAAGGTGAAATTAATTACGAAGTTGAAGAGCATTGTACACAAAATCTCAAAACAAATGTGTCAAATATGACTGGAGTAGAAAGACCTCAGCATTGTTAATAAAAGTGATTTATTACTAGCAGCAGGTTGATAGAAAGTATAGTACCAAGGATGTTTTTTATGTCAGTCTTTCTGATGAGGAATATACCAAAAACGCGTATTGTACGCATTAACATTTCATTTTATTTGATTTTTCTCTCTTTCAGAGACGGAGGCACTCACCGAAAGTGAACATTTTTCGATTCTGGAAAAAATCCATTGGTGCTATATATTTCAAGCTGTGACTATTACATAATTAAATTGATAGGTAACTTCATATAAATGAAATAGTTGTCATGCGTTTATTGTTGCAACTTATGTAGCCATTAGTTTTCTTTGATTTGTTTGTTTTGCTGCTGTCTGTCTGTTGGTTATTTTTCGTTTTATCCCTGCCATCAGTTTGAATATGCCTTTCGCCTCTTCTTTACAGAAGTTCCCTTATGATTGAGAAATATCACGACTTGTCATTCCAGAAGTATTAGACTTTGTTTGTCAGATATATAAATGTCACAAACAAAGTCAAGACTGCCTTGCGCAATTAACTTCAAACTTAACTCTATGTTTATATTGTTAAAGTAGTCAGATTACTTTCGATTAACAAATGTTTTGATTTGTTATATCAGAGGTAATGGTTATTTATTACATGAATAGTTAAAAACAGGGTACACTTGGATAAATTTACATACACTTTTTACTGTTAATTTAGTGTGTATTTAGATGCCTGGTGCCATTAATTATAGTTTGACGGTAGATGAAAAACAAAATTTTTCCATTGAAGGTACATACTTTACAAATGATTGAATTTGAACTGCTATTTGATCTTTACTATTTCTATACTTATGCCAAAAGTATGTTTGGATTATTATTTAAGCAGTGAATTTCACAAGTAGAAAGAGGGATGTAAACATGGTAAAGGCCAAGTGTGGGAGATGTTGAGTTCTTGTTTTATTTTCATTAAATAGTTTGCAAAATACAATTCTCTTTCATTGCCTGCTATTAGTATGAGAAAGTATTTTTTTATTATAAGTGTATGAGAAGTTATGAATTTTGAAAAGGACGTCAAAATACATTTCTTTCAGTTTCAGTTACAAGCCAGTGAAGAGATGCCAATTGAAACGATAACTTCTGTTACTGCCTCCAACACAGGACGAGATCAATTTTTGAATCGGTATCTATGTATAGACGATATTTAACCAACTGTTATAGCTTAGACACCAATCCTAGTATATAGAATAGTCAGATATCATGGAAAATTTAATTAACTACAATAAAGAGAATAAATAATCTATAAAACAACATATGAGTGTCTAGAACCCAAATTTATATTGGTTATGCAACTGCAAAAGATACACAAACACTGAAGTGTATTGCATCTAAATTAAATGTATACAATTATCCGTGCTGATTTATAGGAAACATACTCTAAATATTATTAATTAGCCGTTAGTTTTCTCAACTGTATGTTTTCATATTTTTCATATGGGGACCTTTTATAGCCGACTATATGGTATGGGTTTTTCTCATTGTTGAAGGCCGCAGAGTTGCCTATAATTGCTTACATCCACTTCATTTGAACTTTAGTGAATAGTTGTCTCATTGGCAATCATACTACTTCTCCTTATTTTTATATCTATATTGTTTTTCTACTACTCAAAATATTATATAATTATTGACTTTCGATGAGGTTGATACACTGATTTATGCCTTGGTTGATAAATCATTGTATCAACTGATATCAAAAGTCAACAATTGTTTTATTATATGACTTTTTATCCTTCTCCAATTTTCAAGTATTTGCTCAAGATTCTTTTAAAACTGCTCCTTGTTTTTATACAAAATATATCTCAAATCTACTTTTGCAATTGCTCACTTTTTAAAGTTGAAATGTTCAATAAAGTTTACTAAAAAATACATCGAAAACAAGAGAAAAAAATTTCACCGAAAACAAGAAGAAAAAGAGAAAAACGAGGATGTGCATGACGTCATAAACCTTCCTCATTAACGTTGCTTTGGAATATCTATATTCAGGTACACGTTAGCTTTTTCAAATCTTATATCAACCTCTCATGATTTTTCCCGCGTTGAATATAAGGTTTTATCAAATTAAAGAAGATTTGTCTGCTTTTAATCAATGAGAAAAGACAAATATTTTAGTCATATAATAATAATCATTATGTACGACGCAATCACTTAGTTTAAAGTCAATAGATCTACATTCAATTTGTCAACAAGTGTAATATTTAAATTTTGTTTTAATCCTCTATATGTTATTATATCTAATCCCAATTTAAATGTAAGACACAGTTTAGAAAATATGTCGATATCATACAATAATGGACTTTTGATGCGGTTGATAAATCATGTTCGGCTCTTGGGCTGATATGGAACCATGGGCTGATAATACATCTGATATGAAAAATGCCATGTAATAATCTGATAGTATCAAGTGATATTAAAAGTCAACAATTGTTTTATTATATAACTTTTTTTATTCATTTTCAGTATTGCTAGTATTTGCTCAAGATATTTAACTGCTCCTGTCATACTTGATACATTATCTGCTTTGGCAGTTGCTTAACCTTTAGAAGTTGAAATATTCAATAAGATTTAAAAAAAAATAACATTAAATAAACATTAAGAAAAACGAGAATATCCATTACGCAATAAGCCTACCTTATTGACGTTGCAGAGGAAAAAACTAATTACAGCTGTCCCAAATCTTATATTAACTTTTCGGGACTTTTCCCGCGGTGAATATAACGTTTATTAAAAAAGATTCCCTACATTTTTAACCAATGAGATAGAGATTTTTTATAGTCATGTAATAAAAGATATTGTTAACATTCATTTGCAGATGTCACATTATTTCCTGTACAACATTGTATTTTGAAATTAATAAATGTACATCCTATTGTCGTAGATTTTGATAGGATTCTTGTAACTGTGGTCTGTTTTTCTGCTAGATTTGCGGTTCGCCAAATTATGGTTTGCAGATAATTTAAATTAGTGTATGTTAACTGAAATTTATATTTGGAAAAAATCTATTTATCCAATTCATATCGAAAGTGAAATTCTATTTATATGTAGTATCATAGCTTCTTATACATTGAACCTAATATATTTGATTATTTTTAAGCTGTGACAATGCACAAAAAATAGTGCAGAATATGCAGAACACGTGTTCTACAATAATTTTTGTTTTAAATTTTTGATTTTCAATGTTACAGATCCTAACACCCATTTATAATTCATTCATGTTTTATTTGTATAATTGCATCTTTATAACAAAAGTAATTAAAATGTAGAATACAAAACTGTAAAATTTTCCTCCTAGAAATAAAAAAAATGCAATATTTCAGTTCCAAATCTATGAAGAAATGTCGATCAAATTCAGTTCCTTTCCTTCTTTCAAGCAAAGAAGATATTACAGAAGAAAAAGATATACAAATATATGTTTGACAATTTCATAAAATAAGACGCCATCATAAATGGCAAGTATAGTCAAATGTTGATAACTTAGTAAATTAACTGTCAAAAGCCGTGTACTTCAGAGATAAAAATACATTACACAATAAACAATATGATTTAAATTCTAATTTTTCAAAATTTGTCGAGCTCCAATACTCTATAGGTATTTTATCAGCAATCGTTTAAAAACGAAAAGCAGACAAACGCAATAAAGTGCATGGTAATTAAGATCAGAAATGACATCGAATCACTGTACATAGTAACACCACAAAGTTAACATACATGCAACATGAACAATGATTGATATAAACGCAAACCCGGATTCTATTAAAATTTGTATAGCCCATGCATGGTCATATGTTACATGTACATATATCATATAGCGTCTATAAATTTTTAAAGGTCAACGTATGAACTATATCATTAAGAAGTTATTGTTTAATAGCATCCATTTGACCAGAAACGATTGATAAAAAAAATCATAATTAGAAGCACTCAGCCTGATTGATTGCTTAACATGAAATAATGTATATCATAAATACATGTTCAAGTTTAATACGATATACACGCCATCTTGATATAAGTACTAATCAAAAGTTAGTTTTGGTGAGTTTCCTGATAATGTTTCTAAAATTCTATTAGGTTACATTGTAAATAAGTTCTAGAGTTAAGAACGACGTACGGAACGTGTAGAAATAATACACGTAAGATAAGAATCCTTGTTGAATGAAATAACAGTAAAGATGTTCGAACCCGATCGCTGAATTACGTTGCGACAGGGTTGCTTCGGATACACATTGTTGGATGAGCGCTGATAGTCTAAACTGATTTTTGTTTATTATTAAGCATTCCCTTTGCTTAATCTGTACTGAACGCATAATGCATTTTATTCCATTACTTCCAGTGCAAAATATTGGAAGAGATTTCCCCGTAATTTAAAAAAGTATTCGAAATAGTTCGATCTCTTCACTGATGCATTTATTCAGTGCTGGTCGATGTGTACATATATATAAGATGTCTATATGGTATACATAATTTGTAAGTCTAGTTTATATTTTACAAAGTAAAGGCCAAGAACTTAGATAAACTCTTGCTGTTTATTACGTTTTGCTAACGATGTAGTCTAGATATCAAGTTTATCCCAAATAATTCGATTCATTATAGAGAGCAACAGTATAACCCTTGTGTAGCACATTTTTTTGTTTTTGGAAGTTTTGATGACAAATGACATATACCATGGCCAGCAGGATTGCACATGGATTGAAACCTTGCAAATATGCAATCAAAAGGTCTAGACTCGAGGTCGTTATTGATAACATTCTGTACCACATGCAAGACATGTTTGTAGATGAGAAATCTTAGTTGCAAATAGGTGTAGTATATGTACACTAAATAAATGAATGTACACTAATCAAAACAGTGTTTGGATTACTGAGAAAAGATGTACAGCAAATTTACAAAACTGATTAAAAGAGAAATTGTGGGATAACGAAACTATTAATAGTAATATTTATACAGAAAATTTCACAACCTTTTGCTTTAAAAACAGAAAGTATCAATAAAAAATGTACATAAAATTATGCAACAGTTACACAAGTTCAAATCTCATAAAACTATTAAAAAGACAAACCAAAGTTACAAACAAAAACTGACGGAATTGCTTAAACACCTAAAGTAACATCGGGTCTTCAACAGGGTAATTGTCTCATCTATCTTATCAAATCATAGTATATTGATGCCCTAAACAACACGGTTATGTCAAATTGTGAATCAAAACCTTCTAATGTACGAAAGGACTTCAAATTTTACATAAACATTTATATTTTAGATTGTGAATTAATTGTCTTGACTGAATTGAAACTTTAATTTCAGAGTGGTTCTACAAATTAAAGATATCCTGTGACATGTATGACATGCATTTGATAATTGACCGAAATCTACAGAAAAAATACAAATTCTTAGCAGAATCTGTAAGACAAAAAGGTATGTAATTAAATGCATTTAGTATTATTCATCCGTTTATTTCCTTTGTGCATTATTTCTTTATATGTTGTCTAAGGGGATGGACATTGGATATAGAAGATAACTGTTTCTAATATTAAAAAGTTACTGGTGTTTAACCGGGATTCAAACTGATTAAGTATTTTGAAGAATATATGTTGTATACATATTATTGTAAGGATGATATAGTAATAACAAAGACAATTGAATCATTAAATAAAGGTAAACGTATGATTCCTCCTCAAAATACTTAAAGCAAAAGGTGAAACAGATAGACACTGAACATTAATATCATTTGTTAAGCTTCGCAAACTGAATAAATATAGTTTGGCTAATGATTCTTGACATAATTTAGATAAAAAATAAGGTTTGGCAAAATTTAACTGGAACAAATGTGGATAGAACAATGAGGTTCAAATGCAGCAGTGCTACGTGATCGTTTGGATCTGTATATCTTTGTTCTTCAAATACACACCGTAATATTTTATCAAATACAATATAGATAACAAAGTTATTAAAATTAGCACGAATGCAGTACTTGGATAGTCTCAATTATTTTTTGCTGATGTTGGAATGTACTTAATTTGGAATATGTTGTTGTATAGGCGGATTTTGATCCTTGGGGAGTAAACTAACCACATTTTTGCACATGTCGACGTCTTAATTCCAAGATAATCGTCCCTTGATCTTGATCCTGATATTGATATGTTGCGTGGACATCCGATCGACATAACGAAACCACATTCATGAATTCATTACCACTGATTTTTCTCTAACTTAACGGCATTTTTAAAAAACTTAAAAAATACTTATATATCACAATACATGTTTAACTCCGTCGCATTTGCAGTCAGGAGCCTCTGGCCTCTGTTAAGCTTGTATTTTTTAAAAATTTTAGTTCATTTATATGTTTTGGAGTTTATAGTGACGTCAAATTTTCACTGCAGTAGTACACATTTTTGTTAAGGGGCCAGCAGAGGCACGCCTCCGGGTGCGGAATTTTCACGCTGTGTTGAAGACCCATTGTTGACCATCGGCTGTTTTCCGCTTTGGTCTGGTTGTTATCTCACTGACACATTCACCATTTCCATTCTCAATTTGAATACTACAGTGAGTGACTGTAGAAGGGTTTATTTTATAAAAGAATGATTGTTTTTCTATCAATTTTGTTTCTAATGAAAAAAACATGGTACCATATAACGTGTTTTCATTAACGTTCTTTCAAGTATTCCGACAAACTTTATACACTAATACTAACAATAAATTAACTTGAATATAATAACACAGATACAAATATCAAAACATTTGCACACATATCTAAATAAATCTTAGAACAAACTTTAGTTTACACAAAATGTCTCTAAAAGTCAAATCATTGGATATCATACACTGCTGTAAATTTCACAATAAACATTTTATACGAAATCCAGAATTGATACGATCTGTACAGACGAAATTGATCTGGTATATCAAAAGCATGTACTGGTTTGATGACCGATGACTGCAAATCTACGATGACGTTTGCTGCAAAATCACCGGTGATGACATTTTGTTATTTTAACTATTACACCATTTGTGTATATACCTGTCATTGAAATGTGATTTTTACTGGTTTTTATTTGTAATCCATGTGAAAGTCCATCGTTTATCGTTAAAAGCTATAGACACAAACAGGGATAATCATATCATTCTTCTTTGAGTTTTTCAACAGTTGTTATTGTTGATGGGTTTTGTACAACTCAAATATTACTATGGTTTTCTGATATTTCTGTGATAAGGTTAGATCTTCGAAGATGCTCTCGATTAGACAAGAATACGTTGTCAACAAACCGAATAGCGGTAATATTGCTAATGAGACAACTCTCCACTAGAGACCTAATGAAGTAGAAGTTTAAGATCACCTTACGACCTTCAACAATGAACAAAATCCAAACCCAAGAGTAAGCTTTACAAGCTTAAGGCCCCGAAATGACAAATGCTAAACATTTCAAACGAGAAATATGATATACAGCCAAAAACGATAACCGCCGAAGGGCTTAAATTATCAGATCGATACTGAGGAGAATAACAACAAAAGAATATACAAAGTACATATCAGTTACTGACAGCTAGTTCAATGCCAATAACATATAATGTATCTAAGACTGAAATATCAATCATTAAACAATCAACATACAATGGATTTAGTGTACAGCCGCTTTAGCAGTTAGAGAAAGATATAACCTTGTGCAATGCCAAAATACAGGTATCGACAGATTGTAGTTTCGTGAATTTGCATATGTGTACCACAATAACATTAATTATGGTTTTAATTTACTGATTACATACAATAACAGATAACAAATTTATACCAAATAAACAACATTCAAAGATAAAGCGTTTTTATACCACCACAATTTTTTGCCGTCGTATAGTGTTATGACATTATCTGCGTCGTCATCATCGTCAGACGACATCTTGTTTCAAGATAATATTCGTTTACCAAAAAGGGTTTAATACTTTTCTAGAATTTTGTATAAACTTCTTATTTCTTGACCAATTTCAATGAGGTTTAACTTAAAGTCATGATTTCTTACGGGTCTATAATATGCTGAATCTTACCGTGTATTAAGAGTTTTTTTTATATTGGTCCATGATAGGTAATAGTAAAATTTGAAAATTTTCAGTTCTTTGACGTCTTTCATTGTGTGTTTAATCTGGGCAAATTTTTCTGAAAATGGAATTTTTCTCAACAAAATACTAAAACAAGGAACTTTGACAACACACATTGCTTTTCATCTAGTATTTCTATTTCAATTTTAAGCGTGATATGGGTCGTTTTAAAAAAAGTATGTCAATATTTTACATAGAAATTGAGAAAATATTTTTATCAATCTAATTCAATCTAAAGAACTATGAATTAAATGAACAAAATCTTAAATATGGAATCTTAATGCAACTGGAAAGATCATTTTGAAAGCAAATTACAGAAATTACGGAATTTGTCAAATACAAACTGGTAGCAATGATGTTGATATCTTAATGATGGTACCAATAAATGATGACCTTTTGCTTATTTTAAGTTGAATTTACGTTTTTTAATAATTCGGTTATTACAGTGTTCAACGACCGATTTTGACCTTTCCTTTTTGTCATCTACATAACAAAATTGTCAACCTCATAACAAAAATGTCCACTACATAACACAATTAGGTCAATTGTTAAGTAGTTGATCATTATGTATAGTAGTAAGAGACGTATCCACACTTTGGGGCATTTGTTATTACTAGTGATATTTCGACATCACATACACCGAGCTTTTGAATAAAACACAGACAATTCATTATAATAATATAGATATGGAAAAAATTTCTATTGTCATTTAAGAACAACCCCATTACCAAGTGGACAAAATATAAGGGACTACCTTTACTAACTAAAATTCCAAAAATTGCTGATACCATTTACAGAGTTACCTTTTTACGCTTTCACTATCATAATGATATGTAGAGTTAGTGCTACAATGTATGGCCCTCTCTAGTTAAAAAAGAGGTGTCAGAAGTTATTTTATAGCAAGCAAAAACGTTTTCGTTATGTAGTTGCCAAATATCCAGAACACTTTAGGAATTAAAATTAATCTGATACCATAGCCAGCTTCTATTTTATGCCTTTATAATATCATTCTACACTGTATTTTCTATCTTAAAACAGAAAATTTGTAAGATATGTGTAATTAAAAAGATGTCTATTTTGGTACGATATTTTTTTTTTGGGAAATGGTTACATGTAGTTTGGGGTAATTCTAATGCTTTGAACACAATTTCCAAGACAATCTTTGTACCTATTCCATATTTTTCTTTTGATAGTAGTGGAAATTACGTTGCATCATCAGGACAATATTACAATAATGATAAAGCCTTATTTTCCTCACAGGTCAACCGGACAAGAAAATTGACGGATTTTGAAAATGACCTATATTACAATTTAACTGTACAATTTGTTGTAAAGGGAGCATAGAGGAAATGAATTGTTTTAAAATAATATTTCGATAAAAACTCGTTGAAGCATGTTTATTCATTAATCTGGACAGCAACGGCATTATAATCTCTATATAATATTTTACTTGTACAAATCGTTATCTTACAATATCCAGTTTTAACTCTTTTTGGTCATAATTCAGTTATTCTAATATAAAACAGTATTTTTATACAGTTTATCTAGACTATTCTTCACCATCTGAAGAAGTTATTTACTCCAGAAAAAATAAAGGTAATATTAAACCAATGTTAGTTATAAAACTAATTTCTAAGGAACACGTACCAGTGTTAAGTAATAATGCATTCATTTGTATTGAATTATGTTTTTTTTTAAACAAAAACGAACTTTCTTTCGAAACAAAGTTTTAATTAACAAAATGTAAAGACAAGGAATTGGCAGAACATACATTTCTGTTTAGATGAATATCAAATAATTGCCGTTAAAGTAAGGTTTTCTTTAATCTAGAAAGAAAAACGACATTTCCGGAAAAAATCTTATTCAACAAAATGTTAACAAACAAGAAGATGGAATGACATAAATTGCTTTTCAGATAGTTTTTCGATAAAAAATGTCGTTTAAGTAAGTTCGTTTCTTTGTTCTGGAATGAAACGACATTTATCAAAATACTTGCAAATATTGTTATCAAACAGGGTCCAGTTTGCATTCTTTTTGATGACTTGATTTTGTAATCTAAATTATACTTTTTACATTTTTCTTAATATAAAACAACATTTTCATTCAGTTTATCGAGACGATTCTACATCATTTGAAGAAGTTATTTACTCCAGAAATGAAGGTAATATTAAGTGCAGTTTAGTTCTGAGTCAATTTTCTCAAAAGTAAAAAAAAAAAAAAAAAAAAACGAACTCCTAGAAAATTCTCAACGAAAAGTCCCTAAGCAAATGGCAAAATCAAAAGCTCAAAACACATCAAACGAATGTATAACAACTGTCATATTCCTGACTTGGTAAAGGCCTAAAGCACGCATACAAATAATTTCGCGATGTAAGCAGCTATACATTTTTCTTGAATTGAAACTATTGGAATGATTGTAACCCTAGGCTAGCGAAGATGGTGTTGCATATATTCATGTAACAAAATTGTACACGACCATGGCAAATTCCAAAACAAATCAGCATATCTATAATAAACCTTTTCATATCCATGTAGTATTGGGATTTGCAACTCAGAGAAAAAAAAACAACGCATTCTCAAGACATTCAATCTCTTCAGATATATGAAATTGGAAATATGTTCTTTTCATTTTTCTAGAAATCCGGTATAGGTAAAAACACACTATTTTTGGAAGTATTCAGAGTACCTTGTATATGATACTTTCACATAACTCCAAAATCATACACAATTACGCAATTTATTCTTTACTATTCATCTTAGAAGACATTTATTGTATTCACAAATTTGTCTTCTTTGACATTGATTGACCTAAGACATTTATTTTGTTTTTATCTATATTCGCCGAAAACTATAGCAGAAGGAGGCAGATAAAAATAAGGAAAATATTTGGAAATATATTTGTAACACAAAGGTCAATTAATGACAAAAATTATAACGAAGCTTTCACCTAAACAAAACCAAGTTTCAATCAGACTTTTTTATTTGGGAAAATATATTAAAACAAGTACACGATTGTGATGACAGACTCAACATTTGGATGTTTAACATATAATTAAAAGACCCTTCTCCTTGCTTTGTGATTACATTTGTGAAATATTGTCAAAACATGGAACCAGATTGATACAATCATACAGATATGTGACAATATGCATAACAATCCGTTAGTCATTGTCAGTTGTTGCCAACAAGTTCTCCTCTGACACCAATTAGCTTATTTTCCCAAAACATTGCCAAGCTTTTTTCAGATGTGCCCGTCGACTTCACAACACAACCGCTATTGTTACAAATAGAGCATGATGACTAAATGATTATAATTATTTTGTAGTAAAGAAATCAAATTAAATAAGATATTAGTAAGGTTGTCTTAAAATATGAATTTTCGAAACGCCAATAGTTTCTCATGTCAGAAAATCATGGCGGCCGCTAAAAAAAAGATATATAAAAATAAGTCTTGATGGAAAATCATTAATACAATTTAAAAACTTGAAGGTTAGAAATTTAAAGGGGGAACACTATGAAAAATGTTGTCAGTTACCATGCAACCTGTCCAAAATTTATTTATTTATTTTTTATGACTATCACCGTGGTTGTTGAATCGATGTTACTGCATTAATATTTATCCTCTCTTTTAAACACAATACAAGGCAATCATAGACCATGAATTGTCATAATCATACTTAGGGTTTAGTAATTATGTAAGATGTATCTGATAATTGACCAAGATCGATTCCTTTACCATAAATTGCATCTTTTCGGTATAAAATTATAATCCGACCAATCGAATAAAGTTCTTTTTATAAAGATTTATTTTTTATAAAATAATAATGCTTTAGACATCAGTTAAATGTGACTTCTTGTGATGGCATTTGTAACTAAAAGTTATTGAGTTCCACCTTTGGTTATCATATTTCAGGGATTCTGCGCACTTACTCTTAGTTACATTTTTTGTTATGTCTTTCTATTTATAATTTTAAACATTAAGATTCGTTATATATCTAATGGACACTGATTACTGTGTTGTGGCTAATATAGCTTTCAAATTAATCCAATTTCCTCATTAATGTGGATCATCACTTTTTTTGCTGTTGAAAGTATTCAAAGAACTATGCTGCTTAATTTGCATTCTCATATTGATGATGGTTTGCATCGAAATAGCAAAAAATAAAAAAAAAAGTAGTGTAGAATGCTTCATTATTGCTCTTTTGACCAATTGTCTATCGATATTCTAGACCAACAGATAACTTGCTTCAGACAATTTATACATTATTTACTACCATCTGTTTCTCATTTTTAGTCATTAGTCAAGACAGGCGGGGAACCAAAAGGAAGTTTGAAGGTATCTTAAGATAGAGAACATTCGTTAAGTTTTCTTGTAATTTTATGTTTATGTTAATTTGCTTTCAATTAAAATATTATTCAGACGATAGATATTAAATATTAAGTAAAGACAAAACTTGCCTAAATCTTTCTTACAGGTGTCAAGTTTTGATATTATTAGCCTTGACCAACTAACTTTTTGATATCAAACAAATATACTTAGATATCAAGTCAATTTATCGTGGGTTCGATCCCAAGCTGAGTCAAATTAAAGGCCTTGTAATTGATTCTCCGATCAGCACGCGAAATTTAGAAGAGAAAGGACCGATTTGTCAGTCCAGCGTCAGAATAATGTGTCTACCTGTGGACTGTTGCCTGGCTAAATCGCACATTTGTAAAATTAAGCGGTTCGGCTAAGTACAAAGAACGGATAAAGAAAAAAGTATTAGATATTCTCTGTGGAAAATGGATTTAATTTACAATCAATCATCATTATCCAGTCAATTTAAACGTTTTATTAAAGATTGTTTTTTCAACATTTTACCACTGCATTTTAACACCTTTTTTCAAAATATTGCATTTAAACCACTATAATTTCGTGTATAAAACAGTAAGTTCAGTAAAAAAACACAGACACTTCCATTTTCAAGAGAACCACAAAAATAACACGATAAGTAAACAAATTTCCATCCTCGCCATAGAAATAGAAGAATTTTGTTTTTGTGCTTTAACTCTCATTTTATCATTTAAAATATATCAGGTGTTATTTTAATTCTGTCTATTGTAACTTGAAGTTGTTTTATATTTTCGTTATGATTTTGAAGATGATGCCAAGTCAGCCGAAGAAATGATTAATCCCGAAAAATGTCAAGGTAATATTTAGTCAAATAGATCTTATTTATTGTTGCTAGTAGTATCTTACTGATAGCGATGTATCTTTGATTTGTTGAAACGGATGAATATAGTGTATCGATTGATTTTACATAATCCCAAATTTCATAAAACGTAGATCAAAAGCACACAGATTTCACTGTTTTTGATATATCTATTTTACAATAGTGCCTGTAGTCATAAATATGTGGAATATAATAAAGAAGCTATCCTTGAGTTACTTTTAATGAAAATAGTATTGAGGTAGTCAAGATTAAATAAAGACAAAAATTACCTTAATAATTCTTACAGATGTTAAGTTTGAATATTATTGGCCTTGACCAACTAATTTTTACTATCATGCACATATACTTAGATACCAAGTCAATTTATCTTGGGTTCCACCCAAAGCCGATTTTAAATATTATAAATATTGTTTGTATTTGAGACTGTGTACCTTAGTCACGTAATGATGTCATTTTAGCGGTAATTTTAACATTGCCATATAAGCGGGAGATTGGATCGCCATAAAACCAGGTTTAACCCACGATTTTCTCTTGAAAAGTTCTGTACCAAGCCAGGAATATAGTTATTATCAAATAGTCCGTTTCAATGTATGTTGGCGTCTGCTTTTGTAACAGTTCAATGTTTCTGTTGTTCCGTTGTTTTCCTCTGGTAGTTAATGAGTTTCCCTCGGTTTTGGTTTGTGACCCGGATTTGTTTCAGTTAAATCAATTTATGACTATTGAACAGCGATATACTATTATTGCTTTTATTTATAGGTCATAAATAGTCACAAACATAATTAGGGTTTTAGTAATTATGTCAGATGTGCCTCATTATTTATCGAGATCAATTCCATTACCATAAATTGCATCTTTTCGGTATAAAATTATAAACCGACGAACCAAATTCATTTTATAAAGATTCATCCATTAAATGTGACTACTTATGACTGCATTTGTAACTAGAAAAATGAAAACAACTACACATTATATAAATATACAAATTGCATGCGTACGGAGCTCTTTTCTAGGTTTACCTTTATCAGGAACGGGTATCGAGTTCCAAATTTGGAAATAAAATTTCAGGAATTCTGTTTACTAACTCAAAGTTATTATTTTTTGTTATGTCGTTCTATTTACAAATTTAGACATTAAGATTCATTATATATCTGATGGACATGTCATTCTAGATGTTTTTGTCGTTGTGTTGTGGCCATGTCAGCTTTCAAATTAAATTAATTTGAAAGTATTCAAGGATTGGACCGATGCTGCTTAATTTTGTATTTTTATAGTAATGGTGTTATACTTTGAAATAGCTTTAAAACACAAATAAAAAATTAGTGTGGAATGCTTCATTTTTGCTCTTTTAACCAATTGCCTATCGAAATTGTTAGACAATCATCAAAATAACTTGTCCGACTTTAGTTATATTCATACATTTTATAATCATTTACTTCCATCTGTTTCTCAATTTTAGTCATTAGTCAAGAAAGGCGGGGAACCAAAAGGAAGTTTGAAGGTATCTTAAGATAGAGAACATTCGTTAGGTTTTCTTGTAATTTTATGTTTATGTTAATTTGCTTTCAGTTAAAATATTATTCAGACGATAGATATTAAATATTAAGTAAAGACAAAACTTGCCTAAATCCTTCTTACAGGTGTCAAGTTTTGATATTATTAGCCTTGACCAACTAACTTTTTGATATCAAACAAATATACTTAGATATCAAGTCAATTTATCGTGGGTTCGATCCCAAGCCGAGTCAAATTAAAGGCCTTGTAATTGATTCTCCAATCAGCACGCGAAATTTAGAAGAGAAAGGACCGATTTGTCAGTCCATCACCAGAATAATGTGTCTTCCTGTGGACTGTTGCCTGGTTAAATCGCACATTTGTAAAATTAAGCGGTTCGGCTTAGTACAAAGAACGGATAAAGAAAAAAGTATTAGATATTCTCTGTGGAAAATGGATTTAATTTACAATCAATCATCATTATCCAGTCAATTAACACGTTTTATTAAATTTTGTTTTTTCAACATTTTACCACTGCATTTTAACACCTTTTTTAAAAATATTGCATTTAAACCACTATAATTTCGTGTATAAAACAGTAAGTTCAGTACAAAACACAGACACTTCCATTTTCAAGAGAACCACAAAAATAACACGATAAGTAAACAAATTTCCATCCTCGCCATAGAAATAGAAGAATTTTGTTTTTGTGCTTTAACTTTCATTTTATCATTAAAATATATCAGGTGTTATTTTAATTCTTTCTATTGTAACTTGAAGTTGTTTTATATTTTCGTTATGCTTTTGAAGATGATGCCAAGTCAGCCGAAGAAATGATTAATCCCGAAAAATGTCAAGGTAATATTTAGTCAAATAGATCTTATTTATTGTTGCTAGTGGTATCTTACTGATAGCGATGTATCTTTGATTTGTTGAAACGGATGAATATAGTGTATCGATTGATTTTACATAATCCCAAATTTCATAAAACGTAGATCAAAAGCACACAGATTTCACTGTTGTTGATATATCTATTTTACAATAGTGCCTGTAGTCATAAATATGTGGAATATAATTAAAGAAGCTAAGCCGATTCAATTCTTAGAATGTTTCTAATAGTTTAGATATTTAAGCAAATTTTAATAGTACTAAACTGAATGCACAGTTTTAATCATTCCGTTTTTTGGAAGTTTGAATGTTTCCTTTTATTTGCTATTTAAAACGGAGGTAGATTTAGGGAAAAGGGGGCCCGCCAACTCCTAATGGAGCTACATATTTGATAAATACATATACTTTTTACAAGCATCAGTCCAAACGTTGGCTGACTAGGCAATTCCTGGATCTGCACCTGAAAAATGTATCATTATTGCAGCCCCTCGTGGAACTTAGTTTTATTGAAATTTGCATAAATATCTAAAACTATTAAATTTTAAAACGAAGTTTATAATTTAAAATTTTTTGAATTATTGGTAAAATTTAAAACTTTGACCAAAAATATGAAAAATTTAAAAAGATTTGAATTGATAAGTGTTACACAGACCTACATGCATATATTTTATTTCATCTGACTAATATTTACTGTATTGAAGACTGATAAAGTTGTGCTTTAATTAAAAGATAAATATACGGTCTTCACTCAGAATTATGATTGACGATGACAGGATAACTGCAACTTATCAGCAAGTTTACAGCGATATTCAAAGTTCTTTGGCGGCTTAAATCGCAATTTCGCCGGCAAGATTATGGCCTGCACGGTAGTATAAATAGAAAACCTGACAAAGAACTTGTTTGTAAAAATTCGTATTGATCGTAATTATGATAATATGAATCATACCAAGCTTAAATGAAAATATAAATTTATAATTCTTTCTCAGAATTAAAAGAGATAATTATCTCCCTTCTTTAACATCGGACATCAGTGTAATAGCTCCACGGTAGGTATAGTGTCCGGGTTTGATCGTCTTTTCTTCGAATGATTCGGTGTTTTTTTAAAAGTATATCAGGTAATTTCGAGTGATATGTCATGAGATCAAACCGATTTACTGATATTTCGCGAGTATAATAATTGTATTCTTATTCTTTGAATAGTATACATTATTTTTAGCATAAAAGAGGAACAAAAGATACCAGAGGGACAGTCAAACTCATGGCTTTTAGCGTAAAAGACGCACATTTCCTTGTAGTTAACTTACAATTCAGTGTTTTAAAATGTCCGTGTTTCACGATGGTAACATTTACAATGTCAGGGTTTTCCCACAAATACGTCAAAGGACACAAAGTATCGATCTTAGACAAATCGCAATTACTGATCGCTAGCTAAACGCAATTATAACTTATAAATACATCGTGTTCTCCCAGACTAAATAATCGATCAGCACATTTCAATTGGAATAAGTGTAAGTCTGAGATAAGTCTGACAAACACTCTTGGAAAAGGATGAAAAACAGTTTTTGAAAAAAGCATGATCTTGATTTACTATTTTAATCATAACGATGACAGATCTTTATGAAAGATAGTCTCTGTTATTGTTTCAAAATGACCTCTTCCCAGGGGGATTTTTGGTTTGTCATATTGCATAGCTAAACATGTGCATATTGTTAAATCTATATCGGCATTTCTTTGGTTATTGTGTCGTTTGAAACTTGTTTTGATAACGGTTACTATACATATATCTGCTTTTACTTGTTACAATGACGTATACCATGCAAATACATGCATCATCTTTCATTAATGTTATACAGATTAATTTTTCAATAGAAATATCTTTTTTCTTTTTAATAAATATATAGGTCATTCTACATTGGACGAAAGCCCGAAGTGTTCGAAGTCATGCCAATTAGTATTTGAAAAAATGTATCAGGAAAAGGATTGTAACAGGTCAGCACCCACTGATAAAATCATGTGTGACCATCATGAACTATGGTATCGTTTTATCATAGCTAGACATTTACATTTGTCTCGTGTACTTTACCTACTCAAAAAGGCAATGCAATATCAGTTGCACAAATTGTCCAAAGCTTTCGGTTGGTGTGTTTTAAGACGAATAATCAAGCAGACTAATATCTCGCAATTTTTCGGTCGAGTAAAAGACATTTGGCCTGGCTTCTTTTGTAGATGCAATAAAAAAGGCAGTTCAGCTATTTGTTCAACAGAACTAGTAATAGTTGTTGATGCTGACGAGTATTTAGAAGATCTTCCGAGAGAATACTTTGGCATTCCAGTCAAACAAAGCGCGTTCTATCCTACAATAGCGAAGACAAATAAGAACAGTGATAGTTTTACTGAAGAAATAACTTTTGAAAAAATGCCAACCATTTCAGGTGAAAAGGCACAAGAGCTTTTTTTGAAGCACACAAAGTTGACATTAGTTTATATATTATTAGTTCAACCGTGCTGCGTTCAGCTTTGTTGCCAGGCTAAGGGTATTATTCCTATAGGTGAAGAACATTTGCCCATCGATGTATGTAGTAAGAATACCACAGTTAGGCAAGGAAATGTGACTTTTGTGCATAAAATGTATGTTGGGTGTCCAGTTGGACCAAAAAATAAGACATCATGGGGAACATTAGGGGGATTTGTCCAACATCGAGGACAAGATGCATTTATAACATGTTCTCATGTTGTATATGATAGAAAGGTGCTTTTATCTGGAAGCAAACGAAACAAACATAAGGAAGAAGTTCATGTTAGTTGTTATCTTAATGGCATGGCAGATGGCTTTGTTTGTGGACATGTGGTAGATGATTTGTTTGAGTATGACCAGAAAGAAAAAACCAGCATTGATGCAGCTCTTGTGGTTCTTGATAGAAAAACATCTTCGGTTGACCAAAAAGAAATTGTACAAATAATTGGAAAAGACGAGAATCATTCACGAAAGCCAGTTGAGTTTCTAGGTATATTTTTATGCTTTTATTTTTTAGTAATACTTTAACTATTAATAACCAATTTGATGTGTATTCCCAAAATTACCAGACGCAATGATCGGACATGAACAATAAAACTATAACCTATATCAATAAGGTCGTGTTCACACCAAACGTCGTGTCCTGTAAACCTGTTTACAATTAGTTTATGTAATGAACACTGGTTTCAAATTAGATTGTTTTTATCTGTATATCGGTCATAATTACCTGTACATATACATAACATGGAATTTAATAAAATTTTTTCTGTAGGCTAAAACCAATTAATTTTTCTAATAATTTTTCAAATACTGTGAAAGTACTTTTATTCGTGGGGTACCAATTTTCGTGGTTTTCGTGGAATGGAATCCCCTGTAGGTTCGACTACATGGATATGGGCATATTTTCTAGAGAAAACATCGAATATCAGCAAACGCACTATGAACTATATGCAGTGGCGTAGCAAAAGAGTAGCATGTACAACTTCAGACAGGATTTTAATCTTTAAATAACCAAAGTTGTACGACTTTTACCCTTTCAAATCTCACGAAAATTTAGCTTTGAAAAATGAATGTCAGACTTCTTGTTAAGATGTATGATGATGAAGTGTTAATTTTATCTCCTCATAATTCTCTTCCGGAAAAAACTAATAATTGTTGCATATTGGGCTTGCTTTTTTTATTTCAATTATATTCATTCATTTTGTTTAGGGGCCAGCTGAAGCCCGCCTCCGGGTGCGGGATTTTGTGCTGTGTTGAAGACTCATTGGTGGCCGTCGGTTGATTTCTGCTGTTTGGTCTGGTTGTTGTCTCTTTGACACATTCCTTATTTCCATTCTCAATTTTATTCAAAGTACATTTGTAGCATTTTTATGCAATTTTTTTTCTTTAAATGACATGTTTATGGCCCAATTAACACCTTTGATGATCATTAATCTCTTAATCATTCGATGTCGGGTTAATTGGTGTCACCACTTCAGATTACACGTGTACAACAATCGAAATATTTACTTTGTAGTTTTCTTCAATGAGACAATTTGTATTCAGAAATGAATCAGCTTATTTCTGAAAGCATTACGGGGTATTTTATTAAAAATTTGATGATTATGTTATCAGAAATTAAAAACGAACATGTAAGTGAAAATGAACACCATATGATTATTTTCAAGAAACTTCGTTTCTGATGGGTTCAAATTTTCACCCAAATTTTATTCTCAGAAAACTAAAATCCACGAATTTAAGAACCCACGAACATGTTACTTTTGCTCAATCTACGAAAATTGATACCCACGAATAAAAGTACTTTCACAGTATGTTTTTTTAATGATTTTAAAGAAAACTTTAAATTCATTTTTTTTTAATGAAAACATTTATATTTGTTTCAAAAGGGAAGTGTTAAAAATCGTTTGATTCCATTAAAGAGAACTAGCTACGAGATATATGAAAAATAAAAAAGTCTGATTTTTTTTTGGTTCAATCTTTAATGAAAGTGAAATGATAATTCGCTGTAAGCGACCAGTATGGTCCAATTTTGTCAAAATAAGCTAAGGAATATTGATGATGAATTATTCACTTGCAAATGAATAATTAGACCTCATTGAATCCGTATTCAACTTAATCCCTTACCTAGAGATGGATAACGCATGAATCGTGCGTGTTGAGTTATTTAAAAGAAAAGAATGTCAACATTTAAAGTGAAACAAAGGTAAATACGATGATTAACATATATTTTTTATCTATAATATGAAAGTAAACAGACCTAGAAAATTCAATTGCACGAGTTCACGTTCCATTTATATCCATATTTCTGTTTATATCGCTTATATGACCATCGGAGGTCTTCGGAGGTCAACTCGATAGTTTAATAGATGGCATCTAGACTCAAATACACACGAAACGAAGCTTCATATGCTCGAGCCCATGCCTTATAAATTGTTTATTTTAAACTTTTAATAATTTGGATACATGTTTTTACATTGTAATAAATCAGATATGAGAATTTGAGTAAAATCGGTGAACATGAATTTGACACCTGGTGCCCCTTTTAAAAAGAAGGGCCAGGGGCAACATGGAGTTTCAGTATGTTATTGAAAAAAAAAATGATTTGAATTTTTACTTAATGTAATACAAAAACGGCTTTTTCCACGAAGATGAGTGGTCGATATCTAACGAAAATCGTTCTATTGATTAACACAGGCTAAACAGCTTAACAATAGGTGAACAAACTAAGTATTATAAAAAGGATTGATTGATTTATACAAAATATTTCATCAGTGTTGGCAATTAAGTTAAAGAAACATGAGATGACCATTCTGACCTTAAATGCCTGTAACCAAAAACATACATGATTCAAACAAAAACCTCTGAAACTGACATTATCAAGATGCTTGATTTTTTTTATTGACAACGTATTTGTTACGTTTGGAGGACGTGTTTTTCAACAGACTGTCGGAATTCCAATGGAAACCAATTGTGCCCCTCTTCTTGCCGACTTGTTTCTTTATCATCATGAGGCCGACTTCATACAGGAACTTCTTAGGAAGAAAGATAAGCAGTTAGCAATATCCTTTAACTTTACGTTCCGCTATATAGATGATGTTCTCTCACTAAATAATACAAAATTTGGTGACTATGTTGAACGAATCTATCCCATCGAACTAGAGATAAAGGATACTACAGATTCAGTTAAGTCTGCCTCATATCTTAATTTACATCTAGAAATTGATAATGAGGGTCGGTTGAAAACAAAACTTTACGACAAAAGAGATGATTTCAGCTTCCCATTTCTATGTAGCAACATTCCAGCAGCGCCTGCATACGGAGTATATATCTCCCAGTTAATACGATATTCCCGGGGTTGTATTTCCTATCAAGATTTCCTTGATAGAGGATTGCTGCTCACAAGGAAGCTATTAAACCAAGAGTTCCAAATGGTGAAGTTGAAATCATCCCTTCGTAAATTTTACGGACGCCATCACGAGTTGGTTGACCGTTATGGAGTAACCGTTTCACAGATGAAATCGGATATGTTCCTTACGTCGTAACTTCAATACCCTTCCCTTTTCACAAATGTGACCTACCGAATTAGACTATTTACCGGATTTGTAATAACATAAGCAACACGGCGGGTGTCACATGTGGAGAAGGATCTGCGTACCCTTCCGGAGCACCTGAGATCACCCCAGTTTTTGGTGGGGTTCGTGTTGCTTAGTCTTTAGTTTGCTATGTTGTGTCATCTGTACTATTATTTGTCTGTTTGTCTTTTTATTTTTGGCCATGGCGTTGTCAGTTTGTTTTCGATCTGTGAGTTTGACTGTCTCTCTGGTAGCTTTCGTCCCTCTTTTACATAACTCACAGACAACCCCATGAAAATGTACAGTTTCATATTACTCTTGGTAAGAATAATTTCCTAACAAAATTACTTTTATGTACCATAAAATGACTTTTTATCAGTGTGAACGTAAATGAGATTAGTTTAAGTGATTTTTTTTTGATAAAAGGTTTATATAGGCCAAAGAAAGTTACTTTTAAGTATGATTTTCTTTAGATATATTGAATTCATTCACGATTCTCATTGGCTTGTCAACAATCTGTCGGAGTTTATGTATTAACTTCACACTAAAATCTATGACAAACGGGACGATTTCAACTTCCCAATTATCAATTTCCCATTTCTAAGCAGTAACATACCCTCTGTCCGATCGTATGGTGTTTACATATCTCAGTTGATACGTTATGCTCGTGCATGTTCACACTATACGGACTTCATATACAGGAGTGTG
The DNA here is from genome assembly GCF_021869535.1 of Mytilus californianus. Lineage (NCBI taxonomy): Eukaryota > Metazoa > Mollusca > Bivalvia > Mytilida > Mytilidae > Mytilus > Mytilus californianus. The sequence goes on from NW_026262712.1 coordinate 54,059,692, forward strand.
CTCCTTACGCAGAAACTGCTTCAACAATGTGATGAGGAGGAAAGATTAAAAATGACACTCCGTAAATTTTATGGACACCATCACGAATGGGTTGATCCATACGATGTGTCTGTGTCTAAACTAACTAAGGACATTTTTACCACGTCTTAGATTGTGGTTTACCATTCAAGTCGTCTGGTCTTTAAAGTACCGAACATGACATATTCCCGAATATGACTGTTTTGCTGAGTGTGAATTTGCATTGCTATAAGACGTGTCACGGTATTTGTTTATCCAACATTCATGTACTTAGTTATGATGTTGTATTTGTAATTCTGATAGGATATTGTTAAATGTCCTATCGTTTGTCGTTGTAATTATAATTGTTTTATTTTCTATTCGTATGTTAAAATAAAAGTAAAGATAATTAATCACCCAGTTCATTTATAAGATTTTAGTCTAAAGCAACTATATGTTCACGATTTATTTGTTTTACAGTTTGATTTAGAAGAAATACCGACATAGCTAGATAATACAATTCATTATTTATTTACTAACACAATTCTATATTAATATTCTGGTAATTATTATAAAATACATCAAATAACATAATACAAACCTAATCTTGAATTGTATCAAATTTTTGAAAATTTACCTGTGACGTCACTTTTGTGGCGTTTATTCAGTCGTGTGACAGACAGTTCGTGGTTCTGTTGTGCTGTTTTTGTGTTCTGTCTAAGGTTGTTTTACGTGTTCGTTTTTATTCTGTGGTTAGCATGTCGAAATGTACTATTGTATTGTTTATTTGTGTATTTCTCTGTCCTGAATGTTCTTGAATTTATTTGTACTGTATTCCTGTCATGTCATGTTGTCATTTTAGTGTTATATTTAACATTGCCATAAAAGTGCGAGGTTTGGCTCCACAAAACCAGGTTCCACCCACCATTTTTTCTTACAATGTCTTGTACCAAATCAGGAAAATGGCAGTTGTTATCTTATAGTTCGTTTCTGTGTGTGTTGCATTGTCGTTTGTTTTTGTTGCACTTCAGTGTTTCTGTTGTTTCGTTGTTTTCCTCTTATAGTTGATGTGTTTCCCTCGGTTTTAGTTTGTAACCCGGATTAGTTTTCTTTCAATCGATCTATGACTTTCGAACAGCGATATACTACTGTTGTTTTTATTTAATATAGACTTGCCGAAACATTTGGGCAACTATCTTATATTTTTTGTTATGTTTTTCTTCTTTTAGATTCAATTCTGCAAGTTCACTGTCTTAGTTATTGAATCAGATTTTACATAGGTATTACTTTGTTACCGTTACTTGTAACAGCTTTGGATCTGGAAGGGGATGTCTTTTAAAAAGTGACAAATACGGTCGCATTATCTTATTTTTTTTTTATATTTTTCCAGTTTAGGATGAAAGTCTTTATTTACGTTCTTAATTCAACTATCAAAACTAGTATATCTCTGATAGTTTTTAATGTATACATGTATATCGGGATAACGAAAAATAAGTCAAACTGCAATATATTTATCAAACAAGCTCATGAGAGCTTGAGCTGGTTTTTTCACGGTTCTCAATCATTTGAAAATCCCTACTAACGTTTATCAAACAGTAGTTGGGCTTGCTGGTTATATGGCAGTAAATTTATTGTTTTTAGGAAGATTAAGCTAATATATATATAATTTCCATATACATTATACTCCTTAATGATAAATGTAAAAAATAAATACATACAGAAACATTATGAAAATAATTAATGGGGATAAAAACAAAAATCCTTTAATACTGTTCAACTTACGACTATAATCTACATTGAAAATAAGTTTTGATCTAACAATTTTTGGGTAAAAACCAAAAATGAAAATATGGTAAATCGCACGTTTAGCCGATCTTCCTATGTCATTATGGACACCCATTTCATATAAGGAAAGAAAAAGATCTCATTCATTCGGTACATTTACGTAATGCATGATAGTTTGAACGTTATCTTAACATCTTTTCATTGTAAAAGAAGCTAAATTATAAATTTCACAACTTTTTAATCAAGTATTTATCCAATTCATCATGTTCCCGTAAGTAACTTCATACAATTATTTCTTTCATAGACTAAGGTTGTAAGATTTGAATAACTTTTATTTCTTTAATTATTTCCAATACATGATTGTCATGTTTTTAAGTTGTATTTACATTTGTCTTTCTAGTAAATATCATAGCTTCGGTTTTACTTGGATACATTTTAAAACCCCACGAAGAGCACCATTTGTATTTATTATCAAGACTTATTGTATAGTTTTGGTAAAAACTTAATGCTCGAACCTGATTGCCATAAACAACCGTCATCCGCAAACTGTGAATTTCACAATTTTGTTAACAAATAGATAAATCATTGAACATACTATTAAATATAGTGGATTCATCAAACTCCTGTGAAGGGTACAATTCACAGGTTAACTCTACACGATACACGTAATGGTCGATGAAATTATGACCCAACTCATCATTAGTCTACTACCCAATAAAAGTGAGTAGATGTACAACTGCTTATGTAACTTGCTGAAGACTCAGCAACATTAACTCTTTTAAAATTTTTTCGCTGGTAATCACTGTTTTGTAAATAAATATTTTGTGATTAAATAAAGATATTTTTTTCCAATTTCAACTTTTTTCAACTATGAATCCGTCAAATCATTCAAAATTTAATTTGAGCTGGATTCACTGTTACTCCATTTAGAGGTAAATTTTATTAACCCCTATTGCCAAAAAATCATGTTTCTCCACAAAAAAGTTTTTTTTCCTGAGAACAAAAATATCAAATGTTTGAAAAACTTGAAAACACCCTTGAGCTTTCTATAACGTTGATATTTCGAAACCATTTCAGTATAACAGTAATTTTACAGCAAACAGCTATAATACGCCCCCCCCCCAACTATGTTATAATCTGACAAAAACTACTATGTTATAATCTTTCCGCAGTTAAAAGACATCCATTCAACTTAAGTTAATTGCATTCGGCAAATTATATGCGGACTTTTTCGTCTTGTCAACTTTGGTTGAATTCCGTGAAGTTTTTCTTGTACTATCGATAATTGTATAAACAAAAACATTCAGCACTAAATATTTAAATTCTAATTATATACTACATCAGCTCCTGTCAATGGAAAACACCAAGTAATACATTTGTAGTTGTAGTTTTTATAATACTAAAAGAATGAATTTACCGGATTTTTAGGAAAACTGCAAGAACTATAGTTCAAATTACGGAGATTGGTCTCTTATAACCATATACGCTTTTAAAAATATCAACTTGCCAATTTTTTTATTAATTTGATGAAGAACAAGATTACTGGTACACGATATTAACACACAAACAACTGATCGTATTCTGAACAGGGACTAACATTGAATATCTGTAAATACGATTTCTTTTTATTTTATCCGTATTTTTCTATCAATATAATTGTAAAAACATTGAGACTGTATATCTATATCTATATATATCTTTATTTCATTCAAGATTCCTTCCTACATTGAGGTAAATTATATGGCCTTTCAAATACCGTTTCGATTCCTAACATCACTGAAGAGGCATTAATTGTCGAAATCCGGATATGGTGTAATTATTTTTGCACCTCATGTTTGCGGTACACCATCTTTTCCGCAAGTTTATTGTTTTCTGTTTGGTATTAAATTAATAATTAAGCTCCATTTTGTTACATCTGGCGTTTGCGCTGGTCATTTAATATTAAGTAAAATTTTAGAAAAATTAGAAAACAGCGGAGCAAGCAAGCACACTTGATAAATGTTAGCTTTTTTACTCAATGAACAAAATAAATTTGAATATTATCTTAACATCAAAAAGTCAAAATGGTCGATCTTAAAATGCTTAAGTAACGTTTAATGCGCATCGTTGTCAATATAATGGAACTTGATGCGACTGTCATACAAGTGAGAGGTTTAGGTAGCTATAAAACCAGGTTCAATCCACCATTTCCTACATAAGAAAATGCCTGTACCAAGTCAGGAATATGACACTTGTTATCCATTCGTTTGATGTGATTGAGCTTTTGATTTTTCCATTTGATTAGGGACTTTCCGTTTTGAACTTTCCTTGGAGTTCAGTATTTTTGTGATTTGACTTTTAATGTACACAACAAAGTTAAAGTATATATGCAAGCAAATGGCCATCCACCTTAACACATCAACCATATTTTATGTTAAATATTTACTTGATGTGTCTAAGAAAAGATTTTCTCCTTACCGTAATGCGAAAAGTTAACCATCTTTTTTTTTTATTTTTACAACTGGAGTATACTTGATGTTTTGAATTTTATGTTGGAGTATGATAGAAATAAAAACTTCATTTGAAATAACCTACATTTTCTAAAACTGAAGTAATGGTGACATTTTGTGATTAAAATTGTTACCTTGTAGATATATCAAAATATAATTAGTAAATAATGGAATATGTAGTAAGTAAATTGGTAAATAAAATTTGAAAAAATAATTGATATAAAAATAAAATAGTTAATTTAATATTTTTTTCAGGTATGACTTCACCGTATTTAAATGACAACTATAAATCTCATAAAATTGAAAAAGGAGAAATGAAAGCAAGGCTTGTCGGAGCCAAAAGTGGATATTTCGAAAGAATTATAAAATATGAAGATTATGATGAGGATAAACAAAAATTCGTAGATGGCCTTGAGCACGGTGTGACCCCATATTGGGAGGATCTAGCACAACAAATAAAAAAGGTCATAGAAAGTAACCCGAAGCCGTTACATGTAGCTACTGACGTTCATTTCCAAACTACAATTGTTCCAAAGCTTGACGAAATGATAAAACACGATAGACAGTGTGTTCGTTTTTATAATCAATTGCTGATGGAAAATTTCCCATTCGAAAACGGCGATTCTGGTACATGCATTTATATAGTTGACGACAAAACATTTATGAGGGCAGACAACCAGCCAAATCCTACAGGATGCATTGGCATGGCAATAGCTAGTTACATCGATATAAGAGATAAAAACATGAAAACAATCGTTACGCCAATGAAGGCCATACTTGAAGCTTTTAGGTTGATTTAAAAGGATTTTATCTATTCCATATAATTGTTACATTTTAATAAGAAGAAATTGTTGATTTATGAATTTAATGCCTTTCTGTGAATTTGGTTGTTCTATTGATCATGATGACCCTTAACAAACGAACAATTTCTGTGAGAGCTGACTTACCTTTAAGTTGTAAATTCAAGCCTAGTTTATTATGCCGAAAACTGGAGCTTATATAGTAGATTGAAGTTATGGTTCAGTGACTTTTTTTTGTCAACGTACAAATAGAAATACGATCAAAATATTGTTTAAGTAAATGTCCTAAATATAACAGAATTCCAGTTGACAATCATCATATTTAAAAACTGTCCGGAGAAAATATTTGAAGTAGGTATAAATATTGAAAAAAACCAAAGGTTTACCTTTCTGAAGAATATAAAAGTTAAGCCATAATTGTAACACCCCAAATGTCTAAAATGTAAGTAAAAAATCTTTGAGAATAGACTGATCACTCTTTTTTAGAAAATATTGGACCCCAAAATATGTTTAATTAAAATTAAACGGAATATTTTAAGAAATAGTGCAAAATGTCATGTTTACTATATGCATTTGAACGATGGGTTTATAACTTTTAACTATTAATGTAAGAACATAACCAGTCCATATTTAAACCTCAAGACAATATAGTAGACAAGGAATTGATAAGATTGCAATGCAAAAGAAAAAATATATATTTTTGCCGTTTGAAGTAATATTTTTCTCTTTTTCCATATTTTTTTTTCCATTTTTGAGACTTGATATGTTTTATCACACTACTAAATTGTTGTTTTTTATTTTAATTCTTTCTAAATTTATTGATGTTTATGATGTCACGATAAAATGGAAGGGAATATCCTCCATAATTATACATTTCTTAATTTGCTAAAATACAATTTCTTAATTTGTAAAATTAAATTTCTTAATTTGTAATATGTATTTATTTCCATCCGTCACATGAATTTCTAAAATTCTTGATTTTTGAAATGTAACTTTTTAATGTGTAAATGCAATTATTAATTTGTAAATGACTTTTTTCGTTCGTTACATGAAATTCTACATTTTTTAATTTGTGAAATGATATTTCTTTTTTGATCAATTAAATTTCTACATTCTAAATCGTAACTTAGAAATTATAAATATCTTAATTTGTAAAATGGAATATCCAGGTTTGTATAGGACGAATATTTGTTTTTCAATCGAAATATTAAAACTCTCTATATGTGAAATTTAAATTCTTGGTTGAGCCACGTGTTTGGAAAATGTGTCAATGTAATTGTTTCCGCTGACAGCCAATGAGAAGTTCCGTTTCTCAAGAAAAACTGCAAGTAACAAATCAAGAAGTTACAAAAACATAAACGAAATAGTTCCATTATATTCCGCAAGAGGTCGCTGTTATGGATATACGACAACTCGTAACTTTGCCAACTCGTACCCATTTTGTTCGCATTAGTATGTTTCATTTAAAATTAATTAGGGATAAATCGAAAATGTAATTGTTATTTTTATTTTGTATTTGATTTAGTAGTGTTTTTTGCTGCTAAGTTTGGGGGAGACAAAATTTTACAATTAAGTCAAGATGGATTACTTTAATAGCTAAGACATTCAATCCCTTTTGGCATGATATCCTGGTAAGTGCAATTCCAAATAGATGGATAAGTATGATGGAAGGTAGTTCTCAATTGGACAATATTGAAAATAAATTGATAGATAAAGTTAAAAAGGAACCAAAATCCTGTAATGTTTTCTATAAATTATTTTTGGAAGATGATAAAGTGTTAACTTTATCTTCTGGTAATAAATTGGAAAAAGATTTAAATATGCAGATTGAAGATAGGAATACTATTTACTCTTGCCTTTTATTATTACCAGAAATTCGTTTTTACAAAATTTCCATTTTAAGAGTGTTCATAGGACTCTACCATGTTATTCATTTTTATTGAAAAGTAAATTAAAAGAAACTGAACTATGTACTTTTTGTTCAGAAATCAGAGAAAAAAAAATTTACATGGGAATGTATTGTTGTATAACATTTCTGGCTTTCCATATTAGACTGGATTAGAAATAATGACATTTTCTTGCCTTTTAGCGCAAAAGAAATCATTTTAGGTGTGTCTGAGGATTTTGTGAACAGTATAACAATAAATAATATGATGCTGCTATTTAATTACTACATATACAAATATAGATGTAAGAACATATTGCCCACAAAATATGGGATAGAATATTCAAAGTATTGGATAAATATAGAAAAATACTCTGTATGTTTCTTAACCCCTGCACAAAAAGTAAAAAAAAAGATCAGAAGTGGCAACTGTTAGAAGCAGCATTTAATTAACTAAATAATTTAACTAACAATCATATTGTAATATATCTTATTACATCATTATGACTTCATCAATCTTACAAGTGTTACTTGATTTTTATAAGTTGTGTCTATTAATGTAATATGTAGTTTCACATGTTTCATCATGAAAAATAAAAAAATACAAAAATAAATTGATTTAGTAGTGATTGAATTATTTAAACGTTTTCATCGAAAATAATGAATTAAACTGATTTTTGCAGTCAGGATTCTACTTCGTCAAAATTATCTCCACATTACACCAAGTGGACCTAATTTTTGTAATCGTAAAAATGGATGCCAAAGTAGTGATGACGCGCTGCCAATTTAGCTCTTGAAAACCGATAAATTTATCCACATAGCATCATTACGATCCTTATATGCTAGTTATATTTTAAAAGACAAATGTATCTTCTAGCTAATAGATGGTCTTAGGATAGTCCTAACTTTAGGATATATTCTTTTATAGCAAATATACACTAAAAAAGACCACCGCCTATATATATATGTTTATCTAGTTAGCAGTACACATAATTTATAAATAAATCACATTTCATAAATGAATAAAAAGGTTAAAATATGAAAGAATATTTACTTTTAAAAAAGTTTAAAAAAAATTAAGTTTCAGAAAAAGGAGCTGTGATCCTTAATTAAATAATCTATGAACTCCGAATTTACATGAAAGATGCACGAGATTTGCCTTTGGAGTATGTAAAGTATAAAACCGTGACACTTCGAATTAAACTCACTCAAACATATATATTAAGTTCTCACGATTTAAAAATATGTTGTTCATTTCTTATTAAGCACATACTTACAACTTCTCATCCAATCAAATGGTTGAATTTGCCTTCTAATTTTCATAGTACATACTTTTTCCGTGTACTAAGTAACTACGCATGAAGGACCACAAGGGTAAGATTTCATTGTATCGTAATCAAGATATTAAAACATGAAAACTGCCACTGGCTATTTTGAAATAAAATGCTGTGCTCCAAATTAAATCAAATAGTTTGTAATTAGTTTTCACGTTGATTTTTGAATATCCTGCTATTAAAATCTTTGGATCTAAAAAATGTTTTTGACGATTGCAAGTTTCTCTCGTTTAGATAAAGTGTAACACATATGGTTCTTTATACCTTGATTAGAGTAAAACGCCATCTTAAAATTGTGATAATTTATCATCCATGCAATTGCTTTGTACACAAAAAATTGTGTACTATGAAACCTAGTAAAGGGAAATTAAGGCAACTTGATCTATTTCGTCATGAATTGATTGATTGATTGATTATTGGTTGCTAAATGTCCAGTGGCAAATATTTCATGCATGTTCAGAACGATATCATGCATTGAAAAACCGTGATAATGTCTGAAAAGAATGTGCCACCTATATATACAGTCCGTCAAAAGTTAAGCACCACCTAAATATAACTGGCAATATTTTTTGAACAATTGCGAAAAAATTATTTATGTTTGGTGTTATGAATTGCCTTTAACATACACTAAGAAAATTCATTGCGACCAAAAAGATTAAACTCCGATAAACCCGTCAAGTAACTTTTTATTAAAGGTCATCTGCACTTTTACAAATACACTGTTTCGATACCTTTAAATCATCTTCCTACTGTACCGCGTACAGGTGAAATTTGACCTTCATCAAGTCATTGTGTAATATGGCAAGGCGTATGTTGGCAAGCAATTGGCATGTCAAATGCCGGTAGGTGCACTAGGAGCATAGGTAACCATTTCAATGTTAATCACACCGTCATTGTCAAACTTTTACAACGTCATGTTGACACAGGAACTGTAAATGATAGACCAAGGTCCGGAAGACCCCCAATAACTACCCGTCGTGATGACAGTCTGCTTATTCGTCGTGCTAAAGCCAACCCATTTACTCCTGCCCCGCTGCTTAAGACACCACTGGCCTCCAGGTGGTCGTGTTAATGTTCGAACATTGGTCCGTCGACTTCATAGAGGCAACCTAAGAGAACGCCGTAACAGCCAGGCACCTTATAATCAGGTTTCAATGGGCTAATGATCATGGACGCTGTAACATGAGAAGCAAGAAAAATTCATTGGTCAGATGAAAGTCGGTTTCTGTTACGACCAGTAGACGGCAGAATACGAGTTTGGCGGGAAAATATAACTGCCTATGACCAAAACAACATTTGCCCAACGACTGCATTCAGTGCTGGCGGTGTTACAGTATGGGGTTGCTTCTCATACCGTTGTAAGCTGGGTAGTCATATTCTGCAGGGTAACATGAACGGACAGACACACAGATTTGGTGCTTAGAAACATTGTAGTCCCTCATTTTGATAATCACCCACTTGCGTCAAGACCCTTGTACATTGACGACAACGCTGGAACACACAGGGCAAGGATTGTAACCGAGTACAAAGAGCAAGAAGCCGTTGACACTATCTTTTGGCCTTCCATGTCTCCAGACATGAATCCTATCGAACATGTCTGGGATGCCATTGGCAGAAATCTCAATCGCAGAGATCCACCTTTGCAAAATCTTGGCGATTTAAGAGTGGCAATTGTTGATGAATGGAATAGATTTCCTCAACTAAAGTTCAGAAGGCTTGTACAGAGTATGAGACGCCGTGTTATGGAACTGTACAGGAAGAGAGGTGGTTAAACATCCTATTGACTCAAATATTGACATTAAATTTGCCAAACATACCAAAGATTATTTGTAGAGAATTTTAATGATATTGACTGATTTATTGTTGTAAAAAAATAAAATCACAGTGAAACTTAAATTCCGTTTCTGATTTGTGTAATTTGCACTATTTCTATGAACACAAAATTTAAATGCATAGAACCTGCATAAGTGATCAAACTTAAGTTATGGTTTGTTTATGGTATATGTTAGCAAAATTGCTACTTGAATGTGTTCTCTTTTTCGAGGATTAACTGATTGTTTTAAAATGAAAAAAAAATCGATGCAATAAAAATAGGTGGTGCTTAACTTTTGGCGGACTGTATATATATATATATATAAAAGTCTAAATTGAAAACAACGTTCAAACCAATGATTGCGTTGGATAAAAACCTCAATTTTTATACGTGTGCATGTAAAACAAATTGCTTGGTAGAGGGGTCTAAATACAGCACAAACAACAATTTCCAAAAGACCAAAAAAAGTGAAAAAGTCTATTTTAACAAAACGCATTTGACTAACAGGTCGAACAACAGAGGTCCTTTTCACAAAAAATCTTAAGAGTAAAAATACTCGTAAGTAATACACATTTCAGTATAACTTACGATCAATTTTAATCGTAAGGTTTTTTGTGAAAAGTGTCGCTGATGTTTTTAAACCCTGCTGACTGCCAATGGTGATTGCCAAATAAATTGATCACCAGATCTAACAAAATGGATATATATATATATATATCTATATATCTATACATGTTCTGATAAATCTTTTAGTTTTTACTTTGAAATAAAAAAAAAAAAAACATAAACCTTAGTATCTTTGATCTATTGGTAGTTGCTTTTTAATGACTATCCGCTAGACTACTCTATGCGGACATACCAGGGGCGGGTCCAACCATTTTTAAAATGGGGGTTACAACCCAGGATAAGGGGGGGGGGTTGGGTTCAACCAAGGATAAAAAAGGGGGGGGGTTCCAACCCCCGGCCCCGGACCCCCCTCCTGGATCCGTCACTACATACTATCTATATGTTCCGAATTTATTTTAGCTTTAGTTTTACTGTGAAATTAAAAAATGTTTTCAAGACATGTAAAGCTTCCACTGCAATCTAATTATTGCCTGCTTTTGGTCAATTTATTTTGTCATCTTACCATGTAAAGAAGTACATGTATAGTAAAACACCGTTTTATATCAATAAACATACTTACACCAGCAGCTACCATCTTTTCATTCTGGAGTCAAGGGCCCTTTGAAATCAAATATTTTACAATGATACTAATGAGTAGATTTACAAAACTTCGTTAATGAGCTCCGGTTTACAAACATCTGTGATACAAGTAGTCAGCCAAAATAAACTTTCAATAGACCAATTAAAACATTACTCGAGTTGTAAATATGTGCTAAATTGGATAGTCTATGAAAAGGTATATACTATGAAATTAAGAGCTCGGGACAAGCCCTTCACTCTAAATTTCATAGTATATACCTTTTCATAGACTAACCTAGACACATACAGTTTAAACCGTATTTACATTTTTTGTGTTTTTTGTTTTTGTTTTATAAAGTTTGAATGTACAATTATTAGCTAAATATTTTTGTTATCTTAATAATAATACTAATGATAATTCTAATTTTTAATCTTAAAATGTTTACTACTGGCGAAATTCGATGCATTTTTATATATCTTTCATTTTAAATATCATATTTTCCTTTACGCTAACACTTAGGACAGTGGTTAGGACATCCTAGCTAGTATAGTCCTAAGATAGCTTCGATGTGCATGCTGAGACGTGCCATAAGTCTGTCCTAACTTTATCCTAATTTATTCCTAAGATAGGTCTCAGGACAAATCCTAGGACAGTTTCGATAAACAGGCCCATAGAGCCTAAACATATAAAAATAATAGAATCTGAAGCGAGATGATGTATGAAATATTTTTTTTATATGTTTTCAAACATAATAGTCAACTCAAACACGCCTAAACATAAAAGGGTGTACTCGACTTTCCCTTTTTTGATGAAATTATTGCCCATTTGGGGCATTTTTTACCAAAAAATTGTCGCCGGAGGCAGAGATGTTAATTAATGCTTTTATCTTTCTTTGGAATTTTTTCGGCAGAATTTATGCTTATGCACAAAAAAGATCCACATGTAGGTATGGCAAACCAATGGGAGATAACTCCAAATTACCCTAAATAATTGTTCCCAGATGTGTGTAAAAATAAAATCTTTGTGTGACCTCCGATTACGGCCTTCTTTTAACTTGTTAGGTCTCGGAAGGTTCTGATTGCTTTTAATAGATATTATATGAATATTCATGATTCTGTATATTATATATTTAGTGAATACGATGAAATATTTGAGGTACAAACAAGGGTTTGAAAGTTACATTCGTTTCAAAAAAATACAAGGGAACATTATACAGCCATAAAATGTACTTTTTTTATTAAGTTTAATATATAAATTAAATTATTAGGTCCAATAAATAAATCTAGATAGCTGTGTTCATATCAAAATTATTTTTTTATAAATAACCCTCCTTTTTGTGTATACAGAGTTATTTCCCTTGCATGGACAACTTTTGGTTTAGTTTTGATTGGAAATCAGCGTGGTTTTTTTTTTGCATTATACAACCAGTTTATTGCGATTTAAAGATAGTTTAACCACTTGCCATTGCACACGAGATAGTAAGGATACTGAATAATGTGGTTTAACAACAATCAATATATGTATTTTCAACATGTTTAACTAAAAACATACATAGGAATCCATGCAGTAGCGGCAGTTCACTTCGTCTGCTATTCACAGTTAAGGTTTTAGAAAAAAAGCAACATGGCAATTCATTCCCTTGTCATCAATTCACCCCTGTCTTCCATCCCATATTGATATAAGAGGATTCCCCTCCCCCTTTTCCCTGACTGCCACTTTCCAAAATAATATTAATATGACCCTATTTTTCAGATTGTATTTAACAGTAAACTCTAAAGATATTATTTTTTGTATACATATTTTTGTGTGTGTGTGTGATCACATTAACTGAGTTGTTGAAATTTTCCCCACATATATGTTCTAAATACAATGGTATAATTAAATAAGGGAACGTAACGGACACTACAGCTATCTACACATACAGACTGTTAGAGGATTATCGAACCAAAAAACTTGAGATAATACCGGAGATGGTAGGTCTCAGACCATGTTCTGTTCAAGATTCATTTTGCATGTAGTTGCACCGGAAGTGCAATTTTTTAATATGATTTCAGCATGATCATGTATAGGAATACATGAACTAATCAAGTTTTACCTTGAAGCTTACCACATTCTGTAATGATCAGTATTGAAGTAATTTCATGTCGAGAAAAAAAAAACACTAGCGAACACCATGCAATTTAATATATATCCTGAAATAATAATTATATTATATCTGGGAAGCTGCAAGTCATACTAACAACTAGTGCTTGATACAGTGAAACTTGTCTAAACCAAACCCTGAATTGTTTTTCAGTGCTAACAGGTATTTTAGACCTGTAGTATAGTTGTTGGAAGGTTGTTGTTTATTTTTATTTATAGGCATTCAATAAACATGCTATATAAGAATAAGAATATTTCATTAAATAGAATGTTAATGAAAAGGAACATTCTAAAACTATCATGACTATACAAAGCCAGATGACATACTTCAAAACTTTTCTCGTCTCTCATGGTACACATACACAAACATCAACATTTGTATATAAAGAGTAATATTCATATTTATATTTTGTTTCTTTACATTCAAATGTTTATAAAGTTTTACTTTACATTTTCAATATACCAACTGATGTTCTGAAGAAAGGAATTTGGTACAATATATAAAGGTATCGTCATGTTATGTGACTTTGGACGATAGAATTTCATGAGAGTGGTTGACATTTTCATGCTTTATGCTTCTCTTTTCTGTCTTCTCATAGAGGATTGAATTGACTAACAAGATGTAAAAGAAGCAATATAAACAAAACTATAACCCAAATGATTAAAAAAATTTATTTTATTATTTTTTAAAGAGAGGAAACAGATTTTCTAGAATAATAAAAAATTACCATTTTGAAAATTTGCTATTTCCTCGTTGTTATTATGTGTATTGATAAAAGTGAAACTGTTTTGAAAATGTCTTCACAATGCCTTTAAAATGAGGTAAAGTTTTCTTAGATCAGTTGATTTAAAAAAAAATCACTTTCCGTACCTACCACATGTATTTGCACCTACCACAATCAACTGTTTTGTGAAAATTTGTTTATAATTTAAAAGTTAACAAATATCTCGAAGCTCCATACCATAGTTTAAGTAAAATCACATACATAATATACATACAATCTTAAATTAGGCACATCATTAAACTTTTAAAGCCCATAGAAACAGATGTAAACAATTCAAAACTACCAACTTGGCCTTTTTTACCTTTTCTAACAAAGAGTTCCATTTTTTGGGGTTTAATTTCAACTTGGTTTCTGTCTGTTTGGTATCCATTGAATTGTTGTAATCGTTGTATAATCGTGTGTTATAAATAGTGTCACAAATACATTACGAACTAGAAACGAATATAAATTGAAATAGTTCGAAAGGTACAAACATTATGTTCAACTGTTAATACTCCTGTCCGAATAGGCAATATACTGGGGCCGGTTTCACGAAGCTATCCTAAGACTTGTCATAAGATATATCTTAGAACATGTCTTATGATCTGCTTATGACTATCTTAGGACATATCTCAGACCTCGCCTCGAAGCTGATGATGATCTTAGCAAAGATATCCTAAACCTGTCGCAAGTTCTTTAAATTTTTAAATATTAACATGGATTTATGGAAAAATCATGCAGATGTAGTATGTTTTTCCCACAAATTACTAAACGTATTGATTATTATTCAATAATTAGATTATTTGCAAAAATTATTATAAAAATAAGTGTAATTTATATAAATAATCTATTAATAATAAACCAATATACATATAAAAATTCAAATACAAAATTGAGAAAAAAACTAATAAACTGATGACATTTTTTTTTGTACAAATGAGTTGAATTCAATTTGACACTGTATCGGTTATAATAAGGTTAAAGGATAAGATAATCGTGCATTCTTGCTACAAATACATCGAATGCTCATTGTTGATAAATAATTTTGATAATCCGTCAACCTATAATGATTTAGATATGAGCAGGAAAAGGAGTCCCAATTTCACAGAATCAGAGCTTCAAACTCTTTTGGATGCCATAAAAAACTTATGACTATTCTAATACCATCATAAGACGACTCTCGTGTAGTCATAACTTTATGACCAACTTTAAGAGATGTCCTAAGTTACGACCACTTTGGACTATGTCGTAACATAAGACATGTCTTAGTCCTAAGACAGCTTTGTGAAACTGGCCCCAGGTATGCTGTTTGGTCTGTATGTTGATATTAAACACTCGTCTCCGAAAGATGTTTGGTGTTAGCTTTAAGAGACGCCCATTATTTATTATAAAAGAAAGAAAGGATTCACTATTTATTGTAATAAATAGTGTGGGATGTTGATTTATAAATTGAATGGTTTTTTGTGAAGTTGGTTGTTTCATTGATTCTTGTCAGACTCTCAACAAATGAACGACTTCTGTGTGAGCTGATGTTGTTTTCACAATGTCAAGAGAATTAAATGTATAGTTCTGCAACTGACCCAAAAAAAGACGCTTATTTAACAAGTTTAATATATTAATAATAATATTTTCGATGCACATATCATCCAAGGTCATTGGAATGCTGACGACAACATATTATTGAAGAAAACAGTTATTAAACTATTAAACTTAAAGTTGGCCATCTTTTAGTGAGAAATTTAACACATTTTTTTTAAAAACGAGAAAAATATGATTCAAAAACAGGGGCCTGTTTATCGAAGCGCTCTTAGGACACAATCTTAGGACGTATCTTTGTCCTAAGTGGGTTTATCAAACATGTAACCTGGGAAAAGTCATAGGAATCGTCCTAACTTTTATGACACCTATTTAGGTGTCTTAAGATGGTCGAAGAACGGTCCTAATTTTAAGATATGTTCTATGAGGGTAAACTTGTAAGCATATACGACCGACGCCTATACTAGTATGTGTTTATTTAAGGAACAGTATTAACATTTTTTGTAGAATTAGACCGCTCAGGGACTTTAATAATCCACTGAATTATTTGGGTGACATTGATATTATACGCAAGTATATATTATCACGTCTGTAACACGGGCGCAAAGGAAACGGATCCCCCTTTTTCTAAATATTTTTTGTTGTTATGAATTTGAATTTTTATTTTGTAAATATTTTAAAATATTCTTACATATTTTCACTTATTTAATGTTTTCCTGCTCTTATATATTACAATAACAGTAGTATATATATGATGCCCCTCCATTCTTATTTTCCGAGTGGAAAATAAAAAAAGGGGCATCATATATAAATAATTCACATTAAATAAATGTACTTACATTTTAATAATATAGAAAAAAATATATACTTTAAAGAACTTTAAAAAAAATGATTCAGAAAAAGAGGGTCCATTCCCCAAACGCCTGTAATCCGTAAGGAAATAATTTATGTACTCCGTATTTATATGAAATATGCACGATATTTGCCTTTGAACTCTGGGGAGTATAAAACTGTGACACTTCGAATTAAACTCACTTAAAAATGTAAAATGATTGTTACCAATTATATTTGATTAGTTGTCACTATTTACATATTAGATACAATACAACAGTAGTCAGGTGAAGGTCCGAGGCGATAGCCGAGGACCCTTGACCTGACTACAAGTGCAGAAGAACTATACGGCAGCTTATTTCCGGCCTGTTTTTTTGTTACTTTTGTTTTGTATCTGACTTGTACGACGTTTCAAGAAAGAAGTAGTACATTTTGCATTTAGAAGAGGTAGCAAAATTAAACAGATTAGAAACTTAAATGGCCATATACCAGTTAATGTAAGTTACAGTTTAAACAAACTTTTTTTTTCACTACCCTTCAGCCGAGAGTTTTTTTCTCAAGAAATTCAAGAATCTAATAATTTTATAAAAAAGAACCATGTCAAGTAAAAGATGAATGTCGTACACATTTGAGACTTTTTAAAATGCAACTTCGCAAGTAAGTAATGTATGAAAAACATTTCAGAGGTAAGCAAGCTAGCATTTGATTTTTATTTGGGGAAAACGGAAAAGGGGTGGGGGTGGGTGTGATCCTTTTTTTGTTGAAAAAATGCAGGATGTGCCATTCCATTCCCCCATTCCCTCTTAAAAAATAACAAAAATCGTACGTTTGCTCCCAAATATATAAATTCAATATATATGAATTTAATAACAATATAAATGTATAAAAAGAATGAATTTCCTATTTTATTAGTGACGATTTTGTCATGTTATTAGATATATATAGGCATATATTTTGGATTTAAAAATAAATTTCATGCTTATAGGTTTTATAGTCTCTAATACAGTTGATCAGGATTAGACACGTGTCACAATATGATCCAATCGCAGCTTATCGTTTAAAATTGGTGACATAAGTTGAACAGGTTGGGAACAAACCCTCTACATAGTGTTTTTACTTGTATAGAGGGATAATCCTTCTATAGAGGGGTATTTTTTTTAGACTGGATTTAAAGCAAAATAGGGCAGATTGGCATTTTCTAGTTATATTGGCTATAAGCTATAGCATTGAATGCATCAATAAATGCACTTTATTAAAAATTGGGATGCCCAGTTTTTTGCTAAAGTGACAGAACTTGAAATCTATTGTATAGCTATCTGAACACCTGATCAACAACAAAAGGGACAGTTGACCTTTAAATTTTATGTTAAATCTAACAATAGAAATTCTGTTCAGTGAGGAATTACTGAGTAGAATTTACCTGATCATCACAGCTTTCAATTATGATGAACAATAGATTGTATATTCAGTCAGTTTAGCAGTAAACTGGGCATGTACAAATTCAATTAAGTACATCAATTGATGCATACAATGCTATTGTTTATAGCCAATATAACAAGAAAATGCCAATCTGACCTATTTTGCTTTAAATCCAGTATAAACAAAAATACCCCTCTATAGAGGGATAATTTTATCCCTCTATAGAAGGATTATCACTCTATACAGGTAAAAACACTATGTAGAGGGTTTGTTCCCAACCAACAAAAATACCCCTCTATAGAGGGATAATTTTATCCCTCTATAGAAGGATTATCACTCTATACAGGTAAAAACACTATGTAGAGGGTTTGTTCCCAACCAGGTATTTTTGTTGGTTGGGAAGAAACCCTCTACATAGTGTTTTTACCTGTATAGAGTGATTATCCTTCTATAGAGGGATAAAATTATCCCTCTATAGAGGGGTATTTTTGTTTATACTGGATTTAAAGCAAAATAGGTCAGATTGGCATTTTCTTGTTATATTGGCTATACTCAATAGCATTGTATGCATCAATTGATGTACTTAATTTAATTTGTACATGCCCAGTTTACTGCTAAACTGACTGAATATACAATCTATTGTTCATCATAATTGAAAGCTGTGATGATCAGGTAAATTCTATTCAGTTATGCCTCACTGAACAGAATTTCTATTGTTAGATTTAACATAAAATTTAAAGGTCAACTGTCCCTTTTGTTGTTGATCAGGTGTTCAGATAGCTATACAATAGATTTCAAGTTCTGTCACTTTAGCAAAAAACTGGGCATTCCAATTTTTAATAAAGTGCATTTATTGATGCATTCAATGCTATAGATTATAGCCAATATAACTAGAAAATGCCAATCTGCCCTATTTTGCTTTAAATCCAGTCTAAACAAAAATACCCCTCTATAGAGGGATAATTTTATCCCCCTATAGAAGGATTATCCCTCTATACAGGTAAAAACACTATGTAGAGGGTTTGTTCCTAACCTGACAAACGGTATCAATTGTCCTGCACAAGTAAACTTCAAACTTATTTTGCTCATTTTTGTTTGTTTCAAAATTCAACTTTAAATCAATAATCCTAATAAATGTGTTTCAGGCAGTTGTAACTCATTTATACAAATTCTTTGTTTTGAACTGTAAATAGGCCTAAACAAAAGGATAATCCCTTACTAAGAACATGATTTACATTCATTCTTCACAATTAAGGAACACCAAATTCTACACTTTCATTGGTCGAGAGTACTTTGCTATATTCTAATTAAAGAGTGTCCGTGTATCATCTAAAAAGTGTCCGTGTAACACCCGTTAATGTACTGTTTTTCTATAGCTCTGCTGGGGGCAAAGTCGTAAAAAAACATTTTGTTCAATTCTTACATAACACGTTGTTACTTTTTAGTGTTTTTGTTTCATAAAGTTTGAATGTACAATTATTAGATAAATATTATTTATTATCTTTATAATAATACAAATAATAATTCTAATCTTTAATTCAGTTTTCCTACCGAAGGTCGGTGGTTCTCTCCGGGCACTCCGGCTTCCTCCACCAATAAAAACTGACCGCCACGAAATAGCACAATTGTGTTGAAAGTGGCGTTAAACACCAACCAAACAGTCAATCAATCAATCTAATTTTTAATCTTATATTTATTACTACTGGTGAAATTCGATGCATTTTAAAAACATTTGTAATTTGTAATATCATATTTTACTTTACGCTTACACCTAGAACAGTGGTTAGGACATCCTAGCTAAGATAGTCATAATATAGCTTCGATATGCATGCTGAGACATGTCGTAAGTCTGTCCGAACATTATCCTAATTTATTCCTAACTTGATATAGGTCTTAGGACAGATCCTAGGACAGCTTCGATAAACAGGCCCCGGCCATTATTTTCTATTTGAGTGGCAGACATATGATGTTCATATATTTCATACCAATTTCAATGGATGAGCTCCGAATAGTTTTGTTAACGCAAAAATATAAATTACAATTCATACCTGTTTTAAATTACGAATATTTCATATCCGTCAATTTTCAATTCAATTCAAATTTTGATTGTTATTACACTATACATTTATAGTATGTTACACAACATAACTAAATATTAAAAAAACAATATCAACAAAACCATTTATATACATTATGAAAGTAAATATTTCAAGAGTCCCCTGTCCTCAGTTCTATAGACTGTTTTAAAAAGGATCTGAGCTTATTTACCTCAATGTAAGTTCTAAGGTTGAGGATATATATCTATAGCATTTAAATCTATAAAGTGTGTGTTCTCATTATAAAAAAATCAAAATGAACTGTTCTTATATTACTGTTAATATCATATTATAAAAAGAAATTAATGTCATCTTCATTTTTCTGCAGTTTTTGCATATTTTTTTTTCTCTTGGCATTTTAAGATATCTTCCCTTTTCTATTAATAAATTGTGGTTTGTTTCTAAATTCAAATTTTGAGCAAGTAAAATATTTTTCTTCTGTATTATTTCGTTTTACATGTTTATCAATAGTGAGTTTGCTGTTGTACTTTAGTTGTTATTTATTACTTTATTTGTAAATTGACAAGATTCAATTTCTCTGTTTTTTTTGTTCATCTGCTTCTCATTGCCGTTATTGCCTCTCGCAACCAACAGTATATTCTAGAGGTTGCACTTTGTAAATGCAGCTGTTTCTCAAACCACGCCTCTTTTGGGGAGATATATAATATTCATAGATATTTCGTTTTGTTTACGTACTGGTGTCCAGATATGATATCTATGTTTCATCTCATAGAGACATAACTTGGGAATGTTACCAGTATAAAAACATATAGTTGCGGTGAAATCGAATTGTGAAGTAGGCCCAAAATGAAGGTAGGGGTAGTACAGAATTTTAGGATAAGTTTAAACTCTAACAAGTTCGGGACATATAAATGTTGAAAATATGCCGCACAGACCTATGTTTTGACCTTCGAATAAAGTAGTAGTGCATATCAACTTTCCTTTCTAGGATATAATTTTTTACGAAACTTCATAGTAAAAGTAGCACAGTTTTAGCCGCAAAGGGAGTTCCTATGGGAAATTGTATTGTCTATATTTACAGAAATGCAACCTATAGAGCACCCTCCATTAGTGTCTCCTGCAGATGAACAAATATCAATCTTTACAGATAAAAATTTAAGTATGTTCAAAAATGTTTTGGTTTAGTTATATGATTTACTTGTTCATCTGCTTTTGACACGAGGAAGATTGCTGTTGCAGCTATTACAACAGTATATCCATGAACATCGCCCCTTTGTGTCCCCTGCAGAGGAACAAACTATATATCTTAATTTAATAAATTTTAAATGATAAGTGTGCTGATGTGAACACGAGGTGCACTGCTGGACATAGAAATAATAAAGGAAAAAAAAAGTTCAAGAATACTTATAATGTATTTTGTTAATGCTGTTTTCATATGTCTATTATATTATTTGTCACATATGCTCTCCAATGTCCCTTGTTTGTTACTTATATTGTCATATCTAATTATAATGGTTAATTGTAAATGTCCTATGTGGGACCCTGATTGGTATCATAAATATTTGATTTGATTTAAATCTGTTATTTTGTCATTTAATAGATTTTCATAAAATGCTTCAATTTTAATTTTATTTGTTTTCTTATAGTTTAAGTAATCTTATGTGAGGAATATTTCTTCAATGTGTCCAAATTCATATCTGTTTCTTCTAACACATGTTCATAATATGAATAAATTCCCAATTAGATGCAATAAAGATTGAAATTTAATATTCAGTTCCAGAGGAAGTCTCCCCAAATCAGCTCTTGCACCTATATTTGATGAAGTTTTTCTGATACCCAATGTATATTTACAAAACTGTTGATGTAACTTTTCTCATTTGTGTCTGATATTATTAGTTACATAGTGTGCTAGTGACCTAATACGATATATATGGGGTCATTTAATTCCATATGGGGATTCGAGCTTCGCTTTCACCTCATATGGTAGAAATATATAGGAGGTAAGGCAATGGAATATCTTTGCATGTTACAAATGAGTGAGCTGTTTTGGAACAGTTTTGCTTTATAATTATAGTTTTAATTTTATTTACATTTAGTTCAAACTTGACAAACTCAAAACTGACCAATTTCGAGTGTCGATAATAAAATTAGAGCACTTCGTGATGAATTATTACTAGTTAGCAAATACTTACAACTTCTCGTCCAATCATATTGCTTGAATTTGCCTTCTAATTTTCATAGTGCATACTTTTTCCGTGTACTAAGTAACCACGCATGAATGACCACAAGGGTAAGATTTCATTGTATCGTAATCAAGATATGAAAACAAAAATTGCCACTGGCTATTTTGAAATAAAATGTTCCAAATTAAATTAAATAGTTTGTAATTAGTTTTCACGTTGATTTTTACATATCCTGCTATTAAAATCTTTGGATTTAAAAAATGTTTTTGACAATTGCTAGTTTTTTTCATTTAAATAAAGAGTAACAAATATGGTTCTTTATACCTTGATTAGAGTACAGGGGTATCTTAAAATTGTAATAATTTATCATCAATGCAACTACTTTGTACACAAAAAAAAGTGTGTACTATGAATTATTGTGAAGGGAAATTAAGGCAATTTGGTGATTTTATTAACTTTCTTAGGGAAATTGATCTATTTCGTCATGAATTGATTGATTGAATACTGGTTGCTTAATGTTCAGTGGCAAATATTTCATGCATGTCTTGAATTGAAAAACCGTGATAATGTCTGAAGAGAATGTGCCACCTATGATATATATACATATTCTGATTAATCTTTTAGTTTTTACTTTGAAAAAAAAAACATAAAAAACACAAAACCTATAATCTCTGATCTATGGGTAGTTTCTGTTTAATGCTATCCGCTAGACTATCTATGGGGACAAACTATCTATATTTTTAAATAATCTTAGTTTACTATAACTTTAGTTTTTTTCTGTGAAATTGAAAAGTGTTTTCAAAACATGTAAAGCTTCCACTGCAATTTAATTATTTTCTGCTTTTGGTCAATTCATTTTGTCATCTTACCATGTAAAGAAGTACATGTATAGTAAAACACCGCTTTATATCAATATACATACTTACACCAGCAGCTATCATCTTTTCATTCTGGAGTCAAGGGCCTTTTGAAATCACACATTTTACAATGATACTAGTGAGTAGATTTACAAAACATAAAATTCGATAATAAGCTCCGTTTTACAAACACCTGTGATACAAGTAGTCAGCCAAAATAAACTATCAATTATAGACCAATTAAAAGATTACTCGAGTTGTAAATATGTGCTAAATTGGATAGTCAATGAAAAGGTATATACTATGAAATTTAGAATATAGCAAAGTACTCTCGACCAATGAAATTGTAGAATTGGATGCCTCTTAATTGTGAAGAATGAATGTAAATCATGTTCTTAGTAAGGGATTATCCTATTATTTGGGTCTATTTACAGTTCAAAACAAAGAGTTTCTATAAATGAGTTACAACTGCCCCGAAGCACATTTATCAGATTGAAAGGTTTTATCACACAGTGATTGAAACTGACTAAAAGTTGAATTGTGAAACAAACAAAAATCTCAAAATAAGTTGAAGTTTACTGGTGCAGTAAAATTGGTACCGTGAATTTTATTATGAAAATATTAATAACTTCAAATTACTATAGAATTAAACATTACCAAAGCAATGCAAAAAAAAAAAAAAAGAAAAAAAATCTTTCAGATAAAAAATAACCTAAATCTTTAGCTTTCCAAAACTTTGATTACTTGATCAGCGGTTGGGGAGAATAGTTATTTCCAATACAATTATTCCGATAAAAAACAGGAATTAAATTTTAAACATATTAAAAACTTTTAAGGGCATTATTTTTGAGCATTTCCCTGACATAATGAAACAGTATTTGATGTAAAAAGCCGGACCAAATTATTGGTTGTGAAATAAAATTTAGTTGTAACTCTAATGTATTAATTGATTTAAACTGTAAATAAAACAGGATAATTCCTCACTAAAATATTACATGATTTACATTCATATTCACAATCAGGAAACATACAATTCATACCTTTTCTTTCTACTGTTGTGTCACCTAATATCTATAACGCATTTTTTAAAAAAAATATTTCCCAAATGATAAGAAAGTCCTCACATCACTAAAACTTATCCATAAATGACATGCCGAAAAAGGAAGTCGTGCATCAATTATAAACATTGCACTGACAATGAAACTAATTCTTGAATAGATCATTTGAGCCTTGAGCACTTTACAATATTCTAAGTTTGTAAGAGAATGATAATCCCTTGCTTCATGATAAGTACTCGCTAACGCTCGTACTTGTCTAGGTTAGTCTATAAAAAGGTATATACTATGAAATTTAGAGCGAGGGGCTTGCCCCGAGCTCTTAATTTCATAGTATATACCTTTACATAGACTATCCAATTTAGCACATATTTACAACTCGAGTAATCTTTTAATTGGTCTATTGATAGTTTATTTTGGGTGACTACTTGTATCACAGGTGTTTGTAAAACGGAGCTCATTAACGAAGTTTTGTAAAACTACTTACTAGTATCATTGTAAAACATGTGATTTGAAAAGACCCTTGACTCCAGAATGAAAAGATGGTAGCTGCTGGTGTAAGTATGTATATTGATATAAAGCGGTGTTTTACTATACATGTTCTTCTAACATGTTTAGATGACCAAATAAATTGACCAAAAGCAGGCAATAATTAAATTGCAGTTGAATATTTACATTTTTTGAATTTTTTTTTAATTTCACAGTAAAACTAAAGCTATAATAAATTTGAAACATATAGATAGTTTGTCCCCATAGATATAGTCTAACAGATAGGCATTATCTTCAGACATAATCACAGTTTTTCAATTCATGACATCGTCCTGAACATGCATGAAATATTTGCCACTGGACATTACGCAACCAATAATCAATAAACAAATCAATTCATGTCGAAATAGATCACTTCCTTAATTAAGTTTAAAAAATTATCACCATGTTGCTTTAATTTCCCTCCACAAAGTTTCATAGTACACACTTTTTTGTGTACAAAGTAATTGCATGGATGATACATTATCATAATTTTAAGATATCATTGTACTCTAATCAAGGTATAAAGAACCATATGTATTACCCTTTATTTAAATGAAAGAAATTTGCAATTGTCAAAAACATTTTTAGATCCAAAGATTTTAATAGCAGGATATTTAAAAATCAACGTGAAAACAAATTACAAACTATTTAATTTAATTTGGAACACAGCATTTTATTTCAAAATAGCCAGTGGCAATTTTTGTTTTAAATATCTTGATCACGATACAATGAAATCTTACCCTTGTGGTCATTCATGCGTAGTTACTTAGTACACGGGAAAAGTATGTACTATGAAAATTAGAAGGCAAATATAAGCAATTTGATTGGACGAGAAGTTGTAAGTATGTGCTAAATTCATTAAGAAAGGGATTATCATTCTCTTACATATACTTAGAATATACTCACCCCTTCTCGTCCATTGAAAAGTCATTTTTTCCTTTCTTATTTTCATAGTACACGTACATGGCTTTCCATGCGCTATAAAATGCTTTAAATGAATGACTTTTCATTGTAGATTAATAATGAAAGTGAACTCTTAATAACTACACTAACGAAGTGTACAAACCCCTGAGGCATTTTCCTTGGGAAAATAGCCTACTGATTAAAGATAAAAGAGAATAGAATTATAAAAAAACATTTTGAATTTTGAAAATGTTTATCATGGTACATATATATATAACAAACAAAGAATAAAATGGGAGCAAAGATGTAGGTAACATAATCGTTTATTCAATTTTGATAGCAGACATTCGAGTCAATTATTATTATTTTTTTCTTTCAAGAAAACAATGTCCGACTGCTGATATATAAAGCAAAGGATTTTTTCGAGAAAAAAATACCACAATATATGTACATTCATCAGTTAAATGTAAGCATCTGATGTTGAATGGTTGTAATTCAAATATTTATAAAGTGAGTTTTATAATTATCAAAAAATATAAAAATTTCAAAAAGCTGATTTATATAATATTGTGTGCTTTTTAAAATCAAGAAATTTAAGGTATATAATTATTAAATTTTTACCTGAAGCAGAAGAAAAACTCAATGTTTGAACAATTTATCCTATTTGTCCTTACAAAACTATGTTAGTGCTATTTCATTCCATCTATTGAAATGATCATTACCTATGTTATACATTCGTTTTGTTACCCTAGTTAACACTTCATTATACAAAGTGAATTCTTATTAAGGTTTGAATATTACAATGGGAAAGGATAATTTGGTAAGGTCACTCGAAAGTGTGAATATGTTCTAAATTGGTCAGACAATACTTGGTCGTATTTTATGAACATTTAAACCCCTCGGCTACGCCTTGGGCTTTAAATCTTTATAAAACTTGACCAAATATGTCTAACATTGGTAGATAAACTAACCGTACCGATCAAATGATGATTACTATTCAATCAATTCAATCGCGCTTAGACAATCTCGAAGAACAGGGAAATCAAGTAAACGCTCACTCAGTAAACGATGACGGTATCTCATCTACAGACCATTCTTTAGACCCGTTAGATAACCCCGAAAGTACAATTACAGCCAGTGTTATTCCGATCTCCGAAGGTAAAACCTTATTCAGAAAGCAGAGAACCTAGTTGCTGCTCCGGGAGAAGAAGATTCTCAGAAGGTTCTTATAACGGGCGCGACTCGCGTACCGACAAGATACACTAGTAGACCAGGAATCGTTAAAATCAGCTTTCGAAACACGACTGAAAAAGTACGAGCACAAAGAAACAAAATGAAACTGAAAGATAATGACTTTTACAGGAAAGTCTACATTAAGAGCAGTAAATCGCGAATTGAACGCTTGATTGAAATGAATGCACATGCTGTTCTCGAAATCTATCTCCTGATCGTACATGAACACTTGATGCAAATGGACGAATCAAACCGCGAAATATTCAACAGACTATTGAACTTGAAACCCAAGAAAATGATCACCCATAACAGCCCAACCGGCCTATTGACTATATTAAGATAGGTAATGTAAATATTTGTGGATGGACTAATAAAAACAGTAATCTAAGAATTAACATCATAAAAGCTACTGATTGTGATATATTTTCCTTATGTGAAACACATTTAGCTGGCCAAGATAACATTGTTATTCTTGGGTATACATGGTTTGGTTTAAATAGAACTAAAATACACAAAAACGCTCCAAAAGCTTCTGGTGGATTAGGGGTTCTCGTCAAAAACTGGATATTTGAACTTTTTACCTCCACCGTAATTGATAAATCATTTGATGGAATTATCGGAATCAAATTCACCAGCCGCACTACAGATTTTGAATTTCTTGTGTTCGCTTGTTATTTGCCTCCCGAATATTCAAGTAGAGGCCTTGATGCCCAAAGTTTCTTTGCACATCTTTTAGCGCAAATATATTTGAACAACGAGAATGATGGCATTTATTTGATAGGAGACTTTAATTCACGATTTGGATCACTTTCGGAAACATTACATTGAACCGATAATTTACCTAAAAGACATTCACTTGACAACAGTATATATCAACACGGTCACGAATTAATAGAATTTTGAATTATTCAAAGTTTTGTGTACTTAACGGAAGATTCCCAAATAATAATAATCTCACTTCTATATCCAAAAAATGAAAGGCCGTTGTAGATTATATATGTGTTCCTCAGGACATTTTTGAATACTTGAAATCATTTAAGGCGTTAACTATTCAGTCAATTGTTAGCGATCAAGACATACTCTTGGATAGTTTTCATCCACCACTTAGAAATGACCGTGTTGGAAGAAACGGTGGGGTGTAGCCATTTATGTTAAAAATAATTTACATGTTGTACAAAAACATAATTTAGATGTCAGGGGTATAGAAAGTCTTTGGGTTGAGATTCAGATTAAAAGTAAAAAAAAAGTGTTAATGGGTTTATTTTATACTAAGTAAACCAGCAGATTCTGGTAATAATTTTCTCACGCTTATTGAACATTCTCTGGATCAAGCAGTTGATACAGGAGTTGAAAACATTGTCATTTTAGGAGACTTCAATGAAAACTATCTGAAACCAAGTAATAAAATTTAGAATGGAAATGGGGAATATGTCAAAGAGACAACAAACCGACCAAAGAGCAGACAACAGCCGAAGGCTACCAACGGGTCTTCAACGCAGCGAGAAAATCCCGCACCCGGAGGTGGTCCTCAGCTGGCCCCTAAATAAAATTGTATACTAGTTCAGTGAAAATGGACGTCACACTAAACTCCAAAACATATAAATGAACTAAAATTAAAAAACATACAAGACTAACAAAGGCCAGAGGCTCATGACTTGTCCGAATAAAAAAATATCATCAGAAAATATGATATGTTTCAATTCATTGACGAACATATACATTTTACTGAAAATTCGACTTCCTGTTTAGATCTAATGATTGCTAATAAAAGGAATGTAATCGATCTTGTTCCTGGTGGTCAACCGTTCCTGAACGTAAACATTGCGTCGAATTTGGCTGTACGACAAAGGGGTTCTTAAATTATTCGGAGAATAATTGTCCGCAGTCGATTGGGAAAATTTCTTATTAGATGGAAATAACGATGTCGATCTTGTTGTAGAGTCTTTTACACAAGTTCATGGAAAACCGCAGCGGAATCGATTCCTAATAAAATTACAACAGTTCGGAAGACGAACCCGCCGTGGATTAACAATACTATTCGTCTCGCAATCAGAAAGCGAAATAGGATGAACAAAAGAGCGAAGAAGTCTAACCTACAGCACTGGTCAAAATTTCGAAAATTTCGAAACAAGACCGTTAATCTAATCTAACCGAAAACAAAAACAAGACTATATCGACGGTCTCGTTGCGAAATTACGTTCTGACACGGTGAGTACATGTATAAGGAGTTGGTGGATAAAAGCATCAAATCTAACTGGATTTAAGTCCAGAGAATCTGATATCCCCCAACTTCTCGACAACAATGATTTTATATATAACGTCATTGATAAAGCTGAAGCTTTTAATGCTTATTTTTTCAGTCGCAGCCAAACATTTCTAATGAGAACATGTCTGCTCCTACTGACGATACTCCTCCCGTCACGTGTCTTGACATACAATTCTTCAGGAACATGAAGAGAAAGACATGCTACAAATAACCAACGTTAATAAATCATGTGGTCTTGATAGAATTAGCCCAAGACTTTTGAAAATTTGCTTCAGATATTTTAGCAAAACCTTTGTGCTATACATGTATATACAATCTGACTTAAATGTATTATCCACTAGCTAGGAAGTAAGTTAATGTTATTTCTGTTTTGAAGAAGGACGAAAGAACTTAAATTGGTAATTATTGACCAATATAATTGTTGAGTGTTATAAGTAAAACATTTGAAAGATGTATATATAAACATATTATGATCTTTATAAAGGATATCTTGTCGGGACACCAGTCGGAGTTTATGTTAAAAGACTCAACTCGTAACCAACTATTATAATTGACTCATGTTTTTAGTAAGGCCTTAGATGAGGGAAAAAATATCAGAATTGTCTTCTTTGATATAAGTTAAGCCTTTGACCGCGTCTGGCATAGAGGTTTACAATTTAAACTAAAAAAGATGGGCATAGCTGGGAATCTTCTTCTTTGGCTCAAAAATTATTTTGCTGACCGATAACAAAGGGTGGTTATAAATGGGTAAGTGTCCTCCTTGTCAGACATAAACTCTGGTGTTCCTCAAGGATCTACTTTGGGTCCATTGTTGCTAATGTACTTGTAGGTTTTATTAATGATATTGTAAATGAGGTTGGTTGTCATATCAAGCTATTTGCTGACGACACTAGCACTTGTCGAAAATCCCCAGGTTACTTCCATTACTCTAAATTCTGATATACATCGAATTAAAAAATTGGTAGATGAATGGTTAGTGAAGTTCAACCGAAGAAAATTGAACCAATGATAATTACTAGAAAAAAAAAAAACCCTGATCATCGTCCGTCATTAATTATGGATAGTAATATAATAAAAATTGTCGAGTCACGCAAACACCTTGGATTAAATTTTTCGAGTGACGGCAGCTGGAAAAAACAAATGGATGGCATCATAGCAAACGCATCTGTCTGTCTGAATATGTTAAGAAGGATAAAGTTCAAAGCGGACAGAAAAACGCTTGAAGTCATTTATTTTTCATATGTTTGAACTATTTTAGAGAATGCCGATATAATCTGGGATAATTGTCCAGAATATTTGAAAGATCGACTGGAACAAATTAATTATGAGGCAGCACGTATAGTAATTGGGGCTACTAATTAAACAAGTCTACAAATTCTTCCAAAAGAGACCGGGTGGGAAAATCTCAGCAAAAGGCGAAAAAATCACAAACTTATTTTGTTTCATCAGATGGTTAACAACAACTCTTCAGCCTGTCATTCAAATTTAGTACCTACCAACTTTGACCAATCACATCCGTATGGGATACGTAACGCAGGAAACGTGCCTCACATACCTGCACGAACGAATTATTATTATAACAGTTTTCTTCCTTCTACTGTCCGTCTTTGAAACGAAATTCCGATTCGTATTAGAAATTCTTCCTTGTATATTTTTAAGAAGTTTTTGAAGAAAACTTGGGTTGTCCCAAAACGTTTTTACAGTGAATGTAGACTAGGACAAATGTTGTATACTAGAATCAGAACTGAGAGCAGTGGTCTGAATGAACAGTAGTTGTCGTTTGTTGATGTGGTTCATAAGTGTTTATCGTTTCTCGTTTTTTATATAGATTAGACCGTTGGTTTTCCCGTTTGAATGGTTTTACACTAGTCTTTGTGGGGCCCTTTATAGCTTGCTGTTCGGTGTGAGCCAAGGCTCCGTGTTGAAGACCGTACTTTGACCTATAATGGTTTACTTTTACATATTGTGATTTGGATGGAGAGTTGTCTCATTGGCACTCATACCACATCTTCTTATATCTGTATAAAGTATTGAATTACTGTAACAGACTAACCAGGAGGAATGACCCTCACATTAATAATTTTCATAAATCTACATAGTTTTACAAAAACAATATAGTTACTCGAGCTCATTAATTGTTGAAATTTGTTTATATTTGGACTAAAAGTACAATAGTGTGGTAACAACCCCTTTCTGTCTTGATTAAAAGCATTACATGACATGACATAATGATATTCATCACCGATATCTCTTGATTCGCAACGATGGCACAACCTAACATTTCTAGATATGTTGTTCCATCTTCCCGTCTCAATATGTAATCGGTTATATTTTTTTAAACAAAAATTAAAGTTGATCATACTTACCGATAAGCAAATATTCAAAACATTATGGGGCAAAAGCCCCAAATTTACCAAAAAAGAGTGCAAAAATATATTAGTTTGTTTCAATAACAGGACAAACACAAATATCGTAAAATCATCTTTCCGATTATCTTTAATTAGTTACAACATTCTTCCTTCAGTCACAATGTCGTTTTGTCATAAATCAGGCAGTTGGTAATTTCGTTTGTATTGATTCACATTTTGTTTTATGTCGGGGCCTTAAAGTTTTATAGTTTACTATACGGTATGGATTTTGCTCATTGTTGAAGGCCGTACATTTACATAAACATGTAGTTGCTTAAATCCGCTTCATATGGACTATGTTGGAGAGTTGTTTCATTGGCAATCTTACTTCGTCTCCTTATTTTATGTTAAATTGTTTCCAACTTTTTATGCACTCCCTTTCAAACATTGTTCTGTAATAACTAATTCAAATAACGATTTTTTATTTTTATTTTTATATATGAGTAAATCAAAACCCTATACAGACCTCATTTACAACTGGCCAATGAATGTTCTGTACAAAAACTTCTTGCTATATATATTTGATGTTTTTAATCTGTCAGTAATCATGGAATAGATTCGTAAAGACCAGATCATATGAAAACAGTAAGTAAATTCTTCCAACAATTAATTATTTAAACAGCTTGTTTAACAACTTCTAATCGAACAGACCTAGATGCATAAGGTCCTTCACAATATTCAGGTAAATGTTCATTTTGGTTTTGATTCTGTAATTTTCCGACACTACGTTACATGCAAATGCAAAAATAATTAGCGTTGTTTGTTCAGTCCATTTAATAAATCTTGTTTTGTTTGGGTTTTTGTTTTTAAATAAAAAAAACTATGCCTGTAAACTTCAATGAGTAAAATCGTATCAAATAGCCTAAATGTAACATCTTTAGCATCAAGTTATGTAGGCTTGAGAGGCTCGACCAAACCGTGTATAGATGAGATATTTTTCGTAAGGTTGATCATCATTCTTAAATTGAAATACAATGTATTATATGAAAAAAAAAACCTCTTTTATTTTAGTCGTCCGTCATTCCCTTTTCACGTGTAAATGAAGCATAAACACCTTGAAAAAAACTTTAACCTTTCTTAGTTTTATAATCGCCTGACATAATCATATATTATAAATCGTAATAAAACACTGTAGTCTAGATAAGAACTATAGTAAAGAAATATTTTCAAAAAACAATTTATAAGCGTTCAGTTATCACATGGTTATGTAGTAAATTGCAAAAAAATACCCACCCCCCCCCCCCCCCCCCCAAAAAAAAAAAAAAACAAAAAAAAAAAACATAAAAAATGTTGCACTATCTAATTGAGTGATTTAAACGGAAATTTTACATTATAGCATTTTACAAGATCTTGTCTTCGTGTACCATGTACATGGAATAATTTATAAAATTGATTGATTTTTGTTTGCTTTACGTCCAGTGGCAAATTTTCATGCATGTTCATGACGAGAACACATAAATTTTAAATACAATAGGTAGGTCTTGCAATAGGATATCTACAGTGAGGTTGGACGTGAAACTTGGAATACCAATGGAAAATGAGGGTATATTGAAAAAGGACAGAAATTTAGCCTTGCAATAGCTAGCCACATCTGGACCCCTCGGCCATCGATATTTACGTGTAGTTTCAATTATCATTTAACGTATCTAATTTAGGTTAGATACTTTAAGCTCGCTTCAGTAACTGTGAGAATTCTGTGAAACGGTATTATTTATTGTATTTCGGCTTTTGGTATGATATTCTATACTACCGCTCTCCTGGTTGGTCTCGTTGGATTGTGTTTGCCTCGAGAGCGGGAGGTCGTTGGTTCGAATCCCAACCGGGCCAAACAAAGACGTAACAAATGGTATTTGCTGTTTCAACGCTAAACACGCGGCATTTATGAGTAAGAATACAGACGTGTAGGCATTGTGTTAGAAATGTGTCCGGGTAAGGTGACTTTTCTTCCTGCGAACTGTTAGCTTGTGAACTTGCACGTTAAAAATCCGGCTCAGCGTGTTGGTCTAGTACAAAGCAGGGTTAATATTCATATTATACTAAATTTAGATGTTTTCGTCCTGAAAATGCATTTAATTTGCTGCTGGACGTCATCCATTACCATCATTTATTCTACGGTACTATACAATGAAGTGTTTTTCTTCTAATGGTTTATATTACACCTTCTTTAATTTCCACCGATCGGAACAATTGTTCCTGTTTGGATATCTTTGACGGTAAATATTATTAGCTCCATATTTTTTAGTCATTTTTTCGGTTTTGAGCTTATTATTCTGTATAGGCATCTTTCTATTACAAAAAAATGTATGTTGACTCTCATTATTTTGATTTGTCTGTGTCGTTGGGTTGCTGTCAAATTAATATATACCTTTATCTCCTTTTATTCAAAACCAAAGGATTGACTTGGGTATAGAAATATTGACATCTATAGACTTTTCCGGTCCGACAGTATACCCTTGCTAAAGGGGTGCGTCCGTTTGTCTGTTCGTATGTATAAATACGTAGCTTCGTCCTGTCGAAATCGATATGTCGTATGTCGTATATCCGATGCCTGGTGTAGTGAGAGTTTCACGCTAACTATACGTGATTTCTTTAGAACCATTTTAATAAATCTTTGAGGGGGAAATACGATCTACGCACAAGTCAAATGACTGAAATCTCTAAACAACAACAAAGGTCAGCTAAATCTTCAAATAAGTCGCATGGCTGAATTTAACATATTTTTTGCGCCATTTTACAAGGACAATTGTAGATGAAAACTAACTTTAAATAACAAAACTGCTCAGTAAGACAATATCTAAAGATAAATTGTTGCCAACATTTTTTTTATCCATTTTTTCTTTTATGACAACTATACCAGATATAAAAAGAAATGACACTTGTCACCTAGACGAGACTGTCGTCGTTGTACGCTTAAATATATGAGTTATTGCCACTCAAAGAAGATTTTTTTTCTGTTCTACTCCCCTCCTCCTAGTTTTTCTGAATAGGATATAATGTAACCCCTGATGTGGACTACGTTATCTAATGTGAAAAAAATAAAATAAATTCAAAGAGAAAAATGAGAAAAGAAATGCTAAATTTAAGCTTAAAATATCAAATATGAATAAAAATCAAATATATAAAAACTGTTTGAGACAATTATCAACTAACGACTAATGATTATACGTACTAAATGAAGCTGATTAATTGATTGCTCCATTAATGTCCAGTGGCAAATATGTCATGCATATTCACGACAAGATGCAAAACGGATCGACCTGAAGCAAATGATAACAATTTTAGAGTGACACTTTAATAAGATTGAGTGTTGACAAGTCAGAGGCTAAATGTATATCGTTCTAGAATAAAATTGAACCATGATCAAAATCGTAAGTTAAGCTATAACCCCCCCCCCCCCCCCCCTCCTGCCTTTCCCCCATTCCCCTCTTTTTTCTACACGGTAGACGAATACCAAAAACAAAACGACACGAATTTACAACCAATAACGGCCACTATCAGTAAATGAGAAATGGACCAATTTTGTAAATAAATTTCTATTTCAGCCAACATTTCCCGGTTTTGGACAGGTTTGTATTTCCACTCAAATACCGTCTGATTATTGACCGGAGATATTAAACGAACCAAAAGTTCTTTGATTCTCCGAAATTGTAAATTATGGAATTTCGCTGGCTGCTTTTTCACGATCCTATTTTGGACCCCCTGGTCCTAACAGGTTATATTTTCTGTGAGAAATCATATCATGCAATTGCATGTGCTAGAGACACGAATTAACTTATTAGAGGTACAAATAAGTTCATAGCTTATGTTCAAGTTCGTAACGTCTTGTGTGCTTGGTGAATGTAATACTTACTGTTTAAAACCATAGATCATCTGAATTTTTCAGGGATAACATAAATAAAAACAACGAATCACAACATCCGTGTCGAGATATTTTTTTAATATGAAAAATGGAGATGTGCTATGAATGCCAATGAGACCACGCTCTGCCAGTTCTATCCGTTATAGCGAAAATATCAAAACTGTCTATAGACAGGGATAATGTTCAGAATCATATTTGTCCACCCGTTCAAGGGTTATGTCGATACAGTCAATGACACCATGCACAATATAAAAACAAGGAGATGAGGTATGATTGCCAATGAGACAACTTTCCACCAAAGTTCAAATAAAGTGGATGTAAGCAACTATAGACAACCATACGGCCTTCAACAATGAGAAAAACCCATACCATACAGTCGGCTATAAAAGGCCCCGACAAGAAAATATGAAACAATTCAATTGAGAAAACTAACGGTCTAATTTATAACAAAACAATTAACGAAAAAACAAATATGACAGACATGGACCAACGACAATCACTGAACTACAAATACGTTCTACAATTTGAGTTAGGTACCAATTCAGATAGCGTAAGTTCTTGAAAATCTAATAGTACATAAGGTTTTCTTAGATTGTAATATATAATCAAATTTTAAAGAATCTGAAGTAATGATTGCTTATTAAAAATGTTTGAGTTGAGAATTTAAAGAATTAAACACATTTTTTTCTAGCGGTAATTTAAACTAGAGGCTCTAAAGAGCCTGTGTCGCTCACCTTGGTCTATGTGCATATCAAACAAAGGACACAGATGGATTCATGACAAAATTGTGTTTCGGTGATGGTGATGTGTTTGTAGATCTTACTTTACTGAACATTCTTGCTCCTTACTATTATCTTTATCTATAATGAACTTGGCCCAGTAGTTACAGTGGAAAATATTATGTAAAAATTTACAAAAATTTACAAAATTTATGAAAATTGTAAAAAATTGACTATAAAGGGCAATAACTCCTTAAAGGGACAATTGACAATTTTGATCATGTTGACTTTTTTGTAGATCTTACTTTGCTGTACATTATTGCCGTTTACAGTTTATCTCTATCTATAATAATATTCAAGATAACCATAAGCTGCAAAATTTTCTTAAAATGACCAATTCAGGGGCAGCAACCCAACAACGTGTTGCCTGATTGATCTGAAAATTTCAGGACAGATAGATCTTGACCTGATAAACAATTTTACCCTATGTCAGATTTGCTCTAAATGCTTTGGTTTCAGAGATATAAGCCAAAATCTACATTTTACCCCTATGTTCTATTTTTAGCCATGGCGGCCATCTTGATTGGTTGGCCGGGTCACCGGACACATTTATTAAACTAAATACCCCAATGATGATTGTGGCCAAGTTTCTCCTCTGAAACTACTTGGCCAAATTTGTCCAAACTTGGCCACAATCATCATTGGGGTATTTAGTTTAATAAATGTGTCCGGTGACCCGGCCAACCAATCAAGATGGCCGCCATGGCTAAAAATAGAACATAGGGGTAAAATGTAGATTTTGGCTTATATCTCTGAAACCAAAGCATTTAGAGCAAATCTGACATAGGGTAAAATTGTTTATCAGGTCAAGATCTATCTGTCCTGAAATTTTCAGATCAATCAGGCAACACGTTGTTGGGTTGCTGCCCCTGAATTGGTCATTTTAAGAAAATTTTGCAGCTTATGGTTATCTTGAATATTATTATAGATAGAGATAAACTGTAAACGGCAATAATGTACAGCAAAGTAAGATCTACAAAAAAGTCAACATGATCAAAATTGTCAATTGTCCCTTTAAGGAGTTATTGCCCTTTATAGTCAATTTTTTACAATTTTCATAAATTTTGTAAATTTTTGTAAATTTTTACATAATATTTTCCACTGTAACTACTGGGCCAAGTTCATTATAGATAAAGATAATAGTAAGGAGCAAGAATGTTCAGTAAAGTAAGATCTACAAACACATCACCATCACCGAAACACAATTTTGTCATGAATCCATCTGTGTCCTTTGTTTGATATGCACATAGACCAAGGTGAGCGACACAGGCTCTTTAGAGCCTCTAGTTTAAATTACCGCTAGAAAAAAATGTGTTTAATTCTTTAAATTCTCAACTCAAACATTTTTAATAAGCAATCATTACTTCAGATTCTTTAAAATTTGATTATATATTACAATCTAAGAAAACCTTATGTACTATTAGATTTTCAAGAACTTACGCTATCTGAATTGGTACCTAACTCAAATTGTAGAACGTATTTGTAGTTCAGTGATTGTCGTTGGTCCATGTCTGTCATATTTGTTTTTTCGTTAATTGTTTTGTTATAAATTAGACCGTTAGTTTTCTCAATTGAATTGTTTCATATTTTCTTGTCGGGGCCTTTTATAGCCGACTGTATGGTATGGGTTTTTCTCATTGTTGAAGGCCGTATGGTTGTCTATAGTTGCTTACATCCACTTTATTTGAACTTTGGTGGAAAGTTGTCTCATTGGCAATCATACCTCATCTCCTTGTTTTTATATTGTGCAAGGTGTCATTGACTGTATCGACATAACCCTTGAACGGGTGGACAAATATGATTCTGAACATTATCCCTGTCTATAGACAGTTTTGATATTTTCGCTATAACGGATAGAACTGGCAGAGCGTGGTCTCATTGGCATTCATAGCACATCTCCATTTTTCATATTAAAAAAATATCTCGACACGGATGTTGTGATTCGTTGTTTTTATTTATGTTATCCCTGAAAAATTCAGATGATCTATGGTTTTAAACAGTAAGTATTATATTCACCAAGCACACAAGACGTTACGAACTTGAACATAAGCTATGAACTTATTTGTACCTCTAATAAGTTAATTCGTGTCTCTAGCACATGCAATTGCATGATATGATTTCTCACAGAAAATATAACCTGTTAGGACCAGGGGGTCCAAAATAGGATCGTGAAAAAGCAGCCAGCGAAATTCCATAATTTACAATTTCGGAGAATCAAAGAACTTTTGGTTCGTTTAATATCTCCGGTCAATAATCAGACGGTATTTGAGTGGAAATACAAACCTGTCCAAAACCGGGAAATGTTGGCTGAAATAGAAATTTATTTACAAAATTGGTCCATTTCTCATTTACTGATAGTGGCCGTTATTGGTTGTAAATTCGTGTCGTTT
This sequence comes from Mytilus californianus, assembly GCF_021869535.1. Classification (NCBI taxonomy): domain Eukaryota; kingdom Metazoa; phylum Mollusca; class Bivalvia; order Mytilida; family Mytilidae; genus Mytilus; species Mytilus californianus. The sequence continues at coordinate 54,098,194 of NW_026262712.1, forward strand.
TGTTTTTGGTATTCGTCTACCGTGTAGAAAAAAGAGGGGAATGGGGGAAAGGCAGGAGGGGGGGGGGGGGTTATAGCTTAACTTACGATTTTGATCATGGTTCAATTTTATTCTAGAACGATATACATTTAGCCTCTGACTTGTCAACACTCAATCTTATTAAAGTGTCACTCTAAAATTGTTATCATTTGCTTCAGGTCGATCCGTTTTGCATCTTGTCGTGAATATGCATGACATATTTGCCACTGGACATTAATGGAGCAATCAATTAATCAGCTTCATTTAGTACGTATAATCATTAGTCGTTAGTTGATAATTGTCTCAAACAGTTTTTATATATTTGATTTTTATTCATATTTGATATTTTAAGCTTAAATTTAGCATTTCTTTTCTCATTTTTCTCTTTGAATTTATTTTATTTTTTTCACATTAGATAACGTAGTCCACATCAGGGGTTACATTATATCCTATTCAGAAAAACTAGGAGGAGGGGAGTAGAACAGAAAAAAAATCTTCTTTGAGTGGCAATAACTCATATATTTAAGCGTACAACGACGACAGTCTCGTCTAGGTGACAAGTGTCATTTCTTTTTATATCTGGTATAGTTGTCATAAAAGAAAAAATGGATAAAAAAAATGTTGGCAACAATTTATCTTTAGATATTGTCTTACTGAGCAGTTTTGTTATTTAAAGTTAGTTTTCATCTACAATTGTCCTTGTAAAATGGCGCAAAAAATATGTTAAATTCAGCCATGCGACTTATTTGAAGATTTAGCTGACCTTTGTTGTTGTTTAGAGATTTCAGTCATTTGACTTGTGCGTAGATCGTATTTCCCCCTCAAAGATTTATTAAAATGGTTCTAAAGAAATCACGTATAGTTAGCGTGAAACTCTCACTACACCAGGCATCGGATATACGACATACGACATATCGATTTCGACAGGACGAAGCTACGTATTTATACATACGAACAGACAAACGGACGCACCCCTTTAGCAAGGGTATACTGTCGGACCGGAAAAAGTCTATAGATGTCAATATTTCTATACCCAAGTCAATCCTTTGGTTTTGAATAAAAGGAGATAAAGGTATATATTAATTTGACAGCAACCCAACGACACAGACAAATCAAAATAATGAGAGTCAACATACATTTTTTTGTAATAGAAAGATGCCTATACAGAATAATAAGCTCAAAACCGAAAAAATGACTAAAAAATATGGAGCTAATAATATTTACCGTCAAAGATATCCAAACAGGAACAATTGTTCCGATCGGTGGAAATTAAAGAAGGTGTAATATAAACCATTAGAAGAAAAACACTTCATTGTATAGTACCGTAGAATAAATGATGGTAATGGATGACGTCCAGCAGCAAATTAAATGCATTTTCAGGACGAAAACATCTAAATTTAGTATAATATGAATATTAACCCTGCTTTGTACTAGACCAACACGCTGAGCCGGATTTTTAACGTGCAAGTTCACAAGCTAACAGTTCGCAGGAAGAAAAGTCACCTTACCCGGACACATTTCTAACACAATGCCTACACGTCTGTATTCTTACTCATAAATGCCGCGTGTTTAGCGTTGAAACAGCAAATACCATTTGTTACGTCTTTGTTTGGCCCGGTTGGGATTCGAACCAACGACCTCCCGCTCTCGAGGCAAACACAATCCAACGAGACCAACCAGGAGAGCGGTAGTATAGAATATCATACCAAAAGCCGAAATACAATAAATAATACCGTTTCACAGAATTCTCACAGTTACTGAAGCGAGCTTAAAGTATCTAACCTAAATTAGATACGTTAAATGATAATTGAAACTACACGTAAATATCGATGGCCGAGGGGTCCAGATGTGGCTAGCTATTGCAAGGCTAAATTTCTGTCCTTTTTCAATATACCCTCATTTTCCATTGGTATTCCAAGTTTCACGTCCAACCTCACTGTAGATATCCTATTGCAAGACCTACCTATTGTATTTAAAATTTATGTGTTCTCGTCATGAACATGCATGAAAATTTGCCACTGGACGTAAAGCAAACAAAAATCAATCAATTTTATAAATTATTCCATGTACATGGTACACGAAGACAAGATCTTGTAAAATGCTATAATGTAAAATTTCCGTTTAAATCACTCAATTAGATAGTGCAACATTTTTTATGTTTTTTTTTTTTTGTTTTTTTTTTTTTTTTGGGGGGGGGGGGGGGGGGGGTGGGTATTTTTTTGCAATTTACTACATAACCATGTGATAACTGAACGCTTATAAATTGTTTTTTGAAAATATTTCTTTACTATAGTTCTTATCTAGACTACAGTGTTTTATTACGATTTATAATATATGATTATGTCAGGCGATTATAAAACTAAGAAAGGTTAAAGTTTTTTTCAAGGTGTTTATGCTTCATTTACACGTGAAAAGGGAATGACGGACGACTAAAAATAAAAGAGGTTTTTTTTTTCATATAATACATTGTATTTCAATTTAAGAATGATGATCAACCTTACGAAAAATATCTCATCTATACACGGTTTGGTCGAGCCTCTCAAGCCTACATAACTTGATGCTAAAGATGTTACATTTAGGCTATTTGATACGATTTTACTCATTGAAGTTTACAGGCATAGTTTTTTTTATTTAAAAACAAAAACCCAAACAAAACAAGATTTATTAAATGGACTGAACAAACAACGCTAATTATTTTTGCATTTGCATGTAACGTAGTGTCGGAAAATTACAGAATCAAAACCAAAATGAACATTTACCTGAATATTGTGAAGGACCTTATGCATCTAGGTCTGTTCGATTAGAAGTTGTTAAACAAGCTGTTTAAATAATTAATTGTTGGAAGAATTTACTTACTGTTTTCATATGATCTGGTCTTTACGAATCTATTCCATGATTACTGACAGATTAAAAACATCAAATATATATAGCAAGAAGTTTTTGTACAGAACATTCATTGGCCAGTTGTAAATGAGGTCTGTATAGGGTTTTGATTTACTCATATATAAAAATAAAAATAAAAAATCGTTATTTGAATTAGTTATTACAGAACAATGTTTGAAAGGGAGTGCATAAAAAGTTGGAAAACAATTTAACATAAAATAAGGAGACGAAGTAAGATTGCCAATGAAACAACTCTCCAACATAGTCCATATGAAGCGGATTTAAGCAACTACATGTTTATGTAAATGTACGGCCTTCAACAATGAGCAAAATCCATACCGTATAGTAAACTATAAAACTTTAAGGCCCCGACATAAAACAAAATGTGAATCAATACAAACGAAATTACCAACTGCCTGATTTATGACAAAACGACATTGTGACTGAAGGAAGAATGTTGTAACTAATTAAAGATAATCGGAAAGATGATTTTACGATATTTGTGTTTGTCCTGTTATTGAAACAAACTAATATATTTTTGCACTCTTTTTTGGTAAATTTGGGGCTTTTGCCCCATAATGTTTTGAATATTTGCTTATCGGTAAGTATGATCAACTTTAATTTTTGTTTAAAAAAATATAACCGATTACATATTGAGACGGGAAGATGGAACAACATATCTAGAAATGTTAGGTTGTGCCATCGTTGCGAATCAAGAGATATCGGTGATGAATATCATTATGTCATGTCATGTAATGCTTTTAATCAAGACAGAAAGGGGTTGTTACCACACTATTGTACTTTTAGTCCAAATATAAACAAATTTCAACAATTAATGAGCTCGAGTAACTATATTGTTTTTGTAAAACTATGTAGATTTATGAAAATTATTAATGTGAGGGTCATTCCTCCTGGTTAGTCTGTTACAGTAATTCAATACTTTATACAGATATAAGAAGATGTGGTATGAGTGCCAATGAGACAACTCTCCATCCAAATCACAATATGTAAAAGTAAACCATTATAGGTCAAAGTACGGTCTTCAACACGGAGCCTTGGCTCACACCGAACAGCAAGCTATAAAGGGCCCCACAAAGACTAGTGTAAAACCATTCAAACGGGAAAACCAACGGTCTAATCTATATAAAAAACGAGAAACGATAAACACTTATGAACCACATCAACAAACGACAACTACTGTTCATTCAGACCACTGCTCTCAGTTCTGATTCTAGTATACAACATTTGTCCTAGTCCTACATTCACTGTAAAAACGTTTTGGGACAACCCAAGTTTTCTTCAAAAACTTCTTAAAAATATACAAGGAAGAATTTCTAATACGAATCGGAATTTCGTTTCAAAGACGGACAGTAGAAGGAAGAAAACTGTTATAATAATAATTCGT